>NC_056736.1:803070146-803130146 GCF_019279795.1 Protopterus annectens
TTTTTCCATTTTTGCACATGGGGTCAGAGTTTCACTTCAACAGTTACAATCTAAGGTTTACAAGCTAAGGTGTACACTGCTATGTGGCTAGCCCTGCCACAGTATGTCTTCCATACTAGACACTCACACACACATGCAAACACACTCACACCTATGGCCAACTTAGAGTGTCCAATCCACCTACTGCATATATTTGGAATGTGAGAGGAAACAGGAGCACCCAGGGGAAACCCACACAAACACAGGGAGAACTGTCTTGAAATTAGCTGTAGCAAGGGTTGTCCAGCTAGTTGTTAAGTGGTTTGTATTACCATTGCATTTGTGGGTCTCTTCTACTGTTTTTACATCACCAGGACTGGATATATTCATCTTGTGACAGGAGGTGTTTACCTGGTCTATCTGAATTGGACAGTATGCAAAAAGATTCATAGTGTAATCATTTTTATTGATAAGAGGAATATTTTTTCTTCACAAACAACAAAAATTATCTGGACCACCTGCTGTCAAAGCTATGCCTCAGCAAGCCCAAAGACACTCAGATAAAACAACCCCTAATATCACACATATTTGACTGTCAGTGGAGCCCCAAACACTTAGCCCATAAGGCAAGCAAACACACTTATCAGGACTCTCATTATAGGGGAATCCATTGTAAGATATACTGATATCCCTCTAATCAAGCTGAAGAAGGAGAAAACTCTTAGCTGCTTTTCTGGAACCAAATCATGTATGTACTCAAGTCATTATGCCACAGGTACCAGTATGATTCCATCATATTCCACGTAGGTGTAAATGACCTGAGATGCACCTCCCTGGAGTATATGAAGAGAGACATATGGGCCTTTTAGATTATGTGTCTCAGGCTGGTATAAGCCTGGCACTGAGCAGCATATTACCATCACTAAGGATGATGCCACAATGTGAGCAAATATGATTGACTTCAGCAACTGGATGACTTTCTTGTGTCATTTTAAGAGATTCCAATATTTGTCAGCTTGGGAGGCGATGGTCAACAGGCCATGTTGCTTTGCCAAGGATGGTCTGCAACTTTCCCCTCTAGGCCTTTGAATACTGGCTAAGTCTTATTCCACCCCCATAGTGCAATTTTTAGCCAATGACAAATTGACAAGCCTAGAGACGTTGCAAAATCAACTCAACAGAATCTGAAGGTGTTACTGCTCAAATCAACGAGCCTAAATAAAAAAAAATACACTCCTTCCAAGTCCCCACTCACACTTGAGAATATAAATATCTGTGATCTCAATATCTCAAGATGTTAATACAGTCAGTTTGACTAGAAAAGAAAAAGCAGCAAATGCATTGTGTGCAAAATTCCGTCTCTGTGTCTTGGAAATTCACCTCTATTCAATGCTCATAACAGTCCACAACACCTTCAATGAAACCAGGTAGAAGTGAATAAAAGTTTATTGTAATGCCAACAAACAAAGAATGGTCAGTTTGAAAGACACAAGCCCCGGGATTCAACAAGCTCACCACAGCGTGCAGGAATAGTGCAAGAGCTGCTGGAGGCAAAATGGCCACAGAGAGATCCAAGTACAAGCTCCAGGGATGTGCATGAGCACTCCTGCACTATTCCTGCATGGATGCAGCTCCTGTATGCTAATTACCCATTTGCAGTTGAAAAACATGCAAATGAGGTGAATTAGTTATACAGGAAGCTGGCAGCCATCCGTGCAGGATTAGTGTAACCTGCAGAAATGTACTCGGTGAGTAACTGAGTACATTTCTGCAAACTACAAAAGGGAGCCATGACAGCTCCAAATAAAGGGCGTATATAATGTGAAAGGCATGCCAATGACCATATATATTTTTTTGGCCAATTTTGGCCATTTAAGGTAGGGCAGTGGCGTGCGAATGGGATAGGGCTGAAAATAAAACTAAAACCTTGAAAAAAGCTTTTTATGCAAAATCAAAATTTTGCCATTATAGTCAATGGCAGGCAGAAGACAATAAGGTCACTGAATAGTGGCTGCTAAGGGGAAAGGCTCGGTGTCAGACTTGTAACTAGACATTAGCAGTCAGTTCTATGCAAATGAGGGGAATGATACTGAATCACAGATTTCCCCTCATGGCAAGCCTGCACCTAACCGTGTAGGTGCAGGAAAACCATGGTGCAATCCTAAGAGTTAGTTGACATCATAGAGGGGTGTGTCAGGCATACTGTAAGCTTACTGGAGCTCTGTGGCTTGGGTTTGCCCTTAGATTAGCAGAACTAAGGAAGGGTGTATGTCTGAAGCTGCCTAGCAGTCTTTACATTGCCTAAATGGGTGTGCTCGCCGCACACCGGGTTTTAAACAAAAAAAAACCAGTTAAACCAGGAAATAGCAGCTCTGTTCACATCTGAGCACTGGGTTTGCACAGCACACTTTGGGGCTTAAACAGGAAGGCAATGGGAAGGGAAAACAGCAGTAGGAAGGTAATAAAGAAGATCTAGCATAGCTGGCAGGTGAAATGTATTAGAATAAGGCCAATTACACAGGCAGCAGCCCAGCCCAGCAAACTACTGTAAACTATGCAAACATCTTTCCCTCTGTTTTTTCCCACAAACTCTATACCACCGGTGTACACAAATGGGGAAATTTTACCTAACAAAAGCAACAAAATGATAGGGGCTGCTTTCGCTCTCATAAATCAACATGTGTATGGATCTATGCTTTTGAGGCCATTCACAGTCAATACACTTTCCATTGCCCTATTTTGGAAAGCCTGCTAGACAGGGGTCCAGGGAAGTAAATATTGTGGGAAGAAATAGCTAGGGAATTGTTATGGCTAGGCTTGTATAGGCCCTAGGGCCAATAGCCTAGTACCAACCTATGAACCTATTCACCTTGAAAAACACCTTTGAAAAAGGCTAACCCTGTAAGCTCTGTGGCATGTGCTATAACTTCATAATGCTATAATGTGATGAACTAGCTAGGTAGGAATTCTAATCCCAGACATGGCAATTGTGAAACTCGTGTGTGTGTGTGTGTGTGTGTGTGTGTGTGTGTGTGTGTGTGTGTGTGTGTGTGTGTTTGTGTATGGAGTAAGGCTTCTGAGGCCATTCACAGTCACTACACTTCCCATTGCCCTACTTTGGCAAGCCTGCTGATGTCATTCACCTTGAAATACATGTTTGCGGAAGGGCTGGCCCTATAAGTTCCATGGTGCATGCTATAACTGCAAAATGTTGCAGTGTGATGTACTAGTTAGGAAGGAGCTCTAATCCCAGACATGCCAATTGTGAACTCTGCATGTGTGTTTGTCTGTGTAGGGATCTATGCTTTTGAGGTCATTCACAGTCACTGTACTTTTCATTGCCCTACTTTGGGAAGCCTGCTGAAGTCATTCACCTTGCAATACACTTTTGCAGAAGTGCTCACCCTATAAGTTCCTTGGTGTGTGCTTTAACTGCGTAATGCTATAGTGTCATGTACTAGCTATGTAGGAGTTCTAATCCCAGACATGGCAACTGTGAAACTGTGTGTCTGTGTGTTTGTTTGTCTGTGTAGGGATCAATGCTTTTGAGGCCATTCACAGTCACTACTCTTTCCTTACACTACTTTGGCATGCCTGCTTATATCATACACCTTGCAATACATCTTTGGGGAATGACTAGCCCTATAAGCTGCATGGCACATGTGATAAATGCTGTACACTGCAGTAGCAATGCATAGCTAGGTAGGGGTTTGAATCTCAGTACTGTCAAGTGTGTGTGTTTGTCATCAGTATTCTGTGAGGAGGGAACTGTGATTGTGTAATAACAGAACTCATTGTGGGAAGGGTTTTGCAAATTTCTTATATTGAAGACCTATTATGTGTCACAATGTCCACCTTACAAGGACAACAGATGTAAAACAGCAGAGAGGCTGGTGTAGACAATCCATACCCCTACATGTGAAATTATGGATTGGGTAACAATATAGGTAACACTCTCCACCCATGTCTCATACACAAATACACTTGGCTAGGCAACAACCACTATGTTGGTAGTTCCCTGCATATTGCCCACAGATAGAACCATGGTGTGATTGCAGTGAACTACAGAGGACATGGCACCCTGTTCCATCCCTAGACTAGGCAAATAATTGCTTATAGTGGTCCTTTACTATGTTCCTAACTGGACGCCTGCAATAACTGTAGAGTCAGCAAATGTAACCCACAAAGGAAATACCATGCCTTATACACATGCTCTATATGAACAGGTGCCACTAACACCAGTGAATACCTGTATCATGCTGTCAGTGTAGGTGAAGGAGCAACATCAGTTCCATAGCCAGTTCTCACCACATCACAGATGATAACAGTCTGCCCACACAACATGCCCAAACACCCCAGGTACATTTCCACATGTCACAAAACATGCATGGGGGACATTGTGCACATCCCAGGCACCATCCATGTTATGGAATATAGAACACATGCATGGCAAGTAATGCACAGCACTGGCCACCCACAATACTAACCCAGATTAGTGGATGGTGAATACAATACCCACCTGTGTGGGCCAATCCAGGGACTACAACCCTGAGCCACACTGCAGACCATTGTCATGTGGCCTGATGCCAAGGTATACCCTTTGCCTAGCCTTGTACAGCCTTTTGGCACAGTCAACCACTACACAACTGTGAAGCAATGAACCCCTGCATGTCAGTACTGGCAAAGCTGTGTCTGTGTGTGTGTGGAGATTAATGATTTGGAAGCCATTCACACTCACTACACCTCCCATTGCCCTACTGAAGCATGCCTTCTGGTCTCAGTCACCTTGATATGCCCTTTGCCCATATATCTGCCTGATAATCTCTGTGGTACATGTGATACCTGTATAATACTGTAGTGTAGCAAACTAGTTAGTTAAGAATTCTAATCCTAACCCTGCCAACTGTGATAATGTGTGTGATTCCCTGAGACAGTGTGCTTGTGTCTTCCTTGACACCTGCTTTTGTGGACAGGCATGTGTACTACACTTACCTTATCCCTCCTTTATCACTGTTGCTGATGTAACTCACCTTCAAAGATACCTTTGGACAGCTCTCAAATATGTAAGCTCTGTGGCGCATGCATAAAAATTTAATAGCAATACGTAGTCAGGCAGGGGTTTGAAACCCCGTACTGGTAAGTGTGTGACACAAACATGCTTAGCTCTTACTCTCCTATCCCCTTTCTTTCTTACTTTGTCTCTGTCACTCCCTTTACGGTGGATGTGGAAAAGTACACCTGCTTTTCTTAGGCAGCAGCTTGCATTTTGTAAGTGATACTCATGATCAGCTGATGGCCTGTGCACAAATTGCAGTCCCTCACTAGCTGATTGCATGTGGAACAGCTGTTGTAACATTCCCATAGCCAGTTGCATGGAAACACTCTCCTATAACTAGGAACATCGTGTGGGTGTTGGCCCTTTTCATTCACCATGAGCAGGACTTCATGTTGGTGTTTAGCAAACAGCATCACAGAGGGTAGTGGGATATACTTCTTACAACATACACTGTAGAGACAGGCCAACAAACAGGAGGGGGATGTTCCAGACACGAGGACAGAATGCAAGTCTTGCTCTTCTACATTTCAAGTAATGTTGGTTTAACAGGGTTTGTGTGGATATGGCTGGTTTACATGATTTAATACCTGTCATGGCAGTGTTATGTGGTTGAGGAAACTCTCCCCTATAGGGCTATCGGCAGAATGGTGATTGTTTGTAGTCTTACTTGTGTTGTGTTACTCACAGATGTCCTATCATTAGAAATGCAGTAGCATACTCTGAGGATTGCAGTCAGTACATGGTGACAGCCATGTAAGTTACTGACTTCATATCCCTCAGAAGACAAATGTCACAACAAACCCTGTTACACCAGTAAATGTATGAGTTTATCACAGCAACTTGACAATATTAGCCCTGTGTCTGTGCCTCCAGCCACAACTCTATCAACTTTTGTACATATGTCATGCAGTAAGAGGTGCATATGTTCAGTACACCATTATTTACTGACATCATACCTGATAACAAGCCAGTGAGATATCAGACTGCTAGACATGTTATGTATAGTAGGGCTTATATTTGAGGACAAAACCTGGACATTTTGTTGTAATGTGTGCAGTAGTGGGTCTGTGTACTTATGGTGATTGTTGACAGAGTGTGTAATGTGAATATGTACTTGGCCTGTTTACAGACTGTGGTAGATGTCACTGTTCTTGGTCCTGTTCTATCTGATGTTGCATGCTGTTCCAGTGTATGGTACTCTATCAGCATACATGTTTGTAGGGCCAAACCCAACACTGTGTATTGGCCCAGTATATGTAGGGTTAGTGTGTGAGTGGCACATATGAGGATGGTGTTGATCACACAGTCCATATGCTGTACTATTAAGCACGCTTACCATATGTGGCTGTGCCTGTGTTCAGATTGGTAGTGGGTATGCTCTTTCACACACGTGTCTGTTACTCCATGCTGTTACATGCTTGTAGAGCCTGCTATATTTGCAGGTACATGTGTATTCATAGGTTCATAGGTTCATAGGTTGGTACTGGGCTATCTGCCCGAAGGCATATATTAGCCCAGCCACATTGTGAGGTATTCACCGCCCCTTTAGTACTTCCCTAGACCCTTGTACTAGCAACTAGTACCCTTGGCCCCTATCTAGTAGTGCTGTTGGTGTTTTCCTCAGTGTGAACTTTCTGTTACCCATCCACTCATCAATGTTCCTCTTGAAGAGTGATAGTGAGGGGCTCTGTCTTATGTAGATCGGGACCCTGTTCCATAGTAAGGGAGCATGTTCTATTCATTGTTGTGTTGAGGTTTATATCCCTAGAGCGTGTAGCTTGAGTAGATTTGGTTTTGCTAAGATGGAGCATGTTCAACAATTCTGGGTTGGACATGGCTCTGTACGTTAGACAGAGATCACCTCTGAGAAAGTGGTATGCAACAGAGAACAGTCTTAGCTTTTTCAATCATGCTGCATAGGGAAACTATTTGTAATCCTCTTGGTTAGGTACCTCTGTGGTCTCTCCAGCTGCTGCAGATGTCTAGCCAGGTACATTCCAATCGGTGCATTGAATTCAATAATGGGCCTGATGAGGGAAGAGTAGAGGGGCACCATTACATCCTTAGATCTTGATGCGAACCCTTTCTTGATCAGAATCACATAGAAGGATTTTCTAACCACTTTGGCAACATAGTTATCAAAGAAAAGCTGACTATCTACTTGGGTCCCTAGATCCCTTATTTCTTCTTCAGATTTCAGGGGATTACCTCCTATGTTGTAGTTTGTGGGTACTCTGTTTTTTCCAAAGGGGATTACTATGCATTTTTTTGCATTTAGCTTGAGACCATGGCTTTGACACCATGCATCAGGCTTATTTGGGCCCTTCTGGAGGAGCTCCATGTCGGCCGGAGACTATATTATAGCACCCAGTTTGCAGTCGTCTGCAAACTTAGTCAGCCACAGCCCTTCCGTGCTTGCCTGTATTTCTGAAAAGTATATGCCAAACAGGACAGGCCCCAGGACAGAGCCCTGAGGCACACCACTCGTTACTGGTCTGGATTTGGACATAGATCCCGCTACTCTTACTTTATGGGATCTGTCTGAGAGCCAGTTTGCAATCCATCTTGTGACGTAAGGGTTTATGCCCAGGCTGGTGAGCTTATCAATAATACCTGAATGGGGAATGGTGTCAAATGCTTTAGCAAGGTCAAGGTAAGCCATGTGTACCTCCTTTCCCTTATCTATAGCCTGAGTAACTGTCTCAAACAAATCCACCATAAGAAATGTAGGTCAGTGTTGTAGCAGTCTGCCTGTAGTTTGCACAGTGCTTTGTGACATGCCTAGCAGCTCAATGTACTTACCCAGTGTAATGTTATGTCCAGATATTTGTCAGCTGTACAGCTGCCAGGCCATCATAACTAGTGTGTATTTCTGACAAAGCAGTGTGATGCTGAACAAATGTATGTCACTAACTAGTGGATAGTATGTGGGCTTGTGACCACTGTTCCTCTGGTTATTATGTGTCAGGACAGACAAGAGTGTGTGAATGCATAAACCATGTGAGCATATCTATTCCAATATTTACATGATATCCCCATTTACATGGCTGTAAACATCTACTTTGTTGGCCTTGGTCCACACGTCTTGCACTAAGGGGTTCTGGGTATACCACTGGACTGAACAGAGTGTGTCAGACTGTTCACATTTATTGACCATATCTCTGCTGTATTCCACAGGGCCATTACTGTGATATCTGTGGCACTGCACTATGATGATCTTATGATGCCTGTCAGTAACTGATGGCTTACATGTCAATATCAGATGTGACTTCCCATACACAAAATTTCTGTTAAGACAACCCATGTTACAGTAGCAAGAGTCTACATTTATACTTGCAATACTTACATGACATCCCCTTGCACTAAGAGGTATATATAAAGAGAGAGAGATATATATAGATATGTATATATATAATATATATATATATATATATATGTGTGTGTGTATATATATATATATATATATATATAGATATATATATATATATATATATATATAGATATCTACAAATATATAGACATATATATATATATATATATATATATATGTATATACATATATATATATATATATATATATATATATATATATATATATATATATATATATATATATATATATATATATATATATATATATATATATATATATATATATATATATATATATATATATATATATATATATATATATATATATATATATATATATGAATATATATGCATGTATACATATATATATATATATATATATATATATATATATATATATATATATGTATTTATATATATATATATATATATATATATATATATATATATGTATATATATATATATATCCATATCCTTATGTGTAAACATGACTGTTGTATATACCTACCCAGATGTATTACACGGTATTTATCTGATATGTGTATATTTACATATAACAACATATGTGATTCAACAGTAATATCACAAGTACAACACAATTGTAGAAGTCATAGCAGTTGTTCAATACTATTCAGTATGTGTACTGACAGATATATTTGAAAAAACAACAACTGTCTTCACAGCTGTGATGGCTTAGTGGTTAACTGCTGTGACTATAGTGTACAGGGTCCCGGTTTCAAGGGCTGTTTATGTTGTTGCTGGGCAGAACAAAGGCTGCTGGATACAGAGTGGTTAAGGCAGTTCTGAACAGCTTTAAGCGGATTTGCGCAAAGGTAAGCACAGCTAACGTATGGTTAAACAAAAAGGGGCTTACACTGTGTAGGCTTCACTTACCAGTGTACAAATCTGCTTAGGATTCATATTGCAGAAATGCTGAAACCTGCTAAGCATGGTTCAGCCCTGATAACTAGTGCTCACATTCCGGTCTGATAAAATAGAGGGTAATGACATCTTTAAAAAGTGTATTTAATGCCATGTATATAACATGTGTCTATGTGCTGTCATTACAGTAGCAAGGGGTGTGAGTCTACTGTATGGGACACCTGAGTATATATGGCTTGTACAACACTCTTTTCCATCTGACTGTGTTACATACATGGGTAGTACCCCAGGTTATATGCAGTCACACTAGCATGTAGTGTATCATTGCGTTACTACTGTTGACATTGCTTTCCCAAGTAAGAGTAGATTGCAAATTATAGTAATGGAACCAAACATCCCTGCATGCAAAGATGGACTCTGAGTCCTCACTGTCATGTTCTTGGTGTGTGAGCTGTGTCTCATTAAATATTTCCTACTGGATATTGATCTGACGTGGATATTAACTGTGTGTATAGGACATGTCATTGAAGTCTGCTGTCATGTAGTAATGACATACCTATAGGTGTCAGACATCTGTTTGTCAACACATTCATCCTAATGCATAGCCAGTTGGCTAGCTGATGTCTGTCTGTCCTCTGTACAGATGTGCAGATGTCAGGTATCCATCTTGCTGCTTACAGGCAATCTATGGTTGACTGAAACTGACATGTCTGCCCAGCTGTGTTATGAATGCCACAGCTAGGAATCCACACCATGTGTGTACCACATGCCTTGGATACCTCAATTACACTACCACAGTCAAAAGCGCATGCTTGGGTACAGGTCTCCAAGACAGACACTGACCATGTCATGTAATACATGTTCCATACATGTCAAATGGAGCATCTCACTGGCCCTCTGCAAGAGGTAACCAGATGACTGGATGTCGCATGTAACTCTCACCCTGAGGATCACCCCTGTGGTATCTGTTGATAGATGGCCTGCTGGCACATGGCAGGTGGTGTGATACCACTGTACACACATCCCCTACACTTCCCATCTTTCCATGGACAATAGCCTGGTACTCACCTATGAACACCTCCACTGATGGACCCCAGTACTGACAAATGTGTGTGTGTGCATTACTGAGAATAACAGTGTCTGTGTGTTTGTAGACCTGCAGTTGATAATACCCTGAGGCCCTTTACACCCACCACACGTAGTTAGCCATAGTTAGATGTGGCTGCTGCTGTGCCAGACATTAAATGTACCTTGTTACACTCTTCTCCCTAAGGGCTAACTGGGGTTTGCAGTACCAGCACAACACTGTTGTACAAATAGGTTGATAGGCATGGGATACCCTCTGTGTTCTAGCAAGTGTGTGTATGTGTGCATGTGTTTATGTTTGTAGGATACAGCATTCTGATGCCACATTCTTCTAATACAATACACCTTGCCACACAGTATTAGGGATAGTGATGTTGCTGACCGTAGTAGAGCCATGACAATGCATCATCCTACAATCCCTGTGACATGTGGATTAGATGCATATCCCTGTAGTAGCACTTTTGGGATACACAAGGGATTGTACTGCAGTCCTGGTCAATGTGTGAAGGTGGGTATGTCAGAGTGCTCCCATGGGTTTCAATGTGTATAATATCCACTGTGGGGGTGGGTGCTGGTTATACTGTCTTTTTACCATGGTACTTCTAGTACATGTCCATGTTTCACTGTATGGGAACCACTGTCACCATCAACCATATAGGTAACTGATAACACTATCCAGCCCAGTTATGCATGTGCTGTGTGTAACTTATCTGTACAGAATGGATACACTGACAATGTAGTTAGCACTGATAAGCCCAGGTGTCTCAGATGTGTGTATGACTATTATGTTTTGTCAGTGTGTATATAACAGTATGTCACACTATGTATTGTCCATAAGCAACCAGTACATCCCCCATTACCATGCTGTACAGGCCAAGGATGTTCTTCACGTAACATGTAACCTGGAACACACCTCATCCTAAAAGCTGTAGGGTGTGTGCAATTAAGGCCACCCTCATCAGTAGCACTACACTAGTGTGTGTGTGTGTGTGTGTGTGTGTGTGTGTGTGTGTGTGTGTGTGTGTGTATGTGAAGGAACCTACTTCTGTTTGTAGAATATACATGTCTCAGGAGGTCATCTGTCTGAGAACTTCCTGGCAAATGCTAACATTTCACAGGTATCATCCTGTGGAAATACATTCCATCACAACTAGTGGTAGAAGTGTAAATGCCCTCTTCCCCACTGTATACAGCCATGCTGGGGTTGGTATATATAGCTGGGCGTGGTTCTTCTGGACACAACCACCATCATTGCAGTTACTGTTGAGTGTATCTCCCCACTTAGCTGGCTGTAATACTGTACAGTTCATGTTAACAGGTTAAGTAGTTGTCTATCACACTATCTGCAGTTCAACAGCACCTCTCACCCTCCAAGGATAGGGCTGTGCCACCCACACCAGCACATCTATGTTTACCATGTTGAGGACTGCACTACATTGGGGAAGGGGACATATACCCTGCCAGTACCATCGTCAATGGCATTAAACTAGCAGACTGTATATTTCTCAATAGGTTGTGCTTATTCTGTCTTGCTGGAATTACATAGGCTAAAATGGGTTCCTTGCACAGGTACATACATCCATGTGTACAGAATTCTCTGTGTATTGCATCAACACTAAAGCCTCTGTGTATGTTATACACAAACATGCGGTGTGTACCACCCAGTACATTTACCATTGTCCAGTGTAGGGCTTCTGACATCAGCCACCATGCACTCACCTGTGTACACCACCCCCAGAACTATCAGCCATGTGGCACTTGCAGTAACTGTTATACAGACCTGTGACATGTTCACCGGTACCCAGAATATGGTACAGCCAAGGTGTCACCACAGTGCCATACCCCTTGTAGGATACAGCAGCAGACCATCATCCTGCTGACACATGGATACCTACAACACAAACGGAATACATTATGGAGACCACAATCACCCAGTGTTAATAATGGCTATAATGCATCATGGCTGGACAGCTACACTTCCTGAGATGTAAGCATTAAATTTTACTGCTGACAACATGTTACACAGCGTTACACTGGTACACCATATACAGTCACCCTGTGCATCAGAACCATATTAGCCTGTCCCTGCATCGATGTTATGGATGACAGAGATGTGGCACAGGTATCATCATATGCACAGGGTGTGTTGTTGGTTTGCCAGAGACCTAGGCTTAGCCATATGTTTTACACCATGTGTGTGTGTGCAGGGGTTTAATTATTAATTTGGCTGTTGTGATGTGGTTTGTGTAGGTACGGGGTTGCCCTAACTGTGTTGATATTGTGTGTGTGTATGCATGCACTCATTTCTGCCATGTGCCTGCCCTTATACAGGGCTTTGTTGAACAGCTGCATACTGTACGTGGCAGGGTGTGCACTTCACCATCTCTGGCCATGGACACGAGAACTGTGCCTGCCAGGGTTTTCCATGGGCACCACCACGATATGGTACTCTCCCCTGATGATGACATATGTCCGCTGGATCTAAGTCCCTCTTGGGACTGTCCAGGGCCATGTGCATGTGGCCTGCTGTGGTGTGGTGTGGACAGCACCCCCTGTAGTGCTGGTGCTGGTACTGTCACTATGGGAGCGGCTCTGTGTTCTGGCACATCCACGTTGATGTCCAGATGTTGGTGTTGCTGGCCTACATCCACTTGGCCATTGCACCTCTCCCACCATATGCTCAAGCACAGACATTCCACTGTTGAGGATTCCCAACATCTCACCCAACCATCTATCCATGACCTCTGAAAAATAATGGAGGGCATCTGTAAGTTCACAGATGTTGTCAGTAACAGCTAAATGAGCAGCCCTCTGCCGCCTCAGAGCCTGTCTGGTGTATCATTCCATACATGCCTGCACCTCCATGATGGCCTGAAACATGTGTCTGGTGGTACCAGATGTGGCACTTCTGCCAGGGGCATGATGACCAGCAGCTCTCCAATGAGCACCCCTGTACATCTGCATATATGGTACCCTGTGGGACATATGGCTTTGGCTGCTGTGTCCAGACACACATGCCATAGATACCATACTGTCCTGTCCCATGCCGCCAACCACCAACTGTCCCTCAGCTATGGCCACTGGTGAGGGGGTATGTATAGGCAATATGACCATGTGCTGGGATGGGGTGGATAACAGTGGGATGTCAAACAATGGTGCAGCTTCATCCCCTGACAACCCCGCCTGTGCCTCAACAAAACTATCATCATTTTCAGTGTCTGTATGGACACCAACATCAAATTTTCTACAGGAGAGACCCTGACCCACCTTGCCACCTGTGAGGGGAAGACAAGAAATGCACTTTAAGACCTGTATGTCATTGCTTTACAGTACACACACACACACACACACACACACACACACACACACACACACACACACACACACACACACACACCCTGACATTTCACCATACTACTTACCTGCTCCTGAGTTTACAGAATGTCCCTAGTTTTTTTCTCTTTTTTCCCCATCCTGCATCAGTCTTGAATAATTACAGTCAATAATACCAATCATTAA
The DNA here is from genome assembly GCF_019279795.1 of Protopterus annectens. NCBI lineage: Eukaryota > Metazoa > Chordata > Ceratodontiformes > Protopteridae > Protopterus > Protopterus annectens. Next base: position 803,084,042 of record NC_056736.1, read on the forward strand.
CGTATCATTCTTCTAATGGCTCAGAAAAGTTATCACAAAACATGACCTGTTACTCCATTAGCTCTTTAATGTGAGTGGAGTCATTTGTTCAAACAGTCCCTGATGTCATCAATTGTTCACCCTGGTTTTGCCAGATGTCTTGAGCATGGCCCCCACATGTTAGGGGCTACTACAGTCAGTCAATAATGTCACGCACTGAAGTTTCATACTTAACATTGTTCAGTAGATGCAAGATCTGTTGCTCTGTTAACTTTTTATGTGGACTACAGTAATATTTGGAAACACTCTCTGGTGTTGTCTAGTAATTCCCCAATCCATCTTTAGTGCTACATATGTGGGTATTCTTTTACCTTTCTGCTAATTGCAAGTAACTAAGTATCCCTGGTGTCTAGTTTTCCCTCCCAATGTATCTTTCATGCTGCAGACTTTATTATACTATCAGCTGTCCTGTGATTACATTTCAGAAAATATTCCTGGTGTCTAATATGTCTGCCCATGTCCATGTACTTCACGATTTCTAAGGGAAGTTGAGAGGCATGAACAATCACCACTCACACATGTGCATACATGGACACACACAAAAACACACACACATACACCCATGCATTCTACATATATCAACCCTGCTCCACTCCACCAGATAGCACATACAGACAAATATACCCCCCACTCACACACATACACATATGCACACACACACACACACACACACACACACACACACACACACACACACACACACACACACACACACACACACACACACACACACACACACTTACAGGTGAGGTTGCAGTAACATGTTACACACAGACTTCTCATTACCCATCTGTCAACATGCGTGACATATGGCACTCAACAGCATACAGTGCAGCTATAGTTAATCCCTGTTATCAATGTTATACATCTCTGTGATGCATGGGTTGTGTTAGTAGGTGATGCCCCTTCCCCTGGAACACTCTGCTCCCATGTACACAGTATTGCTGTGCATCTGTTTCGGCACCCTGGCATGTACTGTGCACCATACTTCACAGGTGTACACACCATTGGTGAATGTGTATATGTGTGTCAGTTATGTTTGCTTTGCTGCTCACAGCACCTATGTGTTTGTCCAAAATATACCTGGGATGATATGTGGACAGATGTCATTTATAAATGCCTGATGTCTGATTTACCGATCTCATCATCGGCGGTGCATGTATGGCCAATAAAATACAATTACACTGACAACCTTCAAACCTTACCATGGCTATGGGGAGTGTACACACACTTATTGATATGGCACCCTCTTCCCTGATATGTCATGGGGCCACATTACTGCATATGTTAACATTATGCAAACCTGATATGTGTCATGACCTGTGCAATCAAATGCAGTATCAAACAAATGCGTTAGTTGTGCAGATGCTGATTGAGATGCATACAATTTGTGGGTGCATATGTGTGCACACCCTTATCATGATGGTTTATTGCACCAATCGTTATGTGTACTACAGCAGTCACTATTCCTGGAAGGCATATACTAGCATGGGCCATCTGCATCTGCCAGTATTTTGTCACTCTGCCCTACAAATGTCCCCCAACTCTGCATGATTGCAAGGTCAACTCATGTGCACAGTCCTTGGAGGTCACACAGTGCCATCACTATTGCTGTGGAGTCAGGGTTATGTCTGCCACAATTCATGACCTTGACTGTGTGCAGATACAGCCATTCATAGCCAGCTCTGGATCTCTGCTTCAGTCCACTGTTGTATTTCAGCATGACACCCCCCCCATCCTCAGCCTTTTTGCAGATGCTTGACAACTATTGCCTACACATGTGTGCCATTTTGCAGTGTCCCAAACTCTGAACACCATGTGTACTGGCCTAGTCCCTGCTAATGAATGGCAAACATACATGTGTACACTGGCAACAGCAAGGTACAGATGAGGATATTGGGCCTGAGGTGGGGTGAGGTGCTGGTTGTGCAGTACATGTATCTTAATTGATACTGTCTGTAGGTTTCCAACTTGGTCTTGGTATACCAGTACATATTGCAATGCATACCTTTGGGAGACTTTTGCTGTTCTGCATATGCTACCCATAGAGAGGCCTGACTGATGTTTTCTGTGGTACAACTGTCCCATCTGATTACCTAAAGCATTTGCCACATTTATGCAGAGTCCAGACAATTGCCAATACAGGTACTGCACAGCCAGTACTTGCTAGACACACCTGCAACTCCCTTAGTGTTGTGTCATGTTACTAGGCAGCATGCATGACCAGTTTGCAACATGTGTTGTCATCTGTCTTGGATGGCCATCTGTTTATTTTCTACATTAACCCTGTGCCATACATCCTCACCACATACATGACTGTTTGCACTGTTTTCCATGGTATATGCAATGGTGAGGTAAGGCTACATGTCGAACTCCTGGGTGCTACCTGTTGGGTATGGGATCCATTCCATGGCTTGTAAGATGTATGCAAGCCACTTCTGCCTCTGTTGCAAGTAAGTAGGCACATTTGATGGCCAAACATCTTGAACAGCAGACCATTGTTTGGTGTGACACTGAGGACCTGTACTTGTTGGAAGGTCCATACTCATGAAGAATGCATGCTGTCAATACCTCAAAAGCTGCTTCCACAATTTGTTATCTGGAGTGTATGCACGCATATGCTTTCAGTGTTTGTGAAGGTATGTATTCCCTGTATTTTCTGTCCTAACATAGGATTTCATGCTACACATTCATTGCTCATGTTAGGACCACATTGCAGGTTGTAAGGGTTGTGGAATACAGTGTTGTGATATGCCATAGCGTATATCTGTAACAGTTGCCACGGTAATAGTGGTATATACACTGTTGTAGCACTGTATAAGGGTGATGTTTCAGACATGTCCCTACTGTAGGTCTTTGTCCCACCATTATGTTCATCTCTGTGCACACATCTTACAATGACAGGTAGTTAGTTATATTGCAGGACTTTTACATACCCTTCAGATACACCACCATGGTGACCACTGTGATGCAGTGCAGTTAACAGCAACAATAAGTGAACATGTACAGCATGCATTATGGGTAGGTGTGTTAAATGTGTGCATGGAATGTACCGTGGCCATAACATGACCAGTGTATTGGCAAACCTGAAAAAACACCTTACTCATCAGCTACAGGCTGCTGCCCCACAGGGACCTACATAGTTGTGTGAGAGATGTGATGTCAGTAGTCACACCTGTGGCATTGGTACAGGGTGGGAGCAGCATTGCAGTACATCAACAGTACAAACTCACAATACTACAGATTATACACATCTGTTTATTACTACAATGCAGCAACAGACTATATATATTTCATTTCACATATGCATGATTAAACTCTACAGATGCAGCTTGATACACAACAGTAGTCTAATGATGTGCCCTGTGGCCTTACCTGCACACTCCTCAGCCACTGTATGGGTAGCATCCACCTCCACTATGCTCCCCGTTGGGTCCTGTGATTGTGGGCGGGCAGGTTCCCCAAGGCTGGTGAGGAGCTCCTCAACATGTGTTGGGGGGATGGATGCCATGACCTCCCTGCTGCAAGCTGGCCCCCCTAAGCGCAGCAGCATGCCAATGGGCATGGCAGAGTAGAACAGTGCACCAATGTCGGACCTGCTTATAACTGCAGTTATGCAGACCAACAGAATTTCCCTGTGGATAATATCGTTCCACAGGGTGGTCCTCTCCTGCAGATCATGAGCTGTATGCCAAAATAGGGTGTGGTAGTGCAGCACCAGGTATGTGAGGATGACGTCATTCTCCTGGGGTGTGTAAATCAGAAGTCTCTCCCGAGATATTGTGCCTGAACAACTTAAAGAAGGAAACAGGTCTGAGGATCTCATACCGCAAGGATATAATAGTTGTGAATACACATCTTTGTCTCTCCCCCACCATATCTACAACAACAATCTGATCACTCAACGCAACTGGTATGTCAACAGCAGGCCTACTGTTGGGACCTGTATTGTAAAACAATTTGTGCAATGTGTTTGTAGTCATGTTCCACGTTGAAACACTATCATTGGTGGCATGTTATGAACAATGTCACCTGCATGCTATCGTAAGGGCCACTATGGTTCCATATATGGATGTGTTCCGTTTGCTATGTGACTGCTGCACATCTGTTGTTTTGTGTTAATGGGGATATCTATGCATGCTGTTAGACATTATCCTGACATGTGTGCAGTATTACTACCCATATATGTAATATAACAGTGACACAGTAGCATGTTTGGGAAGACAGTTGCCAGCAAAACCACCTCTCCCACCTCATCTGGCCATGTTACCAGGCCACATCACATCTGGGACACACCCTGGGACCTCATCATCTACTGGTCCTGCTATACCTTCAGGTGGAACCACCAGAGGAGATGGTGTTTATCCCCCGCCCCTCCCGGGTGCACACACAGACAGGATCCTGTCACCCAAAGCAGGTTCAGGGTCTAGTGCATAGAGAGCTCCACAGAGACTTGATGGATGTGCTACACCACCTTGACACCCTCAGTACACAATCACAGGGTCCACATGCTCCTCCTGCTCAGCCCCCAGCCCAGGTACCTTCAGGGCTGTAAAGATACTGTTGTGACTGCCCATGAGTGGGGACCTTGGTACCATTGTTTCCATATGGGGGCTCATGGGCTTCCACATTCCAAAGAACACTTCCTATCCATGGTGTTTACCCACCACATGTGTCATATACTGCCCCGGTATGCTCTCCTGTCTGTCTTCCATCCCATCCAAACTCCCCAAATATACCTATTGTCCTTCCCCAAAATACCAATCCCACCTTCACAAACAAGGGTAATGTGTTCCCAACATGGAGTTCACACCAGACATAACTGTCCATTTTGTACCCACTTACAGCTGTGTAAATATATATATATATATATATATATATATATATATATATATATATATATATATATATATATATATATATATATATACGTGTGTGTGTGTGTGTGTGTGTGTGTGTGTGTGTGTGTGTGTGTGTGTGAATTGATATGTGTGATGTTCTCTCACACATATCATGCAGCACTGTCATTCAATGGTGGGGACATGTATTGATATATATATATATATATATATATATATATATATATATATATATATATATATATATATATATTTATATATATATATATATATATATATATAAGTGTGTGTTTGTATATATGTAGATACACACACACACACACACACACACACACACACACATATATATATATATATATATATATATATATATATATATATATATATATGTGTGTGTGTGTGTATATATATATATATATATATATATATATATATATATATATATATATATATATATATATATATATATATATATATATATATATATATATATATATATATATATATAAATAAGTGTGTGTGTTTGTATATATGTAGATACACACACACACACACACACACACACACATATATATATATATATATATATATATATATATATATATATGTATGTGTGTGTGTGTAGATATATATTTTGAGTTGTGTATATGTATATATATATATATATATATATATATATATATATATATATATATATATATATATATATATAGTTACACTTCAGAATCTCGAATTACTGAAATCTCAAATTTCAGTAATTCAAGGTCATGAAGCCTAAAACCAGAATGCCAAAAGTGCATAAGAGCAAATTCGAATATCTCGAATCTGCACTTATGCATTTCCAGTGCATCGCGTGTAGTGTTATGGTGCCTGAAATTGGAGGTGAGTGAGTGTTTGTGTGTGTTTTTGTGCATTGTATGCATGGGTAAGGGTAGGGAGCTGTAAGTGTGAGTGTGAATGTTGGATTTGTCGATGTTTGTGTATGTGTGATGTGTATCTGTGTGCAGGCGAGTGGAGGATGGCGTGGTGTGATTTTTCTTCTGTTCTGTGCGACTTTGGAGTTGGTATATATATAAGTAGGTGGTGTGAGGGGGTGCAGCCGCCCACATCAGGGGGTGCAGGGGGGCTTGACCCCTGCTTATCTGTAGTGCAAGATTTTGTGGCTTGTTTGCTGTGGGTGGAATGGTATGTGTGTTATGTGGTGTATGGTATATGTATGTTTGTGATTTTGTGATTCGGGATTGTGGGTTTCGGTTTTGTGAATGGTTCGACTTTATAGTCTCGGGTTACTGAAATTTGGGATTTCAGTAATTCGAGATTATGAAGTGAAACTATATATATATATATATATATATATATATATATATATATATATATATAGATAGATAGATATAGGGTGCATTCAAACATCAGGTCCACACTCAAACTCTCCTTCAGTCACAGCTGCACTGTTCTGCTTTGCTACAGCACAGACAGGTGTCACATGTGGACACAGCCTAACATTAGCGGGGTATATATAGGGACAGATTGTAGGTATGCCTATTACACACCTATGGTGTTTGTGCATGCTAATTTACATGTTAACATAACTGTCCTGCAAGTGGTGGGCTTTGAAACTCATGTGTCTATCATAACAGCATTACTTCCACCACCAGTTATTTGCCACACTAATATACATGTTTTGAGGTACAGAAAACACACTATGATGGTCTACATCTTGTAAATCAGTGCTGATCCACAAAGTTAACAGGTATGGCCCACTGCTCACAGGGACAGACACTATTGTCCATAGCAGCTGTTCAACAGGACATCATTACAACTCCTGATGGCACATATAAATCTTTCCACATCATCTATCCCATTATAATAGACCGAGTACTACATTCAATTATATGCATATATGTTTCACATACCTGTTGTAGGATTGTTGTTTCTTCTGGATACAGTTTGATGTGTCCCCTTAGTTAACTTGAGATATTTGTAGGTTCAGTTGTTGAACAACTTTTTATTTACTTTTTGTTTGTTTGTTTTAATGTTTGTTTTCTCTCCCACTCTCTCTCTCTCTCTCTCTCTCTCTCTCTATCTGTATGTCTCTCTCCACTACAGGGACTGAGCTTCTTTGAATAGATTGTAGCATAGACTTTGTAGGTGTTGCACATGATCACGTGATAGCCTCTGCACCAATCAGTGTCCACCATTTGCTACCTGCATGCAGCCCGCTGTGTTGTACTTCCAATTACCACTGTCATGGGAACCCACTACTATAAATTACTAAATCATATGGGCGGTGTCCCTTTGCCTTTCCTGTATGGAGGAAATCCTTCTTATGTATGGGCAGAAGTGTTACAGACAGCAGGTAGCAATACCTCTTACAACAGGACTTGCAGATACAGGCAAACTACATATTTGTACAAGGTTCCAGACCTACAGACAGTGTGAGTAGTGTTGTTATATGCATTGTATACTGCTGGTTTTACAGGGTATGTGTGTATTATTTTATTTATTTTACATTTTATTTTACATTTGTTGACCGGGCTAGTCTAGCTGGATACATGTCCATTTTCAGTAGAGGCCCAGGGAGAAAAGCTCCATGTGCAACACAACAAGCAATATACAATAAAACAATATACAATAAAAACCCATATTAAGTACAAACTTGAAAAAGTATACAGAAGAACACATGCAAAATACAATCAAGGAAGAAGTACAAATAAGTTGTACACTAAAAACAATATAGAAAATAGTATTGATTAGAGCTGATTTGTATAGAATAGGGGAAAACAGTTTTTGTTTTTCTTTTTTTTGCAATGTTAGCTGCTATACTACCATTAAGCATGGCCAGAGCAGTAAACAATGATGAGATATAGGTGTATATATGAAGAATTCAGTCAAAGATACATAATAAGCAGATTTCGTAGGGAAGGCTAGTTGAGGCAGGTGGTTATTAGTGAGAAGAAGCAGCAGTTAGTCAGGGATAGTACAAGAACATAGCCAGTGTGTCATGAGATAAAGCTTGAGTTTCTTTTTGAAACGTGTATGAGAGCAGAGAGTTGTGAGTTCAGTGGGTAGTAGATTCCATAGCTTACCAATGGTATTACAGAAGAGGGAGTCACCTGCTAAATTGCTAGTGTACATGCTAGTTTAGCAGGGAATGCAGTCTGTCTGCATAGCTCTCAACTGTGGGCCTATCAACATGATGGCCACAGGATTGGCTGTTATGTTTTATCTGTCCACCACACAGGTCTTGTCTCAGATATATCACTGGCATTCTATCTGTTGAGTGCTATCAGTACATGGCTATATCCATTTGTATTTCTGACTTCATATTCCAGAATAAGGATATGTTGCAACCAATCCTGTAACACCAGCATGTTTCTCAGTGTAATAAAACAATATTGCAAATATGGCCCTGTGTTCCAGCCTCTATCCTCCACCTCTATACCAGGCTTTGTCCATATGTCATGCAGTAAGAGGTTAAGTAGTGGCCTATCATTATGTCACGCTGGCATTCCTGCCATCATTCCAGTGATGCTGTGGTCCCCTCACATGTTGTGGGGTAGGGTCCATATATATGTGGGCTACATCTGGACAAAACGTGTGTGCCCTTGTGCAGTCCAGAGGTCAGTATATGTAACACTGTTATATGCCCCTGTAAGTCAGTCTATGGAAGAGGGGTATGCACCATATATAATCTAGGCTGTTACAAAATGTGAAGGATATCAGTAGTAAGACACCTTAAGGTATATGGCTGTACATTTTCATACATTTCACCTTGGGAAACATTAGTGGGCTAGTGCTTACACTCTTACAGACAGTTCTGTTTGTCAGTGTGATAGTGATGTTTTAAGTTCAGCATTATTAAGTAACTGTTGCATCTTCATTGTGTGACAACTTATTTCTTTTCCCCCTAGGGGTTGAGTACAGAGTGTAATTGGAGGCTGTTGAACTACATCTGCATTACTTACTGTTGAGTGATTCTTATCTTCTGGCCCAGTGTTTCTTTACTGTTGTACTACTTGAAGGCCTTGGCCTGGGCAGCAACATATGTTATGCTTTCAGATTACTGTATAAAATGTTTTGATTTAGAGTTGCATGACTCAGTTAGTATGTATTTCAAATACCTAACAGCTATAAGAAATATATTATATTCATATATGTACGTACACGTATATATTTTTTACACAGGTTTTATGCCTTTGGGTGATATATTGTTTTGCAATTCCCTTATAGATTTTATATATGAGCTTAATTTGATATATATGAGGAGGTTTTATTTGTTGTATATTTAAACATATTTGAACATCTTATCAGTGTTTGTTGCTGATACAGGATGCCTTTGCTATATATCCTCCTTTTGGGCTATCCAATTGCTGCTACTTTATCTGGTAAGTTTTTAAACACAGGTAGTTCAAGGAGAATCTAAAGATGTGTCTCAATTAATCAACTAATAATCCACCCTACCTTTTGGCTATTGGAGAGTTTGAATTAATTGAATAATTGGAATGTGTTTAAATAAGATGGTTTGTTTCTTAGTCTTTGATCTGAAGAAGCGTAGTAATACGCGAAAGCGCTCATCCACAGTTTTATTCAAATAAAAGATTTTGGTTTTTACAACTGCTACTGCCGTTCTTGTGCCTGAGACTGTACGTGTATTGTTGCTTCAGCTATATGAAATGGCATATACAACTGAAATAGCACACAAATAAACATGTCTTATGTATGCAAACTTGTGTTTGGTGTCCTATCTTTTGACTTCTCTGCGGGTATATGTTTCATGCAATAATTGGCTTTTGTATAAGAGAATCAAACACTGTCCATTTGAAAGGGTGGCCACTGTAGGAATACTGGCTGTTCAATATGCTGTGCACCCTCTAAATATGTATCTTCCTATGTATATCTATACATAGTAAGATATGCATATGTTTGTGTGTATGTATATACAGATATATATCTATATATATATATATATATATATATATATATATATATATATGTGTGTGTGTGTGTGTGTGTGTGTGTGTGTGTGTGTGTGTGTGTGTGTGTGTGTGTGTGTGTGTGTGTGTGTGTGTGTGTGTGTGTGTGTGTCTGTGTGTGTGTGTACATGTATCATCGGAATGTTTACTGCTGCCACATTGTATATTCCCTATGGTAGACAGACAGTTCTGCATAATATCTTATTGATACCATCCTGACATCGTACAGGTGAGATTGATTACTGTTAACTTCTTGTGGCTATGTAGTGTAGAGTTCTGGGTATGAGACTTGCATCTGTTGGTATTGTGTTGCAAGGCAGATCTGTTTGGCTGTAGAGGAGAGGATGCAATCAATAATTACAAGCAGTACTTAAATTGGGTCCCTTCACCCCCATTAATGTTGCCTTTGGTCATATATGTATTTATTATGTTCTCTTTTATATTTATATATATATATATATATATATATATATATATATATATATATATATATATATATATATATATATATATGTGTGTGTGTGTGTGTGTGTGTATATATATATATACACACACACACACACACACACACACACACACACACACACATACACACACACACAGATATATATATATATATATATATATATATATATATATATATATATATATATATATATATATATATGTATTTATACACATACGCATACATACATCTACATATATAAATACATTTTCTCTACTGTTGAGTGACTGTGCTGGACGATATGTTTGAGATAACATCTGGTTTATGTATATCTGTTATGGCTTTGTGGTAGATCACGTTGGCTATAGTGTACAGGGTCTTTGGTTTGAAACTTACAAGGACTGATTGTTTTGTTGCTGGGCAGAACAACGGCTGTTGGATACAGAGTGACTAAGGCATTTTTAAGCAGTTGTAAGCGGGTTTGTGCAATGGTAAGCAATGCTAACTTCTGGTTAAACATTCTTACAGTCAGTTAGCCTCTAAATTGCTTATCCTGTGCAGGCATTGCTTACCCCCATACAAACAGGCTTAAATCCACTTATTGTTGCTTAAAAGTGCTTACTCCCGCTTACCCCCATTCTAATTTGTTTAAAAGAAAAGAAAAGGTGTGATAGGAAAGTGGTGAAAAAGGGGCACAAAGAGGGAAAGACAGTAGGGAAAATAGCTAGGGATGTGCAGGACGGGTGTAGTGAAGGTCCATAGCTGCCCATTTCTTCTACAGCAACAGCTGTGCATATACACTGATTTGGAGGTAAATTTGGACACTCAAACCCCTGAGAGAGGGGTGAGGACAACAATAATATGTTGTGAAGCCAATTAGACCAGATTACAAGTGTCTAGTGGACACGTGAGAAATGGACAGCTATATATGGGGCGAGGTGTTTTTTTTTGTGAACAGATTGTCTATTTTTTTTCTTTTTTTTAAGGTGAGAGTGGGATGTTGGGGAAGGATAGTAGACATATTTGTGGAGGTAGGTTGGGTAGGATGACAGACAAGACAGACAAGACAGCATACAGGCGCAGTATATGACACATGTGGGAGGTAAACACCTTGGATGGGGAGGGGTCTTTGGAAGTCAGAAGCCCATGAGCCCCCAAATGGAAACCATGGGACTAACTGCTGTGACTATAATGTTCAGGGTCCTGGGTTCAAGAAGTGCTAGGGCTGTTTATTTTGTAGCTGGGCAGAACAGGTGCTGTTGGATACAAAGTGATTAAGGTACTTTTAAGCAGTTGTAAGCGGGTTTGTATGGGTTTACATGATGGTAAACAATGTTAACTTCCGGTTAAATATTCTTACAGTCAGTTAGCCTCTAAATTGCTTAACCTGTATAGGCATTGCTTACCCCCATGCAAACAGGCTTAAACCCACTTACTGCTGCTTAAATGTGCTTACTCCCACTTACTCCTGCACTAATTTAGACAGAAATGAAACATGGGTCTTCCAAAAGTGGTAGATTTGGACACTTTATACATTTTTTTACACTATTTGCTGTATGGCATGGATTTATCATTCATTGCACATTATAACTTTATTTAGTATCCCTAATTTATGTGTACGTATACTGTATGGGGCACTGGGTTTATCTGTAGACTTTACCGCAGTATTACAATGGCACCTCACATCTGCACTTAATGCAGTACTCCAGTTCACAAATATTTAATTGGTTATACAGCAAAAAATGTTCATAAATTGCTTTCACATGGAAAATGAAATTTACTAGAGTGAGGACCAAACCGGGAATAGTTGCTCACAAAGCAAACGCTCTAACCATTACACTACTGCAGTACTGTTTTTACTGAATGTATCTTGCTATTTACCTCTGTGCTTATTTAAGCTACAGTATGCTTAGCTAAGCAATGGGCAAACCCATGCAGCTATGGTTAAATTTAATCTGTTTGATAAAAATAAATAGTGTTATTTTCTCTAAGAAGGGACAGGTTTCACTTACTGCTGTGGATTTCTGCATGCATCTGGGCATTTGACAGACATCCTAGCGTGTTTCAGTTGCTATCAGTGTAGGGTTTTCCTGGGAAGTGGAGCTTTAACCTTTGCAATGGCTGTGGGTGTGTTTTGTCCTGCAACATGAATTATTTCCTATATTTTATGTAGTAGTTGCATAAAACAGTTATTCTGTATCTGAAACAACTACATGTTATAAGAAACAGAATAAGCAACTAAAATGTTACAAGAATAAGCTTTGATTTAGGCAAAGACGTGAAGTTCTGTCCTTTGTACTGACAGTAGGTATGTTTCGGCCTGCCAAATCTGATGTTTGTACCACAAATGCCCCACTTTGGGCCTTTGAAAAGCTGGCAACCCTACAATCCACTATGAGCGTTCTCGCTCATTGTAATTGCCGAACAGCAATTCTTGAGTGCGGGGGCATGTATATTGTGAGAGCTCTGCTCTCAGACACACACCCTGCACTCGACCATGCTCCATGTCCATTTAGGAGCAGAGGCAGTGCTCCTTTATAACTATGCATGGCACGCTGCCATGTTGCTATTAAATGGTCATTTCCATGCAGGAATAAGCTATTCCTGCACGGAAACTTACTGAATCCCAGGGAAGAAGTAATGCAGGGTTTGAATCCAGCTAACACATAGGTTTACTGAGAGATTCAGATTAAGAATTGTTACACACTTTCTTATGACTTGAACAACCATCTCTACATAATGAATGCTAAATACATTACCTATAATCATTAAGAGTTTGTGTTAAGCATAACACTGATTATAGTTAATTGAAATTAGAGTTGCATATGTATAATGATGGCAATACTTGATTGGCAAAAAGATGCATGTTATGTCACTTCCTCTGTATCTCAATGTGTTAATGCAGTAATTGTTATGTGCAACAGCAACAATAATGCAGGGTTTGTTTCCACCTTTTGATATTTTAATGTACTGTTCACAGTGACACCGAACATTTTGTTGTTGGAACCTGAACCATTGTTAGTTGTAATAACATATTTTATATGCTTGATGTAAAATATATAACATTTACTAAAGTATAAATAAATAAGATCATTAACATGATGAATGTAGAAATATTTATAATATTCTGGATTAAATATCCATATCTCCAAAATAGTAATCAAAAAGGTAATACATTTCCTTTACAATAATGTAATTCTTAATTGTATATGATATGTAGAAAATAAGTAGTATGTCACAATGAAAATCAGACTTTTCCTCTGGTACTTGTGGTTAATACAATATACTCTTAGATAGCTAGGTGGTTTGAATACAGCAGTGGCTGAATATAGTGTGTAGTGTGTGTGTGTGTGTGTGTGTGTGTGTGTGTGTGTGTGTGTGTGTGTGTGTGTGTGTGTGTGTGTGTGTGTGTGTGTGCGTGTGTGTGTGTGCGTGTGTGTGTGTGTGTGCGTGCATGTGTGCATGTGTGTGTGTGTGTGTGTGTGTGTGTGTGTGTGTGTGTGTGTGTGTGTGTGCGTGTGTGTGTGTGTGCATGTCTACATGTGTGTGCGTGTGTGTGTGTGTGTGTGTGTGTGTGTGTGTGTGTGTGTGTGTGAGTGATTGTAGAGGTATGCAGGAATGGTGTCAACCACAAATCTGATGTATAGCCTAAGAGGACTCATTGACTACTTTCTGTCCATTGTAGAACAGACAACTGCTTTATTAAGCACTATTGAGCTTATTTGTTGAGATATGGTTTATATCATCCCTGTACTAAGCCTTCTCCTGTGACATCAGGAAATGATGCATTGTTCTCTTCCTTGTGGAGTTAGTAAGGCATGAGTTTGAATCTGGCATTTTCTAAATATTCAGCATATGTGTCTACAGTCACACAGATGACTGGATTATGTAATGAATGGGGCTAGACACACCTACAGTCATTCAAGATTTTGAAACAAAAAGACTGGTCACATCACTGTTTCAATCAATTTAAAGCTAAACGTGTCATGCAGCACTATGATGCTATTACTTCTTCAAACATACTCTGTCCCATAGCTGTAGTTAGAATTCTCCTGTGGTATGTGCTGTTAGACAGGTAGAAGTTCGAAACCCGCAGTGTCTGAGTAGTATGCATGGGTAACACCATTGTTATGGATGAATGACTATCAACACACTGATAATGTGCAGAATTACAGTAGGAGAGGGCTCCTCCAGTAGTTTTAGCCCAAAAAACTGATTTTCACCACAGTGATAATGCCATGCCTTTAAATATCTTCTGCTTCACAGCTGTGGTAAGACTTCATATGTGACATATACAGTTAATACACAGTTTTGCAGATTATAGACTTACACAGGCAGCTGGTCAACTCTAGCAAAGGGCAACATAATGTGAGTGGAGTGACATGATGCAGTGATGCCTCCAACATTGCATCAATTTATTTCTATCCCTTTCTTTCAAAACTTTGAGGATTTCATGCCATTTCAAGTAGGTGTCCTGTGATACTTGGGTTAGAGTTCTCCTTTTGTGCATGCAATTAATGCTGACTTCTATAGCATGTGTAGCCAGATAGTCAGTGGTTATAATCTGGGATTGTGTATATACAAAATGACATGGACAGACAAGAGTGGATTACGCAAGAAACAGTTGCTGTTCTGAACTGTTTGGAAGTTTCTAGAGGAACAGCGCTTGCTTGGGCTAAAGGGAAGTCTCTGTGTTCACCAGTGGGAGTGGTTAACACTGAACAGCCTGCCTGCCTGTCCCTGGAGGAGTGGTTACAACCTAGAAGCTGTAGTTTTATTGGCCATTTTGGGTCAATTCTAAACTCCTTGATCTCTCTCTCTCTTAAGACCCTACAACTCACTTTTTGCACGGTTTTGAACACTGAGCAGCGTCAGGCAGTGCAGCCTAAACAGGCTGAAACTATTCCAGGCTCCACAAAGTCTGCTCTTCACTTTTTCCCTTAGAACTGTTCAAACTCTCAAAGCAATCACTCTATTCTCTTTCTAAAGCCCTGCACTTGCTCAGCTCTTATAAGGAAACACTAACTAACTAAAGCACTACACCCTCCTTGACTTCTCATAAGTATTAGGCTCCCGATCGGTCCTTCATGATCAAGTGAAAAATCAGTTCCCTTCCCTAAGCTGATCAGTAAAAAAACAGTTCCCTATACTAATCTGGTATGTCCAAGGGTCAGTTTCAAGGTTACTCTCCAGTCCAGCTGGTGAATCTGGGAATTTTGAGGCAATGTTACAATTGCCTTATGTACACAGACAACCCTCTCCTCCTTCCAACAAACACTAATACATGTGAGAGATGCAGTTACACAGCCAAACTGGAGGCAGAGCTCTCTCAACCCAAGACTGACACAGTCAGTCAGGAGGAAAAGGTAACCACCCACACCACAAATCCAGTCTCACACAGACCTATTGCATCTACATACCCAACACATAAACACACAAAAACATACTCGGAGGCTCTAAATAAAAATCTGCCTAAACAGCAAAGACATCCTAAGCAGATATCCAAGCAACAGCCACCCCTCAACAATACCCATGAATCACATATTTCACAACATCAGTGTGCCTCACAGTCACAGCCCTTAAGGCCAAACAACACACCAAATACACTTGTTATAGGGGACTCTATTGTCCGACACACTGACGTCCCACTCACCAGACTGAACAAGGAGAAGGTCACTGTAAGCTGCCTGTGGGGTGCCAGGATCTGCTACATAACACAAGCACTCAGGTCACTCCAAAACAAGTACAAGTATGACTCTGTCATTGTCCATGCTGGTGTGAATGACCTGAAACGTACCTCCTTGGTCTACATGAAAAGAGACATAGAGGAGCTCTCTGACCATGTAGCCCAAACTGGTATGACCCTGACCTTAAGTAGCATCTTGCACTCACCAAGAATGATGCCACAGTATAAAGACAAAATGATCAGTTTCAACAATTGGCTAAATTATTGGTGTCATTCAAAGGGGATCCAGTGTCTGTCAGCCTGGGATTGACATGCTCGACAAGCCACGTTGCTTCGCTAGGTTGGTTTGCACCTATCACCCTTAGGCTTTCGTATACTGGCCAAGGCTCTTGCCACCCCCATAGTGCCTTTTTTAGGCAAGGCTCAAAGGACAAACCCACCTCCATAGACAACCCAAGGATAAAAAAACTAAAGACAATGCTACTCAATGCCAGAAGTCTAAACCTCAAGATGCACACACTCGAGGCTCTCCTCAGTATGGAGAAAATTGATGTCTGTGCAGTAACAGAAACCTAGTTCAAGGCTCCTGAGAGCACCCCAGCACTACCAGGTTACAACTCATACCATGCGTTTCGGCCCCAAAACTCGGACCGAAGCACAAAAACAGGGGGAGTATCTATATTCATCAAAAATACCTACACCTCCTGGTTAGTGGCACTGCACGAAGCATTGGAAACCATCCATGTGCAACTAACAGCGAGCAAAACTGCCTTTCAGTTTGTAGCCTTCTACAGAACACCCTCCCTATTACAGGAACCCCACTTGGCATTCCTGAGAACACTGGAGAATATGAAGGTCTCTCCAAACACTATGTTATTGGGTGACTTCAACTACCCAAGCATTGGCTGGGAAAACTACTCAAGCCCAAACACCCTCGCCCAACGGTTCCTTGAATTTATAAACTCTAACACAATGGAACAACTGGTCACCACTCCCACAAGAGGGAACAACATATTGGACCTGGTCATCACCAACATGGGGACTCTGTGTTCCACACCAGAGGTAAAACCCTCATTGGTAAGATCAGACCATAAACAAATTTCCCTGGACATCCATATCCCATCCCCACCCTCAGCCAAGGAAATCACTGTAAAGAATTTCTCAAAAGCCAACTTTGCACTTCTCAAGACTGAGGTGGAATCCTTCAAAGCCCCTGGGCCAGAGGATAATACAGCCCAATCCACAGAATCCTTTACAAGTGCATTCTATGAGCACCTGCAGGAATGCATGGATCGTGCTATCCCAAATAAAACCAAGACTCACTCTTCCAAAAACAGGAGACCGGTCTGGTGGACCCCGGCCATAAATAAGCTATACAACAGAAGGAGGAAGCTACTACATGACAGAGCAAAATCTCAAAAAGGTAAGGCATCTCTGATCAGTATTAGCAAGAAACTTCGATCCCTCATAAAATCATCAAAGGTCAGCTTCGAAAGAAAAATTGCCCTAGACACTAAAGATAATCACAAGGCCTTCTTTAGTTATGTCAGGAACATGGGCGGAAACTCCCAGATATGATCTGAATTGTTGCATAACCGTACAAAATATACCAAACCTACAGACATAGCCAACATCCTGGCAGACAGATTCAGCGCAAACCCCGCCCTTCCCCCCCAAAGGAGCAAATGCCTATCCTAACTGAATGTAACCTCCCTGACATCACAGATGCACAGGTGAAAGCAGCCCTCTCCAAAGCAAAAACCACAGCATCTATGGGACCGGACGGTGTCCCAGGTTGTGTCTTACATGAGCTCCAAGAAGAACTGAACCCTCACATTAAGTCATTGTTCAAACTTAGCCTTACTACAGGATATGTACCCAAAGAATGGTGTACAGCTACAGTGGTCCCACTCCACAAAGGTGGTGCCACAACAGACCCCGGAAACTATCACCCCATAAGCCTGACTAATCTGGTCTGTAAAGCTATGGAGTGTATTATCATGGAACTCATAAACAAAGACATTGGGAGCCTCCAGACACTGGACGCTACCCAATTCAGCTTTGTTAAGGGCAGATCTTGCCTCTTAAACCTAGTTGATTTCGTTTAAACAGTTACCAAAGCCATAGATGAGGTTAAGGTAGTCCACACAGCCTACCTGGACCTCGCAAAAGCCTTCGACACAATACCCCACTTGGGCATCATAAATAAGCTTACCAGCTTAAATATCAACCCCTATATCACAAGATGGGTTGCAAACTGGCTCAGAGATAGAACCCACATGGTCAGAATCGCAGGTGCCATGTCCAAATCCAAACAAGTTACAAGTGGCGTCCCACAGGGCTCAGTTCTGGGACCTCTCTTGTTCGGTATATACTTCTCTGAGGTTCAGGCTAACACAGGGGGATTATGGCTGACAAAGTTCGCAGATGACTGCAAACTGGGGGCCATAATCGAATCTCCAGTTGACACAAGCATCCTCCAAAAGGGTCTCACAGAGACGGATGCTTGGTGCCAAAGCCACGGCCTCAAGCTAAATGCTAAAAAGTGCATAGTCACCCCCTTTGGGAAAAACAAGGTGCCCACAAATTACCACATAGGTGGTAATCAATTAAGTACGGAAGAAGTAATTAGAGATTTGGGGACCGATGTAGATAGTAATCTCTCCTTTGACAATCACGTTGCCAAAGTGGTTAGAAAGACCTTCTATATAGCCCACCTTATCACAAAAGGGTTCGCATCTAGATCAAGAGAGGTCATTGTGCCCCTCTACTCATCACTCATCAGGCCCATAATTGAATACAATGCCCCTTTTGGGATGTACCTTACCCGACACCTGCAGCAACTGGAGAGACCCCAAAAGCACCTCACCAAGAGGATCATGGGCTACAAACAGATGTCCTATGCAACTCGACTAAAGAAACTCCAGCTCTACTCAGTTGGTTACTGCCTACTCAGAGGCGATCTATGCCTGATGTACAAAGCCATGTCAAACCCAGAATTAATGGACATGCTCCACCTCAAAAAATCCAAGTCCCTTAGAGCTACACGCTCCAGGGACCTAAACCTCAGCACAAAAATAAATAGGACATGCTGGAGGGACAGATTCATTTCTCAGAGGCTCCCCTCACTCTGGAATAGAATTCCAATTCATGTTAGACATAGCCCCTCGCTGACCCTCTTCAAGTGAAATCTGGACGTGTGGATGGGAAATCGCAAATTCACCCCTGGGATCTCTTCTGTGTCCCCGCTAGACAGAGGCACAGTAAGCTAATCTTAAAAGGGTACCTTCTGTGACCTACTTTACAGAGACACAGTAGGCTAATCTAATTGGGAGGCAGAAGCCAAATACACTCTGGCTAGGCTTATAAATGCCCTAGGTCAGATAGCCTAGTATCTACTTATGAACCTATGAACCTATATGGGTAAATTACACTCGTGTGAACATCAAGATGACTACATCCTTTTGAGCCATCAGCATGATTTGCATTTGGTAAATAACCATCAAAAGATTTTTTTAATTCATAACTTGAAGTGTGTTCTTGGTGATATCTGTCCATTATTGTCTCCCATGGCAGACATCATTAATAAACAGCTCTGTAGAGTGTGGAGCATAATAACCAGGAGTTTGACTTTTGTAAGGTATGTGTGTCAGTTATAACAGATAGGATTAGCTTAGGCAAAGGCTTCAGGTATAGCACAGTAGGAGGGCCACTTTTTTTTACATCACAGACTCCATGTTAGGATAGCCATAGTCATTGTAATAGGATTCTGATGTAATCCCTTCAAATGTGTTCTTCAGGACACATCAGACATGCTTCATTTTGCCTCCCAGGCATTATCTATTTCCCTAAAAAGACTGATCTGTACTGTATAACTTAATGCATACATTTACATATGCATTTTATTGTTTTGTTCACAATGCTGACTGTTAAGGAAATAATGGCTTACTCATCATTTCTTGATCAATGTCATGCTATAAAATTGTGACAAAGTATGACTGAGCATGTATTATGATGCTTTATTATGGTTTTCTGTTGGATAGTTGATGTCATTGCAGTCATCGCTGTACTTCCTTTTGAGCATGCCTGGTATAATGATGCAGAAGATACATACCATTTTGCACAGAAAGATTAAGTACTCAGTGTTACGAAATCGTTGCCATTTGTTCCTCTCTGTCAAAAAGAAATAGAATTAGCCTCATAAAGGTTGGCTTTGCCAATGTCCTAGTAATGTGTCATTGATCTAGATGTGGAGGATAACAACATTTGTCATAGGCCATTGTACAGTTGGGGTACATAAAATGTAAATCTTCAAGAGATCACTTACTAATACAGATAAATATTTCACTTGGGTATGATTTATGTTATATACTATCATACAGGAACTAACTAGTTTTGTGTTTAACAAGGTTTACTTCTGGGCTAATTGTCAGGTACAACATGATGGTGTACTGTATTCACATGGGAACTTTGACAAACATTTTATTTCAACATGTATGGTGTAACAGTTACAGCATGAAGGACACATGTTAAATGACTGATTACACTTCCATAAATGCATCTTACTCAATTAATTATACACTGAAATTTGATGCATTTCCCCTGTAGCTGATACCTTTATGCGATAATGCTGGTGTGTAATTTTGTTTGGCTTAAGTCTTGTCTGTTCATTTGTGTTTTACGTATGCATACATCCTTTGTATAGTGATATACATAATGACATTCCTACATAAACAATCCTGTCATCAAGGAACTGAGTACACATGGGTTCAACCTTGAATTATATGCATGTTGCTATAGGTCATACTACCATACTGCTAATATTGCAAGTATGTGTGTCTCATATCTGCTATAGTTAGAAAATTGATAGCAGAACATTATTATGTTGATATTCTGGTCATAGTGACAGATCTGTGTACATGACAGTTCCTTCTGGATTGTACTACATACATGCATGCACAAGATTTACGAATATCACACTTTCAACCACTCACAACATACAAGTTGCTGCAATAATTTTTTTTTACATTATTAATACTATTATTGGAATGATTTCACAGTTGTCCGTGACTGTTCTCAATGTTTTCCCATTGTTACAGGCATGAATTTCCATTACAACTTCAGTTATTTTTCCCTTCATACACATTAAGTAATGAAAGGGTTGCAATTCTTTCACCTGTATATATGTTCCAACATCGGTCATGTCACTGTATACATCGCGATGGTAGGTCCATACATCTGCAACATGGGTGTAGCAAGGCATTCTCAATGTACTCATGTGAATATATTTTTCTGAGCAGGTCTCAGAAAATGTATAGTGGAAACCATACAGTATATTTTATAAACTATCAAAACTACTGCATAATATACATTCATGTATAACACATGCTATGTTAAGACAATTTACATTTTAAAATAGCCTTCCTATGGTTACAAGTGCTAGTACTTTATAATAAAAGTCCCTTTCTGAAGTGTATAAGGCAATAGCTTGAGAGTTGAGTACAACTATTTTACCTGATGGGTGATGGTCACAACAGCATGTTTGTTTCATATAACTTTATGGATGTAGAACTGATGTACACTTGCACAGTATACACAATATCCCATAATGTGTCTATTGTCCTTGCCAACTGTCTCACCTCTGCAATTTAAATTAATTTTTCATGTAATACCTTTATTCCCTTTGTTATACTGTAGCTGTGCCCTTCTCAGATCCTTTAGCAAGCATTTATTTTTTATTATATAAATGTGTATATGCTAATATGTTTGTCATTGTTACTGGAGATTTTCTCCCCAGGCCTCCACTGAAAACAGGCTCATTTTAGGCCCAGTGCACTTCCCCGGTCATCAAACAGAAATAAATAAATAAATAAATAAATAAATACATACATACATACATACATACATAAATAAATAAATAAATGTATCCATAATTGGACAAGATTACTTTTGCAGGTATTAATAATTTTAATTAGTGGCATTTACACATTAATCTAGTTAATCAAGTTGTTCTTGCCTTGTATTATGCTGTCTGCATAAGCTCATTTGCTTTATTTTATTGTGTTTACAACATGTTCTTTATATTATGTGCTCAAATCTCTGTACACCTCAATGCGACCGCTAGCAATTACTTTAATAATAAACAGGTCCTGCCTAATATGTAGCCATCTTATTGTCTTGCATATTCCCATCTATATCATCTAATCGACAGCTTAGATTGTTGAATGCTTAAACAGCGACACCTAAGCATCGAAACCTTACAATAACGAACAGCCATATAAAGCAAATTTTTTCCTTGAGAAAGAATTTGCTTGTCCGTTATTGGGGATTTGCCCTTTCCCCAATGTAGAGCGACCTCGGAGTTGATATATTTAGTTAGGGGGTGTGTGGGAGGCACAGCCCTCCACGTCGGGGATGTGTGTGGGGGGGGGTGAAGCCCCCCACTATGTTTGGGTTTTCTTGTTTATTTTGCTTTCGGCCAGCCTTGTGAATTCTTTTCTAAGCTATTCTAATCTTTCGATGCTTAGGTGCCGATGTTTAAGCATCGATTATGTAATAGGAACACACATATTTAATGAGCAATACTACTTGTTCTGTTAGAGCAAATGAAGCATGTAAACTTAGAGTGACGTGCACACATATTAATGAGTCTCTGGGAATTTCTAAGCAGCAGAGGCACAAACTTGCATTAAAAATGCTACCTTAATGTTCAGACATCTCTGACTTACTTACAGATTAGCACAACTGAATCTGCTAGAATTCAAGCTGGAATTAAAATAAAATATTCTGTAATGGTATATGCTTTGTGTTTTGTTTTGCTAATATAAGTTTGATGATCCTGCCGTATATCTCAGCTGCCCAGAACTTCACAGAATATTTAGATTTTTGTTCATACTTTATGTCCGCTCTTTAGAAAATTTATGATTTTTTTTTGGCAAATCAGTGTGGACTGAGGTCACTAAATAATGCCAGACACTCGCATTTCAGACTAGATCTCTTTGTGAAAATGTCTGTTAATGCATAATCAGTTATTTTAGCAATGTTCTAAGTTCATACAAATAATTTAGAGTGAATAGAAAGTGATAAAAAATGTAAAACAGCAAAATTATTTGTATATATACTAACTCGGATATC
This sequence comes from Protopterus annectens, assembly GCF_019279795.1. NCBI lineage: Eukaryota > Metazoa > Chordata > Ceratodontiformes > Protopteridae > Protopterus > Protopterus annectens. The sequence goes on from NC_056736.1 coordinate 803,107,178, forward strand.
GCATAACAGCAGGGTAAGGCAAACTCCCTTACCCTGCTACAACCCAATGTCAAACAAAAGGATGCCAGCAAAAACTCCATTTAAAAGAACATTCGTTCAAGTGAGTGTTCACTTTTTTTAGTAGAAAAAAATATGCATTCATCTGAGCGTGTGCGCTTTCTAATGGTAGCCATATATATGTCTATATATATATATATATATATGTATATATATATATATATATATATATATATATATATATATATACATGTGTATATATATATATATATATATATATATATATATATATATATATATATACATGTGTAATATATATATATATATATATATATATATATATATATATATATATATATATATATATATATATATATATATATACATACATATATAGATATAGATATAGATATAGATTTCTGTGTGTGTGTGTGTGTGTGTGTGTGTGTGTGTGTGTGTGTGTGTGTGTGTGTGTGTGTGTGTGTGTGTGTGTGTGTGGGTGTGTGTAGATATATATATATATATATATATATATATATATATATATATATATATATATATATATGGATCTACCTGACTACATCGAAACATCAAAAGAGCGAAAACGACTTCACCGACACCACATAATCGACAGTTCACAAACACGACACCTCATATACTCGACACATCATAACAACAAACAAAACAAATCCCCTATCCAAAACCCACACACACAACACAAGCACACCAAAATCCTTACAAACCAACACTAACCCATACATGCACAACTATCTACAACCCTAACCCAAACCCTTACCCTAAGGTCCGTCACTATCGCACACTCACCTAACCCGCGCCCTAACCCTAACTCACTTAACCCACCCCTAACCCAAAAACTATCACTACTGCACCCTTACCTAACCCGCGCCCTAACCCTAACTCACTTATCCCATCCCTATCCCTACAGACCACCAACATCGCATACTTACCTTACTCGCACCATTACCTAACCCGCGCCCTAACCCTAACTCACTTATCCCACCGCTATCCCTACACACCATCAACATCGCACACTTACCTTACTCGCACCCTAACGTCCATCACTACCGCATACTTGCACATCCTTTCCCCATCTCAGTGTTCTCAGCGTCGGTGTCTTCCTCCATCGGTCTTCTGCCTTGTCGATCTTCTGGCGTCGGTGAAGTCGTTTTCGCTCTTCTGAAGTTTCGACATAGTCAGGTAGATCCATATATATATATATGGGCTACCTTCATTTCACTGACAGCTCATTTCACTGACAAGCAAATCAGCAAGACCAATTCACTGAAAGTTCATTTCACTGACAACTCATTTCACTGAAACTCATTTTGCCGACAGTTATATATGGCCTGTTCCCCTCTGTAGTGCGATCCTGGAGTTAGATTATATAGTAAGGGGGATGTGGGGGGCACAGCCCCCACATTGGGGGTTTGGGAGGAGTAGCCCCACACATATTATAAATGTTTTAAACTATACAGATGGATACTTACAAGTGCAATGAATAACTGTTTTGCAGAAAACAGTATACAAACAAAGTATGTAGGGGGGCTTCACCCCCCACACTCCCCATTGTAGGAGGCTGTGCCCCCCACACCCCCCTTATTATATATTCTAACTCCAGGATCACACTACAGTGGGAAAAAGGCCATATATAACTGTCAACAAAATGAGTTTCAGTGAAATGAGTTGTCAGTGAAATGAACTTTCAGTGAACTCGTCTTGCTGATTTGTTTGTCAGTGAAATGAGCTGTCAATGAAATGAAGGTAACCCATATATATATATATATATATATATATATATATATATACACACACACACACACACACACACACACACACACACACACACACACACACACACACACACACACACACACACACGTAGATGGGTGTACTGAAATGAAATGTACAAATTTTACAAGACATCAACTTTGCAATTTTCGGCGTGCTGCTACACATGCACTGATCAACAACCTCCACACATGCAAAACTTAACATTAAGAATATATATACTAACTCTGAGATAACACAATCTTGAGGAAAGGGCATATTTGCCTGCTCCCCAAATCATACTTAGACTCCTTTCAATCATCTGTTTAGTCGATTCAATTTTGTTCACCAAAGGTAGAGTCAACCAACTTCAGTTGACTCATAGATAGATAGATAGATAGATAGATAGATAGATAGATAGAGAGATAGATAGACAGATAATAGTTAATGTCTTTATCTCACAGATGCAAGGTACAGGATTTGATTCTGTCCTCTTGTTATTGACTATGCTTATAATAGTCTGCAAACTTATAGCCTGCTATTTACCTATGAACCTATGAATTTGTACTTTCCTGTTATAATACAAACAAATAGAGATTACAGAACTTAAAGCAGATACACATAACTGTATCAGATGAACAGCCAGAAATCATATGTATGAAGATGTCTACAGTTCCATGCCATCTAGGTAAAATGTCTAAGGTATGATTTTAATCTTATAGTTGTTGATAATGAAAGGTTACACATGAACAGAAACAATTAGGTTATTGATTAATGGGCTAGTATTTCCTGTCAGAATAGACTACTACTCTGATATATTCACAGATATATTTTCTTAGATAAACATTTATATCTTTTAGGCAGGCAGTTGCTTCATTCATACCGTGAATGTGGCTTCATGATCTGCATCTTCCTACCTTAGCACATGGGCACCGACAGATGTTTGAGTAGGGACATGGTATTAAGTTAAGTTCCTGTTTCACAGAGGGAACATCTCATTAAATCATTATAAGTCCTCCAGAAAGGGGGGCACTCATACCCTATATGCAGAAGGCTTCATCACTTTAACGCATCTGTTTCTTAGAATAAAGTATGAGGTCATACAACTTCAGGTCATCTTTGCAAACTATCAAAAAATGGCCTGTTTATTACATGAGACTTGAGGAACTGATAAATAACAGTGAACATTTTGAACTTTGAGAACTAAGTTTGACTTGACTCATTTTAGCTCACTAACAAAAGTTCTATAGATGTCCCTTTCTCAGTTATGAACAACTGTTGTACATATAGCAACTGCTAAAGTATTACATCCCATAATCTCATCAAAGTTTGTCCATATCTTACAGGTCTGTTTTATAACATTGAGTATATGAATGTCTTTTCATGTATGGGTCATGATGGTTACCTAATACCTCAATAACTGCATGCTTTTCAAACATTGCAGTAAGGATTTAGCTTGGAATATGCCATATATGCCATAATGGTTCTACTACGGAATGCCAAACAACAAAATCCCAAGCATCAGAAACAATGAAAGAGTAATTCCTGAAACAACGAAGGGCAAAAACTTAAAATGCATACATTTTTCCAGGACCCCCCCCCCCCTCGCCACCACCAATGTGGGAGGGCAAGCTCTCAGCACTCCGAAACTTATATATCCTAATCACATAGTTGCACCAACTCAGCATTGGGAGAAATGTCACAAAAAAGGAAATTACTGCTGGTGCAATCTTCGACATTGTACCAGTACTGAGTTCCAATTCCAAATAGTTAGTGTTATACTCCTTGGTATCTTATACTTTAGGCTACTGATGTTTAAGGAATTTCACATCAGTTGCCTGTAGATATACCATACCACAGTATATGCTTTCAAACTTAAATCTGTAGATTTTGCAAAATGAGGTTTATTAGAATATAAACTGGGTAAAAGTGAATATTTAATATGATTTATGGTTATATGTTTTAATATATAACTTTTTCCTCCTCAGAATGCCTCATTTTGCAGATTCAAGAGGGATGCTATACAGATATGTATATTGTCTAGGGACAGGTTTGGTCAGAAGAGACTAAAATTTTTTTGGAGTTGGTACATATAAGATATTACACACTGAAGAATCTGACTTGGCTGGGTCTGTCTTGTAATATTTATTAAATTGTTTGATCTTTTATCCTTTGGTATGGATGTTGTTTGGGAAATTTGCAGTCACATTAATGTTTAGCGACGTCATGCTTGATTTTTAAGCTCCACGTTTCCAACATGCCAAACAATCTGCTTATGCTCTATTGGCTAGCTCAGACATGGCATGTTTATATCTAGTGAGGGTTGGCTTTATTAATCTAAAACATCATGGGCATTAGGACACCATGTAGCTGCAGCAGTGGTAAGTCCTTAACGGGTTATTTATTTATGTACCATGGGCTTCTACTGCACAAGGTTTAAGGAACTCAGCAGTGAAGATTCTAGTTTGCCTGTGTCTTTCTTCTAGATTTATACTAAATTGTTTTGTCTCTGTGACCTTTTCATCCTTTGGTCTGAAATGTTTATTAAGAGCAGACATTTCTGACAGAACCTGGCAAGCATACTCTACTTCACTTTTCTGTGGATAACTATGAATCACTGGATAGAGGTTCTTCCAACCCTAAAGCCTTTATTCTCATTAAAAACTGCATGATTTATACATATGCCTTATTTCACACAAAACTAAAGAACAACAAATTATGAATGAATCTATTTGTTCACCAGAAACGCTACAAAAATCACTCTTCTCAAAAAACAGTGATTGTACTTGGTACTATGTTCAGTTCTGTAATTTCACTGCAAATCTTCTGTGTTCCTTTCTTATAAAATAAAATAAAATAGAAAATCTGTAGTTTTTCCTCTTACTTGCTGTATGAGATGTCTTTACCTTGCTGTAGAACTGTAAAGCACTACCTATGATGACCATTCTTCACAATTCACAACCCCATTAATATATTAACATCCACTTCAGGCATTTCTCCTACTAGTTTACTGCAGTATGTTTAAAGACTAAGGCCTAAAATAGTGTGCTTAATCATATGATTCAGTCATGCTATAGCTGTATCATGAGACAAAGGTGAAGCTGATTGTTTTACTTGATATCTGATGTGTGCTAACGTCTTAATTTTATATTTATTTATTTGTCTTTAGAGGCGCAGTAAATTGAAAGAGCAGAATCTGCTTTTAGCAAGCACACTTGGAGAAAGTTCCAAAGTTATTGGAGAGATGTATTTCCGTTACAGTAAACTCTACAGACTTATAAAATAGACATGTATATACAAAATGAAATCAAATTTGAGACAGATAATAGAAATGCATTTTATTTGAGGCAATTGTGTGGGTAAAACACTTGATAGCAGAGCATCATTCAACAGCAAATACTGCCATTAGCAGACAGTAATATCATGCAGAATAAAAATAAGTGAAACATGTTTCATCTGTGACCACAATCATTATCAAATGGAAATAAGGTACAAGCTGTAACTCTGTATCAGAATAAATGAAAATATTATTCAAAATTGCTAATATGTAGAAAGATAACCAGAAGTAAAGTCTTCACTAGAAATAGTAGACTTCACCTATGAATATGTCTGCAGGCTAAAATGAATAATTATCTAAACAAGTTTATATTACTCTTACAGATCAAACAAAGTACTAAATTATATTTTAATGTTTCCTTGAAATGAGTTTTAGATGAGATCTGGTATCATTTTAAAGATATTTTTTCAAGGCTTTTGTCATTACTTTGGCAAATATAAATGCAATCATATGATTATTTGTTTTCTGTGTCTGTTCAAAGTGCAAAGATTCTGATATGAGGCTCTGAGAGACAGAATAAGGGCTGCAGTTCAGAAAAAGATATATTGTTTTACTGTATCTATGTCTATAACTATATCAATACAGATAAAGATATATTTTTTTAACTGGAGAAAAAATATATCTTTATTTATAATATCTATGTTGATATGCAGCGCAGTGGTGCAGCGGATAATGCTGTTGCCTCACAGCAAGAGGTTCTCTGGTTTGATTCTTGGCTTGGGTGCCTTCTGTGTGGAGTTTGCATGTTCTCCTTGCGTTTGTGTGGGTTTCTTCTGGGCACTCTGGTTTCCTCCCATATTCTAAAGACATGTTTCTGGAGCATTTTCTCCCCGGGCCTCCGCTGAAAACAGGATCTATGGAACCTAGTCGGACATTCCCGGTCAACAAATGTTAAAATAAAATAAAATAAAATATGTACATTAATATTTATATATATGTTTTAGCTAGCTAGATATATTTTTTCAGGACCGTGCAGACTATAATATGATATTCTAAGATTAAAGGAGCACAGATAATTATAAAATATGGCTCAATGCATTTGTTTTACATCAAGGCACTGCTATATTTCACTAATACAGAGTGAAACAAATTTGTAAATGTGATTACAGAACTGCTAAAGTTTAGTTAAATGAGTAATATGGATTAAGAAAGCACATCATTGATAATGATGGGTAGCTGTTAAAAAGCAAGTATCAGTTAGAATGAACTTGGACTAATACATGTCCAGTTTTTGTTTTATTTTGAATTCTACTCTGATAATATGGTGGTCATGTTTTATTTTTGTGTTTGTTGTTAGACAATATAGTTTAGTTGTGTCAACAATAGCTATATAAGTACTGTCTATTGAGACATCAGGAGTATATAGAGGTTGCTTTCATTAATGTTGCTTTATCTAATCTTAGCTTAGTAGCACTGAATCATGTATAAAGTTACAGTAGATAGTGATGAGGCATTTCGCAATGTTTTGGGAGCACATGTAATTGTAGTTGTTAACTATAATGAAATGATATTTTATTTGCAGATAGGGTATTAGGAACCCCAGACGCTTCCCAGAATGTATAATTTCTTTAAAATACCTTAACTTAGTATGGCAGCTAATGAAGTCTGAAGTGTTAATGAATTGCTTCCTATAATCAAGGGTAGAGGGTTTGATTCATTCCACCACCATTTTGCTATTGTGTGACTCGAGCAAGTCATCCTTGAAAATGGGCACTTTTTTCCAGTGGAATTACCAAATACATGTATAATACACATATTTATATTTATTTGTATGCATTTATATATATATATATATATATATATATATATATATATATATATATATATATATATATATACATATAGTTCCCCTTGAAATTGTTGAATGGACAGAATGTCGACTTGCTTTTCTGTGAGTCGATGACATTGAAAGTTTAAAAGAGCAAACTCCAAAAGCAGTGAATTTTGCCTCCAGGAAACTAACTACTTGGCCACCACTGCCGAACCTTGCCCTTTTCTCCACTGTAGTGTGATCTCAGAGTTGGTATATTTAGGTAGAGGGGTGTGGGGGCACAGCCCTCCACATGTGGGGTGTAGGAGCAAAGCCCCCACTTCTATGGGTTTCATTTTTTTAGTATTATTTTGTCAGTGATGGCGAAGTGGCTAGTCTCCAGAGGTGAAATTCGCCATTCCCAGAGTTTACACTTTTAAACTTTCGATGTTGTCAACTTGCTGTTCTGTGAGTCAATGTTCTGTGCATTTCACAATTTAAATGGGAACCACACATGCACATATACACACACACACACACACACACACACACACACACACACACACACACATATATATATATATATATATATATATACAGATATGGATATAGATATAGATATAGACATAGATATAGATATATATGTATGTCTACACTATCCCTGGTAGGAAAGACAATCTCTAACCTGCAGGCCAAACTTCTTTTTAGCCTTATCCCACTCTATTACTTTTCTCTCTTGAGACATTTGCTCCCAATACCTTGGTTCCTTTGCCAGTTCTTTCCAGTAAATTTAAACTCCCTCTTACCTATTTTCTGTACCCTGTACTTGTTTCAGTACCTATCAGAAAAGTACCCTTTCTCCATCCCCATGTTGACTTAGTTCTTTGAATAATTTCTGCATCTTTTAAATACATGCTGTTTGAGATCATGTTGTGATGATTTAAGAATATTTGTTAAAGTAGCTGTTAGGCATAAGGTAGAATAATAGACTAAAAATATAGTGTCAGACTTGTTTCCATGTATGCATTCAGTTTCAGGGAAAGACATTTGAATATAACCTTGCTGGCTAAGCATGAGATCTGCAGATATTTAAAATGTTCCTTTCTCAAGGGAAAGATATGTGTACTTGCAATAGAATGCTAGATAAAGTGACACATACAAGACAAGGCTTGGAAACCAAGGCTAATGAGGGGTGTAAAACATTACAGGGGTGTGGTATTATTAGGATATACTTGAGACACATCAGAGAAGTCAGAAGTTAGCTTTTGGAGTGACATGTAAAAGGGTCATTACAGTACAGACACTTGAGCCTGACTACAGAAGACAGGTCAAATATCCATACTATCCAGGAGGAAAATATTGTTTCTGTTGATATTATTCAAGATAATCAAAATATACCTGTAGAAACTTTGGATATATTTATTAGCACTGTTATTGTTATCCAGCATTCCAGAATTTCTATAGACTGTTATTGTTTATCAGCACTGTTATTGGAGGCAGAATGTGGATATTGTTAACATTTAATAAGTCATTATTAAGTGAACTACAAAGGGTGCAGAATTTATTGTAAAAGTACAAATGACTTGACATATAAAGGAGAGATTGGTACCTGTTCAGCACAAGTTTGGGTAAATACTTTTATTCCAGTCTCATTTCAGTTTTTTTCCAGTATACTACAATCTTATCAATTATTTCAATGGCAAGCCACTATGAATGGGGGGTGGCAGTAAAAGTAAGTCCCAAAACCCAAAAGTAACCTTGTATTATCAGATAGATTACATGCATTCTACATGGAAATCTATAGAAGAACAGTATTTCCATCAAAGCGACCTTATCAGCAGTGAGACTACAGGTACCAGTGCTCATTCAGAGCACTTTTTTTAGAACTTCAACAGAAACAACTATATCTATCAACAACTACAGCAAAAGTTTCATAACAGACTTTTTAGCAACACACCAGTGTTTTTCCAGCCTGGAGATTGTAAACTCCTTAGAGAATAAAGCCACAGCTGACAACACTACAGTTACTCCTTACAGAGCAGACCTTTTGGTAAGACACCATTAATATGTACCTCTACATACAGCAACTGCAGCTGTTAGACAAATTGCTGAGTAGCAGCATTTACTTCAGAAAATGCCTAAAAAAACCTCAGTGGAGAAGCAATACTTCAGAAAATCTACAACCATCAGCAGTGTTCCTTCAAAACATAAAAAGACTTTATCCATTTAGCGGCAATGTACTTTCAAGTTTCCAGTGTGACGTCACACAGCCAAAAAAGCAAGAAAGGGTATTAAAAGCTGCAGATTGCAGGATACATTCTTCCAGAATCATAAACATATGTAAGACTTTTGCACTTTTTAGCTAACAGCTCATAAAAGTTTAAGTACATCAGTAAACGTCATGTGTATACCTCTTATATAAGCATGTCAAGTAATACTTCTATAGCTAAGACTCCATTAAATGCTTGGTTTAAAGTTAAAAATTGGGTAAAACAGCCTAAAAACTATGTTCCAGAAATCTTCATTTAAATTTCAAAGGTGTTAGTTCAGGAATGTTAAATATTTCTAGAAGCAAAAGGGTTAAATCACAGAAGCAGACTGCAGCAGACACATGTCTCATGATTCGCAGAATGAGTCAGCTTCTGTCAGTAAAGTAATTCAAAATGCAAAGCTAAGTCACAGTACAATTTCAAATACAAATGTTAAGAATGTAATACATTCTACTTTACATGTAAATCAAAGTACAGAATTAAGTTGCAGTATAGCACATACAGACATCAACACAGTCAAATGAACGTAATGCAGACAATGTCACAAGTTCACGTTACAGATGTTCAGAATGTAATCAGTGTAAATATTGCACTGACAGGGGGTCAGAGTGTAGATTTTGATAAAATAAATTCAACATAAATGATATACAGACTTCAGCACAAAGTAAAATTACTTCGGTTTCAGATTAAAATAAAGAAAAAACACATCTCATAGTTCAAGTCAGTGTTGTTGTTGTTCTATAAAATATAGGATTTTAAGCTTATCTATAAAGGCTGTGGCAGTCCAGCACCAAACCATATTATTTATCTGTCATTGTTTAAGGTTGAAAAAAAAAGGACAATATTTCATTGTTTACAGAAAAAAATATGAAATAATGTACAGATTAATACAGACAAATCAACTTCGGTTAAAAACAGGACTTTATTAGAGGACACACATGCAGTTTATTCAGGATTTAAAGTGTAAGATTAAAAAAGCTAAGAATTCAAAGAGTGACAGCTCCATACTAGGTGTGGAGATGTCATCAGAGTTATATGTTGTTTTAGACTCCAGTAACAAGATTTTATTGAAAAATAAAAATGTTACAGATTGTACAGTAGTGCACTCAGATGACACTTTTAAGAATTTGCATGCATTATTTTGTACAAATGTACAGAGGATAAATAATTGGTTATGACAGAAACATGCAGACTTATGGGCTAAATATAAAATAAATTCCAATTCAACTAACATAGCTAAAGTGCTCAGAAAGACATATTGGGTGTTGCCTATTAGAAAAAAATGGTTCCTGCATGCATTTATGTTATGTAAGGTATACCAGGAATGACAAACAGATTAATTCACCCAATAAAGGGTTAACAGTTACAGATTTGGCAAATAAAGTTTTTTTGTTTTATTGTTTGGTTTAGCAGACATTGCTAAGAAGTTTGTATTATGATAGTAAAGCATCACAGTGCATACAGAATATAAAATTTAAAATGAATGCTGCATTTTAAAAGTGACAGCACAGTAAAAAATGTAGATCCCATCCATGAAAAGAGTACACCATAAATAGTATGTGTCATTAAAGACACAGGTTCAACTCCTATGCTATAAAGAGCAGACAAGGTAAGTTCCAGAATTACATCAGTTCAACTCTAGTAATAAATGCATATACTACATAAAGAAACTTCATATACTTGTATAAAGGACATACAAGTAAACTTCCAGAATCAGATCAGTTGAAATCTAGTAATAAATGTTTCTATATAATTGGTTTAAGACTGTATATAATTCATACAAAAAATGCAGTTTACCAAGCACACCAGATCAGACTACAGCCAGCTCAGCAAGCTGATTTAAATATAATACTGTATGCCATAAAACAGTATGGTAATGATTCATTTAATATTCTTAGTGACAATTTATACAGTTGCATTTCTTACTATTTATCCAAGAAAATTGTAGACAATAATAATAAATCCTTGCAGCATTGGGTAGTACTGAAACACTAAATGGTGTCAGCTAAAGAAATGCTGTGTTATGACAGTGGGTGGGGCTTCACCCACAGAACAGTATGTTAGGACTTCAGTGTCACAAGAGTAAACATAGAAAGTCCAACAGTTAAGATTAATTGTGTAGAGATGCAGAAATGCAAAAAAATGCTAAAATATTAATACAGTGTTAGATTACTACTTAAGTTACCTTTGAGGTTATGACAGAAAAAATAATGCCACTGAGGTGTTTGATTTAATAAAAACATTACAGCCTTTCCATGTCACTGTAGTACATTATCAGTTTAGTTACAGACTTGCAAGAGTGTATTTATTAGTAACATTAGTTTAGTTCATTAGAGTACATTATCAGTTTGCTTACATCCATCCATCCATCCATCCATCCATCCATCCATCCATCCATCCATCCATCCATCCTCAACCCATTTTTCCCATGTTGTACACGGGGTTGAGGTGTCACTTCAACTGTGAAAATTATCTCAAGCCAATGTTTATAGCACCAGGTGGCTAGCCCTGCCACGGGGAAGTTTTCTTACAGATTTACAATAATTTATGTTTCTGTCATTCAGAAAAATGTAAACATTGGTTTAATTCACTATAATACATTATCATTTTACTTACAGACTTATGAAAATTTATTAGCAGCATTTATTTATTTCATGCAGAAGAATGTAAATAAAATCAGGGCAATAAACTATGCTATCAGTTTATAATTGTTAAAACTACAAATGTTATTTTAAGGATCCAATACTGTTTTTTGTGCTTTGCAGAACTTTTAAATGCAGTCAAAAACATCAGTTGTTAAGCATTGTACAAGAGATGCTAAAGGAGAGGTTTGGTGCATGTGCTCATTAAAAACAGCCTGCAATACCTCATCAGTGACTGGGACAATGCGGAGTAAGGCCTAAACTTGGCAAGAACTGTGCTGCAAAAGTCAAACCAAATTTACATAAACTACACTTAAAGTAAGTATATAAATGTTCTCATGTTTTCTGACAATTATATCACAGTACTAGTTTTCAGTTTACCCAAATTCTTTAAAGTTAAAATGTATGAGTTAAAGCAAGTATGCAAATCTTCTCATGTTTTACAGTAATATAACAGTACTAGTTTTCAGTTTACGTTTTTATCTATGTTCAGACAATACTGACAAAAAAGGTATTAATAGTTTATTCTCCAGAATATAACATTGCCAGATTTCAGTTTATTTTTATCTGTCTTCAGGTAACACTGGCAGAAAAGGCATTCATTTAGTCCATATTATAACATTTATATATGTTTGGTATAAATATGCATCATTCTAATGTAAATTTCAGTCAAGATTCAGAATATGAAATTCATATTTAATTATGTGTTCAGTATAGTACATTTTAGTCAAATTTCAGAATATAACATTACTTCACATTATGCAGTCAGTTTTAAGGATAAAATAACAGAATTATTTGTAACAGGCTTATTATGATGCTATCTAAATAATAAGTAGTAATAGTTATTTAATATACTGAAAGAATAACAAGGTGGGCTTAATTTGTTAATTAATTTACAGATTGCAGTGCATGTTATATAATTGCACAATAGACAGAAGGTTAAAAAGACACTGACAGAGTACACAATGGTATAGATCTGAAAAATAGAAAACATATGTTTTAGTAAAGGTGCTTCTACTATTACAGTACATAAATATTTATAGAATATTTAAGATAAACATTTAAAAGGCAGACATCTTTTACAGCACATAAAAATTAAAAAAGGTAAACAGAATTATTAATAAATCTAGCTGAAGATTTACAAACACAAGTTAATTCAGTATAGGCTAATTAAATCATAAAAGTTAACAGACTTCAATCCAAACAAGCCATAAATGCTCAAGTGATCCTAGTGGTCAAAATTGAAATTGCAAGTTTGTTTTAATCACAGGAGCAGGTATATTTCCTGCATATGGAGCTGTTAAATCTGTTTGGAAATTAAGTAAATTAGCCAAGTTGTTGGAGGTATTAGCTAATAGTATCTTTGAACATAAAGAACACCACTATCATAAGTGAAGTGGCATAGAGCCTGTATACTCAAAGAAGGTCCCTGTAAACTTTTATTAGGGACCTCAGGGGGAGCTGTTAAAGTAGCTGTTAGGCATAAGGTAGAATAATAGACCTAGAAATATACTGTCAGACTTGTGATGCACACATTCAGTTTCAGAGGAAGAGAGTTCAATATAATCTTGCTGGCTAAGCATGAGAAGTGGAGAAAGACAGACTGTCCCTTTCTTGAGGGAAAATACATGTAGTTGTAATGTAATGCAAGATAAAGAGGCACATGCAAGACAAGGCTTGGAAACCAACGCTAAAGAGGCATGTAAAGAATTACAGGGTATTGGTATTATTAGGATATACTTCAGACACAGTCAGAGAAGTCAGAAGTTGGCTTTTGGACTGACATGTAAAAGAGTAATTACAGTACAGACACATGAGCCTGACTACAGAAGACAGGATAGATATCCATACTATCCAGGAGGAAAAGGCTGTTTCAGTTGATATTTTTCAGGAGAATCACAGTATACCTGAAGAAACTCTGGATATTTTTATCAGCACTGTTATTGTTATCCAGCATTCCAGAATTTCTATAGACTGTTATTGTTTATCAGCACTGTTACTGAAGACATTATTCAGATACTGTTAACATTTAATTAAGCATTATTAACTGAACTATAAACAGTGCACACTTTATTCTAAAAGTGCAAAAGAATTGTCCCATAAAGGAGAGACTGGCACATGTTCAGCACAAGGTTGGATAAAGACTTTTTTATTCCAGTCTCATTTAAAATATTTCCAGTTAATTCTAGTATTCTACTGTTATATATATAAAAACAAAATACACTTTATACATCACCCCTTAGCTAGGGTTAAACTATTTCCAGTGCCATAAAGTCTACTTTTTAAATGTTCCATTAAAACTAGCCAGTTGTTTAGTTTTAGCACTCGAATCTGTTTCTTTGAGCTCAGCACTTGTTCAGAACTCACTGTAAGCACTAAATAAGTTACAAATTACTACAGCACTCAACTTTCTTCACTTGTCTAGAGGAAAACAGTTTTTTGTACTTAATAAATAAGCTCCTAGCTAGGCATGTCTAACGGTCAACTCCTGGTGTTTTTTCTTGACAACCTAATGAATCTGAGCATCTTGGGGCAATGCAGCAATTGCCTCATGTACACAGACAACCCTCTCCTCCTACCACCGAACACTACAACCTGTGAGAGATGCACTTATATAGCCAAACTGGAAGAAAAGCTCTCTTCACCCAAGACTGAACTAGACAGTCAAGAGGAGAAGGTAAACACTTGAACCACAAAACACTCATCACATAGTCCCTCAAAACCTACACCATTAAAACAGACACATAGAAATACAAAACACACACCTACTTTTGTGGAGGCTCTCAATAAAAATCTGCTGAAGCAACAGAGGCCTGCAAAGCAGAAAAGCAAGCAACCTCCACCACCTAACATAACCCAAATGACACATAGCAAACAAACTCAGTGTGCCACTCTACCACAGCCCATAAGGCATAACAACGTACCCAACACTCTAGTCATAGGTGACTCTATAGTCAGGCACACTGATGTTCCACTCACCAGGCTAAACAAGGAGAACGTTACTGTCAGCTGCCTGTCGGGTGCCAGACTCCACCATATAATGCATGCACTCAGGTCACTCCACATCATGTACAAATATGACTCTGTCATTGTCCATGTTGGTGTGAATGACCTGAGGTGTACCTCCCTGGACTACATGAAAAGAGACATGGATGAGCTTTCCGATCTTGTAGCCCAGGCAGCTATGACCCTAGCCCTGAGTAGCATCCTGCCATCACCCAGAATGATACCACAGTACAAGGACAAAAGGATTGACTTCAATAATTGGCTAAGCTTTTGGTGTCATTCTAAGGAGATCCAGTATCTGTCTGCCTGGGATGACATGATCAACAGACCACGATGCTTTGCCAGAGATAGCCTGCACCTGTCGCCCTTGGGATTCTGGATACTGGCTAAGGCTCTTGCCACCCTTATAGTGCCTTTTTTAGGCAAGGTTCAAATGACAAATTCACCATAGTAACAGGTACAAGCAAGCAAAATCTGAGGGTGATGCTAGTCAATGTTCGAAGTGTAAATCTCAAAATGCATTCACTCAAGGCACTCCTTAAAATGGAGAACATCGACATCTGGGCAGTGACAGAAGCCTGGTTCAAAGCTCCAGAGAGCACCCCTGCATTAGCAGGCTATAATTCATACCACACCTTTCAGGCACCTAACCTGCACCAAAACACTAAAGGTGGAGGCGTGTCCATATTCATTAAGGATATCCACACCTCTAGGCTAGTTGCTCAGCATAATGCATCCGAGATTATCCAAGTGCAACTAACTCTGGACAAGACCACAATCCAAATTGTAACTTGCTACAGATCCCCCACCATTACCCAGGATTCTCACTCCTCATTTCTTGATGAACTGGAAAATATCAGGGTACAACCCCACACTCTCATAATGGGAGACTTCAACTACCCCACCATTAACTGGGAAAACTACTCATGTACCAACTCTTTTGCTCAACGTTTTCTGGAATTCATAAATTCCAATGCCTTGGATCATCTTATCCACACCCCCACCATGGGCAGTATTATCCTAGACCTGATAATTAGCAACATGGACGACTGGTGTTCCACACCAGATGTCAATTCCTCATTGGTCAGATCTGACCACAAGCTAATCACCATAGACATCCACACCCTCCCCATTAGGGAAACTACTGTAAAAAATGTCTCCAAAGCCAACCTCATGCTTTTTAAGACAGAAGTGGCAAACTTCACGATACCGATGCAGATGGACAATAGAGGTACAACTACTGAATCCTACACAAATACACTTTATAAGCCCTTACATGAGAGCATGGATCATGCTATCCCTAACAGAACCAAGATGCTATCCTCCAAAAAAGGAAGCTAGTCTGGTGGTCCCCTGCCATAAACAAACTGTACAACAGAAGAAAGAAACTGTTGCAAAACAGAGTAAAATCCCATGATTGGAGGAAGTCCCTGGTCAGCCTGAGAAAGAAGCTGAGATCCCTCATAAAATCCTCCAAAGCTAGTTATGCAAACAAAATCGCCACTGATTCTAAAGACAACCAAAAAGCATTCTATAGCTATGTGAAGAATCTCAATGGCAACACTCAGATCTGCTCTGAGTTGCAGCACAATGACACTAAATATACAGAACCAACTGATATTGCCAACATCCTGGCAGATAGGTTCAGTGCTAACTTTACCCCTCTCTAACACCCTAAAGGGCCCATCTCTATACTAGAAGAATACACAGTTCCTGTAACCATGACTGCACAGGTAAAAACCACACTCTCCAAAGCCAAGAACATAGCATCCAAGGGATCTGACAACATCCCAGGCTGTGTTCTACATGAACTAAAGAATAAACTGGCACACCACCTAAGCACCATGTTCAATCATATCCTCACCTCAGGCTTTGTGCCCACTAAATGGTGCACAGTGATGGTTATCCCACTCCACAAAGGGGGAGCCACCACAGACCCCAGAACTACCACCCCATTAACCTAACGAACCTGGTCTGCAAGACCATGGAACATATCATCATGAAACTTATAAACAAAGACACTGATAATCTCCAAAATCTGTACCCCACCCAGTTCAGGTTTACAAAGGCAGATCATGTCTCTTAAACCTGGTAGACGTCTTTGAAGCAGTCACCAAAGCCGTAGACAATGGTAAGGTGGTTTACACAGCCTACCTAGATCTTTCCAAGGCTTTTGACACCATCCCCCTCTCTGGAATTATAGATAAACTCACTAAACTAGGTATAAATCCCTATGTCACAAGACGGGTTGCCATCTGGCTCACAGACAGAACCCACATTGTGAAAGTAGCAGGCTCCAAATCCGACATCAGACCAGTGACAAATGAAGTACCACAGGGTTTAGTCCTGGGTCCTCTCCTGTTTGGTATTTAATTTTCTGAAGTACACGCTAACATAGAAGGTCTTTGGCTAATGAAGTTCACAGATAACTGCAGACTAGGAGCCATAATCAAAACTCCTAATGATGTGGACATCCTACAAAAGAGACTCACAGAGACAGATGCCTGGTGTCAAAGCCATGGCCTCAAGCTCAATGCCAAAAAGTGCATTGTCATCCCCTTTGGTAAAAACTCTGTACCCATGAGCTACCACATAGGTGGTAGTCTACTTAACACTGAAAGTGTGATAAAAGACCTTGGAACACAGGTGGAGTGTAGTCTCTCCTTTGATAATCACATCGCCAAAGTAGTCAGGAAATCCTTCTATGTGGCACACCTCATCACAAAAGGTTTCTCATCAAGGAAAAAAGAGATCTTTGTTCCCCTCCACTCGTCACTCATTAGACCCATTATAGAGTACAACGCCTCTTTTAGTATGTACCTCACGAGACATCTACAACAACTGGGAAGGCAGTAGAAATACCTCAAAAAGAGGATTACTGGCCTGAAACAGATGCCCTATGCAGACCGTCTCAAAAAACTCCAGCTTTAATCCCTTGCATATCGCCTACTCAGAGGCGATCTCTGCCTAACATACAAAGCTATTTAAAACCCAGAGCTTTTGGAGATGCTCCACTTAAAGAAATCCCAATCCCTCTGAGCTACACACTCTAGAGACCTAAACCTTGTCACCACAATAAACAGAACATGCTGGAGGGATAGATTCCTGTCCCAGTGACTTCCCATACTCTGGAACAAACTACCTATCTATATCAAACAAAGTTCCTGATAGCACTCTTCAAGAAAAATCTTGATGACTGAATTGGAAATAGGAAATTCACCCCAAGAATCACCTCTGGGGCTCTACTCGACAGGGGCACAGGAAAATAATTTTCTTGGGTGGCGAAAGCCAGGGTACCTTTGGCTAGGCTTATATAGGCCCTAGGGCTAATAGCCTAGTACCTACCTATGAACCTATGAACTATAGTCTTATCAGTACATTCAGTGTTGTTAGATACTATTTCATGTATTAATGTTTAAATGCAAGACCACATTGTGCTTCAGTGAATATGTTTTAGATAATGTGAGTTGTATTATTTGTTTATGCATGGAATTTTAAATTCACCCCAGGGATCACGTCAGTCACCCTGCTAGACAGGGGTCCAGGAAAGTAAATAATGTGGGAAGAAATAGCCAGGGAATTGTTATGGCTAGGCTTGTATAGGCCCTAGGGCTGATAGCCTAGTACCAACCTATGAACCTATGAACCTATGAACCTACTGCCTGTAGAGATCAAAACTTGATTACTAGATGCAAATTTGACAGGCCATTAGAAATTGTATCCAAAAAAAGTTATGATGGATGTTTTTTAAACTTATAAAATGTAGAATGGTTTTAGTCATCCATTTATTGAAACACAAAAATCATGTGCAATGCTTAAAAAAATGTGGGTGCATGTCATGATAAACTTTGTAAACTACAATAATGAAACAAGTTACCACATCCTCCTGTGTCATCTCAAGACAATGACTACTTCCTTGGTAATCAAACCTTAGTTTATCAGAAAATACTTTTCTACTTAGTGATCTAAAAAAAGCTTTGTCTCAACCAACAATCACATGCAAAACACAGTGTGCTTCATAAAGATTAACAGTGTTGAGCAGAAGGTGGAAACATCAACAAAGTGGAAACACATATTTGATATCATCACAAAAATCATCCCTGCTAGCAGCATTAAGCTATTTTGAGTTTCAGGATTTTGGGCTTTCAGGATTTTGAACTTTCAGTCTATAGTTTTCAGGATTTTGATTTTCAGGCTTATAGTGTTTCAGGCTTCTGATAGGGAACTACATATATATATATATATATATATATATATATATATATATATATAGATATAGATATATATATTTATTTATACATACACACATACACACACACACACACACACACACATATATATATATATATATATATATATATATATATATATATATACATATATATATATATATATATATATATATAGATATATATATATATAGATATATACAAGCCAAGGCTTTCCACACCATCCCCCATACTGGAATTATAGCTAAACTCACTAAACTAGGTGTAAATCCCTACGTCACTAGATGGGTTGCTAACTGGATCACTGACAGAACCCAAACTGTAAAAGTTGCAGACTCTAAATCTGACCTCAAACCAGTGACAAGTGCAGTACCACAGGGTTCAGTCCTGGGATCTCTCCTGTTTGGTATCTACTTCTCTGAAGTACAGTCTAACACAGAAGGCCTCTGGCTAAAAAAGTTCACAGATGACTGCAAGCTAGGAACCATAGTCAAGTCCCCAAATGATGTGGACATGCTACAGAAGGGCCTCGCTAAGACAGATGCCTGGTGTCAGAGCCATGGCCTCAAGCTCAGTGCCAAAACGTGCAGTGTCATACCCTTTGGTAAATACTCTGTACTCATGAACTACCACATATGCAGCAATCTACTTAACACCGAATGTGTGATAAGAGACCTTGGAACCAGGTGGACAGTAGTCTCTCCTTTGATAGTCACACCGCCACAGTAGTCAGGAAGTCCTTTGGGTCTATATTAAATAAATGAAAATCCATTACATAGATTACCAAAACAGCGACACATATTGCTCAAACTGCAAAAATACGGAATGCACTAAACCGCGAAATTTAAAATATTGAATGTTCATAGTCGGCCAACCCCACAACCCGCTACATAGTACCTACCCAAACAAAATTAATAAACGACATACATACAGTAACCAAACCCTACTCCTAACCCTAAAGTAAAGCACCAAAACTCATCTTCTAACGCTAGACTAAACCCCACATACACAACTATCTATGCACTATCCTTAACCCCTCCCTAACCTTAAGGTCTGTAACTACCGCATACTTCCCCTACAGAGATATACCCAAACAAAATAAATAATACACATAAATACATTTAACAAAACCCTACTTCTAACACTACACTACATCTTACACACATTATCTATCTATACACTTACCTTAACCCGCACCCTAACTGCAAGGTTCGTAACTATCGCACACTTACCATACTGGGCTCTACTCGACACCCATTTGACCCATAATAGAGTACAATGCCCCTTTTGAAATGTACCTCACAAGACATCTGCAGCAGCTGGAGAAGCCACAGAAGTTCATAGGTACATAGGTTCATAGATTAGTACTAAGCTAACTGCCCTTGCGAGCCATTTTAAGCTTAGCCAATTATCCCTTGTGAGACTCAAACCCTGCACCTTGTGTTTATAAGGCAAACATCTTAACCATTAAGCCACCCTCCCAAAGTACCTCACAAACAGGATTACTGGCCTCAAACAAATGCCCTACACTGACCGTCTCAAACAACTCCAGCTTTTCTCCGTAGCATATCGCCTATTCTGAGGTGATCTCTGCCTAACATATAAAGCTATGTCAAACCCAGAGCTGTTGGACATGCTACACCTAAAGAAATCCCAATCCCTCTGAGCTATACAATCTAAGGATGTAAACCTTGTCACCACAATAAACAGGACATGCTGGATGGATAGATTCCTGTCCCAGAGACTTTCCATACTCTGGAACAGGCTATCCATCTATGGCAAGCGAAGTTCTTCATTAGCACTCTTCAAGAAAAATCTTAATGAGTGGATGGGAAATAGGAAATACACCCCAAGAATCACTTCTGTACCTCTGCTCGACAATGGCACAGGAAAATAACTTTCTTGGGTAGCGTAAGCCAGGGAACCTTTTTGGCTAGGCTTACGTAGGCCCTTGGGCCGATAGCCTAGTACCTACCTATGAACCTATTAGGGGTATCAGGAGTGGATGACTTTGTGAAGTATACTGTTATGCATTCCTTGATATTTAGTTTTAGTCCATGATTCTGACACAAAGTTTTCTGAGTCAGCCCTTCCAAGAGAACATTAGAATCAGTGGGGAATTTCATTACTGCTTCTAAATTGCAATCATCTGTAAATTAGGTTAGCCAGAGACCCTTGACTTTGGTTTTGATTTCAGAGAAGTACATCTCAAAAAGGAGTGGTCCCAGAACTGATCCCTGAGGGACTTCTCTTGTGACTGGCCTCTTTGTATAGGTGGACTTCCCAGTTCTAACTTCCTGTGCACTGTCTGTGAGTCAGAGTTTGCCAACAATGCCGAAGTGCGGTATTGTGTCAAATGCCTTGGCTAGGTCAAGGTAGGCAGTGTGAATCATTTTAAACTCATTCATTGTTTTGGTAACATTTTTAAAGAAGTCCACCAGGCTGAATAAGCATGGCCTGCTCTTGATAAAACCACATTGGGGTGGATCCAGTATCTGGAGGTTTCCTATATCATTTTTGATAATTTCCATGAATATTCCTTCTTGCATATGAGACTAGTGAAACTTACGAGGCTAAAGTTTCCAGGTTTTATAGATGGCCCACCTTTGTGCAGAGAGATGAATGTTGCTGTTCTCTATCCATTAGGCATGATAGCTGTTCAGGGCATTATAATATGTAAATTTGGTCAGCCAGACACACTTGACATTGGCCTTGACCTCAGAGAAGTAAATCTCAAAAAGAAGTGGTCCCAGGAGTGATCCCTGAGGGATTTTGCTTGTGACTGGCCTCTTTGTTTGGACACTACCGTTAAATCATGATTGTAGATGACCTTATAGGTCATTTCATGCTATTTTGAAGGCATCCTGGGATATTATTGGCCCCATTGATGTAGTGTTCTTGACCTCGGAGAGAAACCACTGAGGACCTGTTCCATAGTGATAGCAAGGGAGTAATATTTGATTGTATTTCCTGAGGGAACATTGAGTGGAGGAGAGAGGCTAAAGTTAGACCTGAATTTGTCTGCCATTAATTTGCTATATATTCTAGCTCAGTATAGGTGTCTTCAGCATCCTGGGCTGATACAAAACACCAGTGCCAGCATGCCTACCCTCTCAGCTCTTCAGAGAAAAGCAAAAAAAAAAAAAAAAAGAGCACTTCCCTGTATTAATACAGTTTATTACAGTGATATCCATGACCCCCACCCCTCCCATCAGCTCGGTCTTCCATTGAAGATCAAAAATAAAAAAACACTTCCCTTTAATAATCCAATTATTACATTGTAGAAATTAGGGTATTACAGTATGCAAACCTTAAAAGGGCCTAAAAAGGATACCATCTTGAAGGGTTTTTAAATGGCTATTATAGTGCCCTGAACAGCTATCTTACTTTTAAATCAATTAGTCTATAAATTATGAACCCCCACCCAAAATCTATTAATGAATTGTTTACAGCTCTTTATGACAACTTAAGGAAATGCATTGATAAATTCATCCCCACGATGAAGAATAGCGAAAATTCTGCAATAAACCTAAATAGTGGTATTACAAAATGAGCACATTGCTTAACAGTAAGAAAGGAGTCTATAACGCCTTCAGATATAAAGCATCCCAGTTCATAAAGGCTAAGGTTGTAGTCAATGGAAACAAAGCTTAATTTGACATAAAACTTGTCTTCAAGGTAGGCAACATTAATAAGGCCTTTTACAACCCCCTCTGAAAAATAAGTCAAGAAACAATAACAAAATATTCTAGAATCAAGCAATATCAACACAACAGATGCACCTGATGTACTAGCAAACAGATCTTGACCAAATTTCAGGCCACAGAGAGAGAAATCCCATTTATTCTTTCTCCCTGCTATATTATGATAATGAAAACTAAATTTGAAATGGTCACCTATATCCTCAGTAAGTTTAGAAACATCTGTTCCATAGGACTGGGTAAGGTACC
>NC_056736.1:803135146-803217646 GCF_019279795.1 Protopterus annectens
ACAGTAATGAAATCAGATGTCCTGACCACCATCGAAGTTACATGCTTGTGCATTAGAAAAAAAACAATATGCAGGTAAAAGAACAGAAAGTGAAGTTAAGTCAATAGTTGACCTAAGAGATATCAATGTGAATCAGTAGAAATGTTATTTTTACTAAAAGCCATTGCCATCATGAACAGTTTCTTCATTAAACATATCAGCATAATTAAATTTGCTGCATATTTCTGATGTTCATGTGCATATGTTGCCTGTCATTTCTTCCAGATGAATGCAGTAAAGTTGAGTGCATCTAACAATGTTGAAGTATTACAGATTCAAATAAGTAGCAGAAGACTCAATTAACTAGTGAGTCCAGTATGCATAATATCTGTATAGAAATGCCATGTGTGATTGAATGAGTGGAAGAGAAATATTTAGTACACCTATTTTAAGTTTATACAGCTTATGCATAATGGTTTTTTGGCACGTCAATATGTTATTCATTTTTAAACCTGGTGATTCAGCCTGTAACTTGAACCTCACCCTGCAGTCAGACAGGAAGGAATACAACACTGTAGTAACCTAAGCACAGTTTACGTTATGTAGCAGATGGAGTCTTTGGTGTCTGCCTTTTGTTTATCAAACATTAGACACAACTGCGTGACAGCTGTGTTGTGTGACTGCAAAACCTATATGGATAAGCAGTGAGTTTCTGACAGTATGTATCTGCACTATGCAAAACAGGAAAAATGGAATAAAATGCCCATTGTCCAGCTTGGACGATGAGCTCACTAGATTGAAAATAGTATGCATATTACTATGACTGGGGGAATTTCATTAGGCTACCAAGAATTAACAGCCTCATTCTATATCTCAAAACATTTAGGCTATGGTACTGAGAAAAAAAACACCTCCTAATGCCCACTGTTCCATTCAACTAATAACCCATTCTATGACCCATTCCCTACCGTGTTAACTCTTATTACTATGATTTCCTTATGTATTCTTCTGCTCTGTCCACTACTTTTACATATTTTTTCATTTTTTTATGTATTTTCCTCCCTTTTCTTAGTCTTATACTTACAATGCCTAGATATAATCATCTTGTTGGATGACATCACTTGACATAATCTGCCCAGTGAACATATGAATCACATTTCTCGCTCTCACTGACACTGAGCAAACAATATTTTCAAGCTGTTAGCTCTTCTTAAGGTAGTTAAAATGTATAGAAACTCTTCTTAACACTGAAAGAAAGTTGTACACAGGTTCAATTTAAAAGAGCAAAGTTAAGTGTTGCATGGATCTGGTTGGATGGCAGCCACTTGTAGAATCAGTTTATTAAACTGGCAAAACGAATGGGCATTGAATAGCTAGAGGTTCTAACATCTGTCCTGTGCTCAATAAATCATTTTAAATTGCCAACTATCAGACATGCATTTTTTTCAGTTTAAGGCTAATGCATCATTTTGATAATACTGTTTCGTCTGTACTCAAATTAATCATTGTACGACATAGATACAGTTCTCAATTACATTGTGTTCTATTGCAAATGCTGCTAACATATTCACACTTTCTATACTACTGTTCTCTTCTGCAATTTATGTAAGTTAATTGTGTCTGCTTGCATAACTTGATTTAAAAATGTTTCTTCCTCAGATGTTGACATGATAAACTTGTTATCAAAACACAAACAGGGAATTGCTTTATATGCACACAAAATAGCTCATAATGAATGCACACACTCTGCCCCTTAGTGATATTTAAACTAATACGCACTGTCTTCAGTTTATAGATGAGGTTTCCTAATTTCTTAAAGAGGTCTGAAAACTCTTTTCTAATCAGTAACTCTTCCGAATGTGTTAAAATTACATTATCATTGTTGATATATTAACATACCAGTTGCATAAGTTAAAAAAAAACATATTTTTAACTGTTTTTTGTTTTGTTTTATCCCCACTCCCTAACAATCATTAGCATTCCCTTAACAAAAATATACCATTCATTACTCTTTGGGTGTGAATTTGTCATGGGAAACCAAGATTTTTCTATTTCTCTTAACCCGATATATATCACACCCAGCTGATAGACAACATGCACTGCCTGGCACAAACAAACCCTAATCACATCCCTGTTTCTGCTAGTACTGTATCATTTGTGCAGCAGCAGGACTTGCTAGATCATTCCACCAAAGATAGGCAAGCCCCTTTTGGCTGCCCACCCCATCAGCTTCACCTGTACCCTGGAATCAAGCTGATACCAGCTCATCTGTGCCATAATCATCTCCTCATCTGTTTGCAGCACAGTCAAAATTTGTATAGAGCATGATAAATAATTTCAACTAATTTTCAAATGATACCAGTATAAAATTCAGAACATTTTAAGACAGTATGGAATATTACCAAAAGTGTAATACA
The DNA here is from genome assembly GCF_019279795.1 of Protopterus annectens. Taxonomy (NCBI): domain Eukaryota; kingdom Metazoa; phylum Chordata; order Ceratodontiformes; family Protopteridae; genus Protopterus; species Protopterus annectens. Next base: position 803,137,543 of record NC_056736.1, read on the forward strand.
CATTTGTCCAGGACAAAGAATTGAAATATATGTTCAGGCTATTTTCTTGTTAATTATGTTTTATTTGCTAGTGAAAATGTGTGGGCATTGAAGCTGAGCTTGTAAAGCTGCACTTATTTATTGCATTTTCTTAAAGCACAGAGACTAGGATTTCAGTCTCACTGCTCTCATAAACTTTTGACAAATGCATTCCTTGAAAAACATAATGGAAGGGCCTGCACCATCTGTACTTTTAAAAAGCACCAAATGTGTTGTAAACTTAGTAGAGAATTAAAAAAAAAACTTGTTAAAGCTGTAGGAGTATTCTTCCTCCAGTCAGCTGGGCATCGTAATACTGAAAGCAAAGAGCTGCTAATTAGACAGTGATGATCACAGTCTCACAATGAAAACACTGGATCCAGTGGCCTCTATCAATTCCATGTTGTCTCGGTGCCTGCTTCTTATCTGCCAGTTCGCAGGTCTGCTGTGGCCACAAAACTGAAGCACAAGCCTACAAATCTAAATTGCTTTTACAACATTATCCCTTGCCATATGTCCACTCTTTTAATCTCAGTGCTTTTGAATAAAGATTTCCATAATTAATATGGCATATCATTCTTCAGTTTTACATAAATTAGAAGTACATTTCCATAAGATATTGTCATTACTGATCTCTGCTACTTTAGTGCACATTTTTATACAGTATTTCTTTCTCCATATAATCTCTTTATCCCAGGGATTTCAAATTTACCATTTGGCAGTGCTGATGGAGTTTGTATTACTGCATTGGGGCTGTTGGTTTCCCCTAGACACGGCTGCACTAGTCATTGATTTAAATCATTGTTTGTCTATTATTCGCCCCCTGAGATTACATGTTTTTCATGGGCATCCATCTGTTGGCAACAGCAAGGGTGCAGCTTATTATATGCACAGAAAAGCATGAATGCACACAACTTGAAAAGTCAATTAATTGATTTTAAGGCTCAAATCCTTCTTGATACACAGAGACTTGTGAATGTGCACACACATACACATGTACCCACACATGCACGCATGCACACTCACACACAGTGTGTGTGTGTGTGTGTGTGTGTGTGTGTGTGTGTGTGTGTGTGTGTGTGTGTGTGTGTGTGAGTGTAATCAAATATACTGATCACTCTGAGTAATTATATCAAAGACTGATGGTATCAACTGGTCTGTTTACCTATCTATCTATCTATCTATCTATCTATCTATCTATCTATCTATCTATCTATGTATCAATCTATCTATCTGTGTATCAATCTATCTATCTAGTCACCTTCAGACTCTTATCAGTGCTCATAAGCTATATGTTGTATTAGCTCATGTTTAACATGTAAAAGCATGTGTACCCATTTGATTCAACAAAAAAACCTTTACAGGTATTTTAAAACTGAAGATTCTTCATGAAAACATAATGCAGTAAAATGCTTTCCCATCATTGATGACCAGAAAATGAAATAAGCTGGTAACACCGGTGTAGCAAGAATGGAACCTCTACAGCAGTATAGAGCTATTAAAACTTCAAAAAACTTCATTCAAAAAAAGTTAAACTAATCACCATAGCAAAAAAAAACCAACATAAAATGAAGCGCTAACGGCGTTGGCTTTTACCAGTAGTTGATGACCAGTCAACTTTAAGCAGCACCTCTTGTAACAATTGTTACATACACACACACACACACACTATTGTATAATATACAATATATATATATATATATATATATATATATATATATATATATATATATATATATATATATATATATATATATATATATATATATAGGCATACATTATGCACTCTCATATACAGACACCAAACATTATAATAATATCTGCCCAAAATTGTTCAACATAACGGACCAATTCAGAACTAAACACATATGCTCTTATTCCTACTCCAAAAAAACACAATACTTTCTCATACTCCTCACCAAACTCCAACATCTGTATCACCATTTTAACACCAGGCTCACCATAAGTGGGGATATCCACCCCGACCCAGGTCCAAATCCATCCTGTCCAACACAAACTGCTCCAACACAAATGTCAGAACATTACACCCCCACTTTCTTCATCCATGGGCAAATCAACAACAGCAGCAAAAACAACCATCTTTTAATGCTAAATATTAATATTAGAAGTATCAAAAATAAAATACCTGAACTCCAGGCCACAATAGCACACTACTCCCCAGAGATAGTAGCTTTAACAGAAACCTGGCTAAATAAAAACATAGCTAACTCAGAAGTTCTCCCTACCAGCTACAATATCATTAGACAAGATAGAGCACTTTGTAAAGGTGGTAGAACTCCCTTACTGTACAAGTCCAACTTAACTGTCCATCAATTACCAAACTCCAACCCCTCCCCCAGTAATTGGGACATACTTATCTCGCAACATCAACTTCACCCTAAAAAGGTTATCACCACAATTGTGATCTATATTCCACCTGGTAATACACCTGCTAGCCTTGAAGACTTCTTATCCTGGTGTTCTTCCACATACTCACAAGAAACCCTTATTCGGGCGGACTTCAACCTAGATTGGTTCACCTGTATATCAGAACCACCAAGTAATCTAATAAATCTCTATGGCTACCAGCAGCCAGTCCAAATTCCAACTAGATATGATAAAAAATCTAAAAGGGAATCCATGCTTGACTGGGTCCTAACTAACAACCTCACATTGCACCCCCACACAGGCAGTCTCCCAGACACTTTAAGTGACCACAACATAATATACTTTATACATAGTAGAACAAGCATATGCAAAACCACTAACCATATATCCACTAGAAACACAAAAAAGTTCTCTCCTGAGGTCTTCAACACTTTACTCTGTAACTGTGACTGGACCCCTCTAAAACCCCTCCCACTTGACCATGCTGTAGCATATTTCCACAAAACATTTCTACAACACCTAGACACTGTTGCTCCATTGTGCAAAATCAAGGTTAGAACCTCTACAAACCCCTGGTTTCTTTTTCTATGTAAAAATACCAGACAAATCCTCAAGTCCAGAGGCACTGCCTGGCTTTACTGTCAAAAAAACAAAGAAACACAAAGCCTAACTAAGTACCAAGAACTGCACAACCATGCAAAAAAATGAATTAGGCTGGACAAAAAATCCTACTACACAACATTACAAACTGAATGCCAACACAACCCCCCAAAATTTTGGCAAAATGTAAACCCGCTATTAAAATCCACCCAAAAGGCTATCCCCCAAACCAACCACCTCTGACACTAAAGTTCCCATCGAAACACAATTCAACTCCCACTTTGTGAACTCAATTCTATCCTTAGTATCACAGGACAGTTCCTTCCTCACTATCCACCCAACACAAATAACACTAATACAAGCTTTACCCTCAAAACAGTTTCCACCACTTCAATCAAAAGCATGCTCTCCAAACTAAAAACCTCATCAACAGCAGCCGACCTACTCCCCAGCTATTTCTTGAAACTCACAGCAGATGGTATTGCTATTGCAGTCTCCACTCTCATAAACAGATCAGTTGTTGAAAACTATGTGCCCATACTCTGGAAAATATCCTATGTTACACCCATACATAAAGGTGGGACCTCCACTGAATTTAAAAACTACAGAGCCATTGCTTTACTCTCCCCCCTGGCCAAAATCCTAGAAAAATGCATTCATACCCAGATGCTAAACTATCTCCTAGACAGCAACATCCTGTCACCTAATCAGCATGGTTTCAGACCAGCCCATAGTACCACCACAGCCCTCCTCTGCTTCACAGACACAGTAAACCATCTCAAAAATGAAGGCCTACAGGTGTCAACTCTTTTTTTGGGTATGTCCAAAGCATTTGACACAGTCTCACACCAAATCCTGTTAAACAAACTAAACCAATATCACCTATCAAATTCCACTCTTACCTGGTTCCAAAGCTACTTAACTGACAGGTACCAAGCTGTGAAATGGGAACATTTTCTCTCTCCTCGGCTGCCCATAACTATAGGAGTCCCACAGGGTTCTATCTTAGGACCACTACTATTCACAATCTTCACAAATGACCTCCATACCTCCACACAGCATGCATCTATCATTCAGTATGCAGATGACACTACCTTAATCTGCTCTACATAAAACATTCCCACCCTCCTGCAAACAACTCAACAAGCATTCTCTGACATTGAAAACTACCTTACCAAAGCCCAACTTATCCTCAATCCAAAGAAAACTCAGCTTATGATTATAACCAGTTCTAACAAAAACACTGATAACAGTCAGTTCACTATCTACTCCACAAATGCTACTCCAATCGCTCCAGTGGCACAAGCTAAGCTATTGGGAATAGCCATAGACTCCCACCTAAAATTTGATAGTCATATCAACTTAACTATTAAAAAAGTACATGCCAAACTGGAATCACTCTACTGTATCAAACCATTTCTTACCAACAACACAAGATCAGCCATTACTCGCTCCCAACTTCTATCCACCCTACTCTATGCATCCCCCATTCTGACTAATCTCAACAAAACTGAACTAAGCAAAATGGAAGCCTGTGATAACAGAATTGCCTGCTTTGCTGCAAATTGCTCATGTAGAACTCATCACTGTACTGCTTTGAGACAGCTCCACTGGCTTGAACTGCTCAACCTCCTAACCTACAATCAGCTCTGCCTCTGTCATTCTATCTATTACCTCCCCAATAAGTGTCCTGCCCTCAAAAACCTAGTACAACATCACTCAGACAAAAGGCCTCTTAGATCATCAAGCAAACTACTACTAGAAGTCACCAACAGCTACAATAGCTTTGGAGATGTACTATATAGTAGTTCATTGGCTATAAAATGGAACTCTATCCCTACTAGCATTCAAAACACATCATCCAAAGCCTCCTTTAAAGACCTCATCAGGCAACATCTCAAGCAAAGTTGGCAATGCCATGATTGCTCCCCGGGCTAGGGAAAGTGGATAACATATACACACTAAATCTAGAGCACTTGATAATAGTTTTCAATCTTACTCACAAACACTGGCTAATCTACAATGTATGTACTGTACCTGTGTACTATGTATGTATTCTACCTATGTTCCAAATTTCAGCTGTACACCATAAATCTATTAATTACCTTTATTTTCAAATTAATATTTTTTTGTTTGTTCTCTCTATTGTAACTGTTGATGTGCCGCATACCACTGTAAAAACATGTCTTTTGTAATTTGTGTTTATACTGATCATGTCTAAATAACTAAATGTATCTGTAATTTTTCTTTGTGGAGCTTTTCTCCCCAGGCCTCTGCTGAAAAAAGGGCTTTTTCGGCTCATTCAGACACCCCCGATTAACAAATGTAAAATAAAATAAAATAAATAAGTATAAATTTAATTTTACATACATTTTCATGAAGCAATATTTATCATTTGTGTTGTTTCTTACATGAGACCGAGCCTGTCTGACTCAAAATTTCAGGACTTAACATCTGTTCCAGTATTATTACTGAATTAGGGGAGATAGATTCCATCTGCTTTGTTTTAGTCTTAGGAAATGCAAACATCATTATTACCATATGCAGATGTCTTACCTTCGAGAGAAATTCCTTATTTCAAATGAATTAAGTATTTCCCAGTTTACATTGGCTTTCACTGGAAGTAAGACTGAACAACAGTAATAAATAATACATGGTGTATGATGTGAAACAGCTAGCGTATGTATGAAGGGTCAGCTTTCCTACCATGGTTCTACAGCTTAACCAAATGTCAATATTTAGCTGTGGGCTTAGTTATGACAAAAATATCTGGTGCAGAATGCATATTGTATTAGCATAGGTATGAATGGCCAGCTTTCCTACCATGGTTCTACAATTTAACCAAATGTCAATATTTAGCTGTGGGCTTAGTTATGACAAAAATATCTGGTGCAGAATGCATATTGTATCTTCTAATCACAGAAAAAAATCTATGCCTCTGAAAAGTCACCATCACCTTATCATGTAGGTGGGCAAACTCAGTCCGTTCGTCCATTAATACAGAAGCTCAAAATGCTAAACAAGCATGTTCAAAACATTCACTGCATAAAAAAATGTAAACAAAGATTTGCAAAATCATGGAAACAGGTTTAGTGTAAAAGTATTTTAAGAATCAATCAGTACAAAATGCCTTTTTTCAAAAACTTATTAGAAACTTGTTTTTGGTGCATGAGGAAACCCCGTCAGAGTTCAGGCAGAGGTATTTTCTCTGCATGCCCTTGGAAAAGGGAAATTGGACAATGCAGTATAACCTCAATACTTACAGTAGTGTAGTTCTCCATCCTTATTATTAGACAGTTTAATTTTCATAGATGGACATAGAGTGACCCATAATCTCCACACACATGTATTTTAGAAGTACTTGCAATAACAGGTGGAACAGAATACCACTAAAACAACTTAATATTCAAAAACAGAGCCACAGCTCTGGATGGTGCAGTGGTTCAGCGGTAGCATTGTTGCCTTACAGCAAGAGGTTCACTGGCTCGATTCTTGCCTGGAGTGCCTTTTGTGTGGAGTCTACATGTCCTCCCTGCATTTGTGTGAGTTTTCTCTGGGTACTCCAGTTTCCTCCCACATTGTAAAGGCATGTGTCTGGAGTGTTTCTCCCTGGGCCTTCACTGAAAATTGGCTTTGTTCCAAGTTGGACTTTCCCGGTAAACAAATATTAAATAAAATAAATAAAAATGTACAGAACAGCTTATTTCAAAATAGGCAAACAAAACCTAAAAGTGAGTAACTTCAGGAAATTAATGAGAGTAGGGTAATTGTAAGGAATGCTGTCTGATTTCACATTAACATCTTGGAAAACATACTTGCATAAATTACAACAGTATGTATCAACAACAATAAAAATCATACTCAAATATCTGGGGTAAACAATTTATACCATAAACAAAATACATTAAATAAAAAAAAGAAAATATTAAAACTTTCACAAATCTGACACATAAAAAGTTAATGAGGGGAATTCAATAAAGGTAACACTGTCATTTCTCTCTGTGTGCACATTGCAGTGTGAAGCAAACACAGGGACGAGCAATTTTAGATTCAGTATGCTCCATGTAGTGGTGCGCAATCACCCACATTCATGCGCATATACAAAAACTTTTGTGGAATGCAATTTTCAGAGTAAGTAGCTGAAATGTATGCTAATGAAGCAAAATAACATGGTAGAGAGATCCAACAACCTCTATTAAAACTGTGTAGACTCCATGTCCATGTTGGTAGTGTACACAGTAAATTTCAATGTACAGGAGTCTACACAGAAGCAAAGGCATGTAATTGTCCAGAAATACAGATAGAATTCCCTGAAAAGGGAACACCACACATATAATGGGTGAGGTATACACTGTGGATATCCAAAAACATCAGGGGGGTGTGCCAGATTACTATAATTTTTATTTTTTTTTTTACCTTATGTTTGCACAGTGCACTGCTTGCCGCAAAATGGTTGTAACTATGATTACCAAAAAAGTCATGTAAAAGAGGAGTGTAACGTACTACAATTATAGGTAATGTAATACCCTGCCTTGTGTCTTTAAAATCGTGCTCCCGTGCTATTGACCAGCTTACACAGCTACTAACCATGTTGATTTCAGGCTGTCAGCACAGCTATTATGCAAATGACTGGAAAAATAAGTGGATTTGTTGAATCAAAAAGAGCAGGAACTGTGTAGGGATGTTCACTTCATGTAGGCTCTTACACAGTGTTTATGTTTCTAGTGGATGTCGATGACATCAGGGGATTGTGCCAGGTCACTGTAGACCATCTGAATATCAGACATGAGCTATACATCTAAAATAGAAACCACATACATTCAGTTGATGTTGCTGACCCACTGGGCATTCTGCAAACATGGCAAGTGGGGCTGTGCTATGCTAGCTACTTTGTGTAAATTCTCTTCTATTGACAGGTGTTAAGTGTTGGATTAGAGTACAGATGCTAGTACAGGGTATGCAAACTTTTCTTATACTGTTGAAACTTTACAGCTTATACAAATAAAGTGTAATGCAGTAAATAGCATTTTCTGCATGTTTCATGACAACAGAGATTAAAATATAAAATTTTGACACAGTTTATCTTAGTTATGCACAGTTGTGCTCTGCTGCATGATAGTGCACACAGCGCACTATGCACACTGAAGCAGGAGCTTTAAATCATGCTAAGTGAGGCCTAAGCAGGTGAATTGCATCTTAATTAGCCAATTCCACATGGTGGACCTATTTAAGAAGTATATATAGTATGCATAGAGCCTACATTCTGATTTTCCATAGATACTTCAAGACCATTGGAGTAGAGACTTGGAAATTTTAACTGAGATAATGCTAAGGGCTGCTGCAGTTATTCTACATCTGTATGTGCTAGAAGTTGAAGTCCATGCTGCTGCTGCTGCTGACAATAGGCTTAGGCTGAGAAGGGGAAGAGTGTTCAGGCCCCAGATAACTTTCAAGGTGAGTTGGATATTGCAGAGCTCTACAAGCTGGACAGGGATACATTATAAGAACTCTGTGAGCTCTGCCACCTTCAACTCACAGCCAGAGCCTACCGAGGAAAACCCATCCCAGTGGAAATTAAAGTATGTGCAGCCTTAGAGTAGCCCTTAGAATATTATCTACAGGTACTTTTCAAAGACCAACTGGGGTCATGATGGCTATGTCACTGGCATCAGCAGCCAGGATCCTCCACCAGTTCATGGATTCTATGCTTATATATGCCAGTGAGCACATATATTTTTCCCCTACTTCTGAGGACAGGGCCACCAATATGCAACAGTTCTATCATATAGTGCAGTGCCTGGAAGTAATGGGTGCCATAGATTGCACTCATGTACACATCAAGGCACCACCTGATGAGTAGGGTAGAATGTACATTAACCACAAGGGATACCATTCCATCAACTGCCAAGTCATGTGTAAAGTCCAGGGGATTATCTTGAATGTGTGTGCTGGCAACCGTGGCAGTTATCACAACTTCCATATCTGGCAAACATCACAGCTGTACCAGATGTTTGCTAGGGGGGACATCACACAGGGCCATTTACTGGGGGATGCTGGCTGTGCCCTGGAACCATAGATGATGACACCCATCAGAAATACAGACACACACACACACACACACACACACACACACACACACACACACACACACACACACACAGAAAAACACCACAATGAGGCTCGTGTACAAACGAGAAACATCATAGAGCATGTGTTTGGGCTTCTAAGTCACGGTTTAGGTGCCTAGATATACCTGTAGGAGCTTTTCAGTATAATCCATGCACATATGCATAAATATTCACAATATATGCTATGCTCCACAATCTGATCTGGCAGAAACAGCCGTAACAGGATCAGCAATGGGAAGGGCCACACATCCCTCCACCAATAACTAGTTCACCACAGCCACAGTCACAGTAGGATTCAAAGGAGGAACCCTCAGATGATGTCAATGTAGGCAGACATTGGGTGTGCTCAGTATGCTCTTGTTTTGGCTAAGAGAGTTCCCATAACACATTACTTGACCACTTAGGGACCTATGGACTAATACCGTTCTCCTGCTCACATACATATATTAACTTGATGCCAGGCAACTCACATATCCTATACCTATCCATGTATTGGCTGTGTACACCATGCATCAGACAGAGTCAGCCCTTTGCTAAAGTTATGTCTACCATCACATTTGCAAGGCAAGACCTGAATGTAGACTGTATTCTTGAAAAGTATTATGACATATCCTTGTACCTATTACCTTGGTACAGTATGCAAGTATATAGTGGTGGTTGTGTAAAGAACTTAACATGTGACTACAGACACTCATATTACTAATATGTGTCCATATGTAATTAGTAGGCATCAGGCATGAAACTGTCACACAGTCATACTTCAGCAGAATACTGGTACATCAGTCAAGAGAGAAGTTAGAAAGTGCAGCTAGACATTGCAGTTTCTGACTTCAGACTTGTTTGTATCCTAATACTAAATGTGGTTTGCTCCCCCACCCCCCCAAGAACAGGAGTGCCCACTTGAAACTGCCATAACAGTAACTCAGCTATGATCCTCCCAAACCCACAGTGTATACGTGTTTATGTCACAGTTATTATTCCTCACATTTTCAGGACAATTGCATAGACTTGATTATACATCGCAGGTGTTAGGTAGTTGATGAGTTAACAACAAACACACACATGTCAGAGAGAGAGATGCATACTTGTAACCATAGTATGACAGGTTGTGTGACTACGAATTGCTCTATGTCCAAATATAATACAGAGAAGTACTTGTACAATATACAGTCCATTGTTTGACAGCAGTGTACATTTTTTTGCAGGTGGTTGTGTGATGAATGATCCCAGTTCTGGCAAGCTGCTTCTGTGGCCAAAAGGACTAAGGCAGCCACCCTGTTTGATGAAGCTGTATTGCTGTTCAGGCTTCTAATCTTGATAAAAATGGAAGTTTTGGAGGTGTACTACAGAGTTACCAAAAGGACTAAGGCAGCCGTCCTGTTTGATGAAGCTGTATTGCTGTTCAGGGTTCTAATCTTGATGAAAGTGGAAGTTTTGGAGGTGTACAACAGACTGTGACTCTATATCCCATACTGTTATCAGCTTTGTCTTGTTTCAATTCTACATTTGTGCAGTGAGCTGCATGTATAAAACATTTTTGATAAGGCTTAGCCACTTTGCGTGAAGTGCAGTATTGCAGAAATAGTGAAAGAGGAAATAGGATTTATCTCAGACTTCCAACCACAGACACTGGACACATTCAATTATTGCCATTACTAATTGGGAAATCCAGGCCTGGTCTAGAGATAGGAGTGGGCTGTAATAGCAGGTATTACATAACAGTAGGTCTCATATATAAGCAATGCACCTCTTGTTTGCACAATGCTTACCCATGAAAAAACATGTAAAGAGGCAAACACAAATGCCTGTACACTTAGTTAACCATAGCACAAATTCAATGCTTCTTGCGCTATTGCATTATATATACATACATATTTTATGTCCTTAGTGCCCTATCATTTTGAGACCCCATTTCTGACCTATGACTACATGTGGAAACATTGCAAATTTAGAACACAATATAAATATATGTGCATATATTGACAATCCATCCATTTATTTCCCCACCAACAACAACGCCAACAATCTGGATCACCTTGATTTTTCCAAACATATATCAACCACTATACAAGCTGTAATATATAATGTTGTGTGCTCCCTAATGGACAGGGCCAATTGTTGGTGCTCACAGGTTTGCTCATCCAAACACAGACAAATATTCTCAATAAGAGTATTGTTGTTACACAGCTAGTCTACTAAACAGTATTCATCTGCTAGTCTACTAGCCTCAGGTGACACTAAGAGGCAATGCAACTACACACACCTCTCAAATCATTGTTCAACACATGGCTTGTTTATGTCATCTAGTATAAGTTCACCTGCAGTGATGCATGACATATACTTGTGTGGTGGCATGTGTGTTAAGTACTGTGTTCCTTAGTTCCTGTACTTAAGTAGGCAGGGATTCGAATCTGACTGCATTCAAGTAAGTGTGTGTGTGCGTGTGTGCGCACGCGTGTGCGTGAGTAGAAGTGTGTATCCCACATGGCATGGTTTACCATTGTTTTGCTGCTTGCTCACACATCCATTCGAATCAGGCCTTCAAACACTGGTCACCCACATGTCCTGCTGATGCCATCTACTATAAGATCACTTACCTACTCTAGTGCTAAAACCAGACTTGTGCTGTGGTGTGTGTTTTAAGTACTGCATTCTACAGTCTATAAACTTCGATTTGTAAGGGTCTGTCCACACTATTGTCAATTTGATGTGTGTGTGCCCCCATAAAGAAGGGTGTAAGTGTGTATCCCCCACCGACTTCCCAAATGGTATGGCCTTGCACTGTTTTAGACCCTGCATAAACATCCATTTGGGGCAGGCCTCCAACCACTTGTCACCCTCATGACCTGCTGATGTCACCTACTATAAGATCACTTGCAGTATTGTTAAAATCATATTTGTGCCATGGTGCGTTGGTGTGTGTATGTCTCCATGGTTCTGCACTGTTTTGGTGCTTGCACAGACATCCATTTGAGACAGGCATCCAACCACTGGTCACCCACATGGCCTGCTGATGTCATCTACTATAAGATCACCTGCAGTACTGCTAAATCCTGGCTTGTAGCGTGGTGCATACATTAAGTACTGTGTTCTCTAGTCTGTAAGCTTAGATAGGTAAGGGTTCTATCCTCACTAATTTCAATTTGGTGTATGCATCTCTCTGTAAAGAAGGGTATAAGTGTGTATTGCACACTGACTTCCCAAATGGCATGGTTTTGCACTGTTTTGGTGCTTGCACAAACATCCATATGAGGAAGGCCTCCAACCAGTGGTCACCCACATGTCCTGCTGATGTCATCTACTATAAGATCACCTGTAGTACTACTGAGATCAAACTTACACTGTAGTAAGTGCACTAAATACTGTGTTCTGTAGCCTCTAAACTTTAATGGATAGGAGTTCAGTCCTCACTAAAGTCAACTTGGTGCGTGCATGTTTCTATAAAGAAGGGTGTATGTGTCCCACACTGACTTCCCAAAGATCATGGTTTTGCACTGTTTTGGTACTTACACATGAAGGCATATGATTTGAAATACTTGGGATCAATAGTTCAGAGTACTAGTGAGTGTGAAAGACAGGTGAAGAAGAGAGTGTATGCAGGGTGGAGAGTGTGGAGTGGGGGTGAAGAGGGTCAGGAATAATTTTTGACAGATTGGTACTAATAAGAGTGAAAGGGAAGGTCTACAATATGGTAGTGAGATCAGCTATTTTATATAGGTTGAAGACAGTGGCACTGTCAAAAAGACAGGAGTCACACCAGGTGTGGGCAGAGTTCCAGATGTTAAGATTTGCATTTTGTGTGCTGAGGATGGACAAGAGTATTAATCCTTATATTAGAAAGTGAGCTCAGGTTATACAGTTTGGAGTCAAAGACAGAGTGGTGAGATTGCATTGGTTTGGACATGTGTTGAAGAGAGATGTTGGGTATATTGGGAGAATGATGTTAAGGATGGAGCTACCAGGTAAGGATGAGTGGAAAAAGAAGCAGATGATCTACTATGGCAACCCCTAATGGTACTAGCCAAAAGAAGAAGAAGAAGAAGAAGAAGATAACATCTGTGTTTGAAGAAATCCTATCTGTACAGTGGAAGCCAGGAGTGTAGAACAGGAATATCTATTTGAAGGTTAGTGTTTCTGGACTCAGTTTGAGCTTTAACAGTGTGTCTCTGTATTACATGTTCTGCTCTGGATTGTGTGCAGAGACTGAAACACTTTGCTGTTATACATGCAGAAACATCAATACACTTAATTTGCAAATACAATCAGCTGCTGCTATGTAGTATAACAGATATAGCTGTCAGAACCTCTATTAAATAACAAGCAGAATGTAACCACTTACCTATCAATAACAGCAGTGGCATAGCTAGGGAGGGGGTAAGAGGGATGGTCTGCCCGGGCTGCACTTTTTGGTCTGTCAACTGTAATATTTTTCATTTAAAAAAATAAAACCACAAATTGTTTAAGGGCGTTCTTCTTTAAGGAACTGGTCCCACAGCATGATGTCTGTGCATGTGTGCATTGCATGCATTGTTCTTCCTGTATGCATACAATTTTAAAACATTATGCCTGTAAGAGGAAGAGAGTGAGTCCTTGCCTGTAAGGAGAGTCTGCCTGTTGAGTTTTCTAATTGCTGTCCAGTTTGGGGTGTGTGTGTGTGTGCAGCTGGGTATATCTGGTGGCTAGTGTTATCAGGCTCAAACCCTGTACCTTAGATACAAAGAACAAGAACCTACATTGGCTACCCATACCACCACTTGTGAGTCAAGCAATCAACAGTCCAGGTTTCAACAGCATGTCTGGAATGTTTGGCTCATACTTTTGGTCTGTTCCTCTTAGAATTTGTAATTTTCTGACAAATCAGTAAGAACCAAATTCACTAAATTATGATAGCCATTTAAGTTTCAGGCTTCCTATTGTTCTGGAAATGCATGGTAACAAAAACACTTTATTCTAGCAACCTTCTAGGATTATACAAAAAATGTTTAAACTGTGTTCCTGGTTTTGCCCCCCCCACACACACACACAATAACTGTTGACATTTTTGAAATTTCTTGTGCTGCAAATTTGAGAGATTTTAGTTGAGTGTTAAGTGGGTTTTAAAAGAAGCTGAGAGTTTCAGGGGAATGCTAAGTCTGTTTGCATTGTTAGTAGCCCAACAGGGTAGCACAACATGTAATATACTTGCGTTTGATGCAGAAGGCTTTGGGTTCTACTCCCATGATATGTATATGAATGGCTGATACTGTACCGGGTTTACTTTTAAGGGAGTGAATACTGTAGTCCTGTAAATGTCCTCCTTTGGAGGAGATACCTAGTAACTATGAACCTGTTATCAGGTTGCCATTCATTCCCTATTACAATATTACTAGTTTATCTTTTTTTTAATGTAACATAGGAAGTTTATTCTTCAAAGGCAAAAGGCACTTTATTTATAACTGAAACAATGAAATATAAAGTTGTTTGTTAACAGCAACCTGTTTATTAGTTGCAGATCTCTAATGTGGAATCATTTAGATGACTTTTACTTCTGCAGAGTTTACACATATTTAGTGATATTGGTTGATTGTAACGATGGAAGATGACTAGACTTTTATAATGGAAATTTTATGAACTGGGCAGTTTTGTCATTATTGGTTCATACATTTTGCTTTATTGCTTAATGGAAAAATGTTCAAAACAATAAAGTTAGCACACACTCTAACACGTGTGCTTATTATACAAGGAATATAATTTAATACAACCAGGAAGGTGAATCAAAGAACACATGTATGTGTGCAATGGGCCTATGATTTGAAAACTTCCACTGTCCAGAGCATTTTATTTGAATGTGGGTTTCAGTGCTGGTTCAAGGGCAGAGAAGTTTTAATGTTAAGTCTGTTTTCATTGTGAGACTGTATTGCTTTGTTTAGCAGATGTTTATCAGTGTTTGTGCTATAAAATTTAATATAAACATTTTAAATGAAATCCAAATAACCATTGTAGAAGTAAAGCATAAAGTAGTATGCACATTACAGTGTTTATGGTAAATGGGGAAAAATATACAAGTAATGGGACAGTGGAATGCCTGCAGGGGGGAGGGCTGTGTAAGGGGCGGGCCAATTTGACCATGATTTTGTGAGGGGGGAGGGACAGCAAACTCAAAGAAAAACCCGGGCGGCACAGACTCTAGCTATGCCGCTGAATAACAGAAGTATTGACCCACCTTATGAAGGGCTTCCTAATGTAGAGGTCAGATCACATATACTCCTCCTTTTAGCATTTTCTATGTAAATACCAGGTTCAAACCTCCCATTGTCATCTATCATTTCCGTCTGTTCCCCTTGCTAGCCTAGTTGACATGAGTTTTTTGACTCAGTGCAGATAATGCCTCATATGCACTGAGCAGCCTGTATCTCCTACATCACTGAAGTGCAATTTTTCAGAGATCCATGTATAGTTGGTATCTGGAGTCACTGCTCTCTTGCTTCCAGAAGAGTAACACTAAACAGGCTGTCTGCTGACATACCTTGACTCCTAGTCATAATATGTACCCAGCACAGACCATCATGAACAGATGTACTCTCCAGAAACCAACCTAAACAGCAGACACATCCAAAACACAATCATGCAATGTCTAACTACACCCAAAGAAGACAATACACTTTAAAAATATTATGACCAATGTCTCACCATAGACATGCTTAAGGTAATGGGCATCTATTCCAGAGGTATTTATAATACTTGACTGTTTAGTGAGATTTACAGACATGCCACTCACTAGCTTAAACATGGATAAGTTTAATGTCAACTGTGTGGCAGAGGTAGTCATCACAGCACACATGCAATCAGGTGTCTCAACAACAAGTCCCACTCTTATTCCAGCATACTTCAAGTGGGTATGCACAACATGAAATGTGACTATTTGAAATATATAAACACAGACATGACTGAGCTATATAAATATGTCTCTCAGCCAGGTATGTCCTTATGTTTGTGGAGCATTATAGTAGCTGTCACTCTGTGCAGTATCATATAGAAAGCTTTGAGGCATATTATGTATGCCATACAGGGCTATCTGTGACCAAAATGGGATGAAAATGTGGCACATTTGTAAGTCATGTGGGAGTAGAATTACTTGTTCCAGTGACCTCGATGTAAACTATGATATGTATAGGACATGTTAGAGAGACAGATACATTTCTCAAAGGTTGTCACTCCTCCTCGGTAGGCTTCAAATCCATGTCAAGCAGAGCACCTCCATAACCCTGTTTAAGCACAGGCTGGATGACATGCTGTGAAAACGTTATCTTCCATGGATCACTGCTGCTTCTCTCCTGGACATGGCTGATCCTTACTAGACAAAACCTGGCCATGCATTGAATCTGACATTAAATATTACATTGTGACATAATGGCAATGCTTCAGTAGTCTCTCCTTTGATAGTCATATTGCCACAGTAGTCAGGACGTCCTTCTACATGGCACACCTCATCATAAAAGGGTTCTCATCCAGGAAAAAAGAGGTAATTGTTCCCCTTTACTCAACACTCATTAGACCCATTATAGAGTACAACGCCCCTTTTGGAATGTACCTCACAAGATATCTGCAGCAGCTAGAAAGGCCACAGAAGTACCCCACAAAGAGGATTACTGGCCTCAAACAAATGTCCTACACTGACTGCCTCAAAAAACTCCAGCTTTACTCCGTAGTATATCGCCTACTCTGAGGTGATCTCTGTCTAACATATAAAGCTATGTCAAACCCAGAGCTGTTGGACATGCTACACCTAAAGAAATCACAATCCCTCTGAGCTACATACTCTAGGGACATAAACCTTGTCAACACAATAAACAGGACATGCTGGAGGGATTGATTCCTGTCCCACAGTCTTCCCAAACTCTGGAGCGGGCTACCCATCTATGTCAAGCAAAGTTCTTCATTAGCACTCTTCAAGAAAAATCTTGATGAATGGATGGAAAATAGGAAATACACCCCGGGAATCACTTCTGTGTCTCTGCTCGACAGTAGCACAGGAAAATAACTTTCTTGGGTGACGTAAGCCAGGGAACCTTGTTGGCTATGCTTACATAGGCCCTTGGTCTGATAGCCTAGTAACTACCTATGAACCTATGATCCTATGAACCTATGAAAACACCATCAGGTCAATACCCTAGTCACATCCTATGAACTTAGAACCTATGGTGATTTGCATGCAAAAATGAACATTATACTGTGTTGCTGTTCTGATGAGATTTATCTTCAGTGCTGAAATACAGTCCTGAGCTCTGAATCTGATGGGTTGACTTTGGATGTGCACCTATAAGTTTGTACTAAACAATCCTGAAGGAGAAAGTTAGATATATTAGTGAGACACATTTCATTGCTTGATGTCACAACCCTTACAAAGCATCCATTATAAAATAGATAAATTATTATGCTAGCAACAAATTTGCTAAGTACAATCTAACTGACAGGTACAATTATCAGTTCAACAGCACAAATGGAGGTAATAAATTCATACTAATATACATAGTCATCCTCTGCATCAGACACATACCTTTAGTATCCCTGAATCCAAAAGATAGACAACAGGGATGGGGCACAGTTATCATCACTTGCACAGGGTGTTGTGTGGAGGTGCAGGAGGCCTAGGCTGGCACAAAAGGTTGATGAATGTGTCGATGAGTAAGCAAGGGAAGCTGTCAAGATGGACAATGTTAATGTTGCATGTGTGTCTGTAGGTGCCCTGAAGTTGACATTGGTGTGTGAGTGACTGCATGAACACAGCCAAACTCAGTGCTAGCCCTATGTGTCTGTATGTCAGACAGGTGTGAAATGTGCATGTTATAGCTGATAGTTCATTGTCTCCATCCGTGACCATGAGAACTGTCCGGGCCATGAGTTGCACTGGCATCTTCATACACAAGGTCAGATGCTGTGCTACTACTTGAAGCTGGTCGATGCCTGCTGGACATGCTTCCTTCACAGTAATGCCCAGGACCACAACCCCATGGCCTGCTACATCTTGATGTGGATAGCACATTCCTTGCTGGAGCAGTGGATGTACTGCCACAAGGGGATCATGATCAGGCAAGACCCCATTGGCTCTCAGCAGTTGTAGTTGCTGACCTACACCCATTAGGCTGACACTTCCCTCCCAGCAGATGCTTCATCACAGACAATGTGCTTTCCATGACAGATAGCATGCACTCCCTCACAAACACTTCCCTTTCAAACGTGCCATTCAACCATTCCAGGGAATCAACAATAGTGGAGGCAGTCCCAGATGTCAGACTGTGCTACATCTATAACCCTGAGCACTTCTCTGTATTTCCATTCCGAACATACTTGTGCCTCCTTGATGACCCTAAACATATGTTGAGTGACACTTGAAGAGACACCTGCAACAGGTGGTGGAAAGACAGCAGGTCTTCTCTGAGCAGCCCTATAAATCCAACTGCGTGGGACCTTGCCAACAGTGTGGCTATGCCCAGTGTCAACAGTCACTGAAGCCACAGTAGCCACACTTCCCTGATCAATGTCCTCACCCTCCAACTGTCCAATATCTTTGACCTCAGTGGACTGGGTATGCATAGGCATACTGGCTGTGTCTGGCTATAATGAGGGGAGGGGTCACTGGATGTCAACCCCTCTGTATCAGCTTCAGCCTCTGCAAGCCCCAGCTGTGCCTAACTTTGTCCACCGTCATCAGTGTCTGATGACACACTGACATCAGGTAGCACAGGGGACACAGCACCACGTCCATGTTCATCTGTAATAAAAAGAAGGAAAACAGGACTAAGTTGATACCTGCACTACTATGCTGCAATATATGTTAAGCCATTTACACTGCTGTCAGTGTTACAGACATTTATACCTCTAAGCATCTTAGAGCAAGAAATGTGGACAAAGCCATGAATAATGGGAAGACAAAGGCCCAAGAATAGGGATCCTTGTGACATATTGCCCTTACAAACCTAGAAAGTTGATAGAATAACAGGTATTGGTTCACCATGACATTTCTGAAGAGTATTCATTCTGAACATGACATCTCTGTCTCCAATCATTAATGACTTGTGAATAATTTGAAGATCAATCAATATGATGTTAAATATGGGCCAGAAGTATGAATCAAACATCTAGACATTCCTTAAAGATCTATACAGTTGACAAGTATGCAGACAGTGCAGCAATCCATACAGCAGGCTTTAGAGGACACTTTAGCAGATATGTTGGAATATGTCTAGAATACTGGCATAAATGTATTCTGCTTACAAACTGCAGTAACCCTATACCTGTGAATTCCTGACAGTCCTAAAAAAGGTAAAGGAAGAGGTAATGGCAACAGCACCACATTTAACAGTGTAACAGGGGGTAATATGTTTAATCATCTATATCTACAGTAACTGCAATGTTAACAAGAATGTGGCCGACAACCTCAAAATAAGCTTACAAATACAGCTATCTTAAATAGTCCCACAAAAAAAAAAACACGACACACATATAAAATATAAAATATGTACAGTATTACAGATTGAATGCGACAGTATTCCACTGATGATCTAACAAAGAATACCTGAAAACTATTCCTGAGACTCAGGAGTGGCACCCATATCCAGAACGTATTGGCTGATGGATTGCTGGGAGCTGTCCTGCATGGCAATATTTGCCAGGAATTCTTCTGTGGCAGTGAGAGGGTGTTGTGCCAAACCAAACAACAGTAAAATGTTTATAGTGCTATCATAGGACCTTTCCATGAAACATGTACATAGTTATTACAGAGCATTAGACTTTCAGCCTACTCTACGTCCTCTGCACCTCTCAAATGGCTGGAAAACAAGGCCATGTCATGAGTACAGTTATAACAAATGTATACAGATCTACTTCACGTTATTCCTAAGTACATTCCATCATATGCATTGTTTAAGTAACAAAATGGATACATAAATAAAGTGCAACACTCCTCTGTTGAAATATACTCCTCTTAAAGAAATGTGTCACTGAGTTTGACTTATAAAATAACTCTCATTCACACTGGTTTGCCTAGCTACACATCTGCATTTTTATAATGGTGCACATTAGTAAATAATTGCATCTGACCTAGTCTTTGCTTTACAGATGCTAATTGCAGCATGCACTGCTGAACTGCAGGCTAATCAGCCAATCCTGTGGAGCTATTCAACAAGTTATAAGGCATCAATGTGGACTCCATGCACTTTCTTGTATGTTGAGTGAGAAAATAGTGGAGTACAGACACAACGTAAGCACACACACAGATTGGTAGTACCAGCTACTTTTTAAATATACTTGTCTGTGCTACAGGCTGAAGCTGCTGCTGCTCCCACTAGCCATAGACCAAGAGGGTGAAGACTTTGCAGGCCAGCAACCAGTAGAAAAACTGTGGGACCTCTGGCAGCCTTGAGTCAGATACAGAGACAAATGCAGGAAACCCATCCCAATGGAAATTAAGCTATGTGTTGAACTTAGTATCTTAGCCACAAGTACCTTTAACAGACTACCAGGGCATGCTTGGTGTCTCATAGGTACCAGCATCCAGGATTCTACAAACATTCCTGCAGGCTATATTACAACATGTTAGAGAGCACATATATTTAAACATAAGTTCTGAGGAGGGGATTACAAAAATGCTAAAATTTTAACGTGCACGGCACTACCTTTCAGTAGCGTGTGCCATACATTGCAGTCACATATACTTGAGAACAACACCTGGGGAACAGAGTAGGGTCTACATTAACCATAAAGTCTACCACTCATACAACTTCTAAGTCATGTGTAATGGCACAGGAATCATCTGGAATGTGTGTGCTGGCAACCCTTGCAGTTAACATGACAACCATATGTGCCTCATCTCTCAACTGCACCAGAGGTGTGCTATGGGGGTATCTCCAAGGCTCACTTAGATGTGGATGCATGTTATGCACTGGAGTCACGGCTGATGAAACCCGTCAGAGATGCACACAAACACACTGCATGGGAACACCTTAATGAGACATGCAGTTCAACCTGTAATGCCATAGAACATGTTTTACAGCTTCTGCACTCACAGTGCCAGGGTCTATATACCTCTGTCAAGGGCAGCATTACAATCCACTGACTTGTCCCTCAATACTCATAGTATGTGCTATGCTACCAAGTTAATATAGTGGAAACAACTGCAGCAGGAACATCAAGGGAACAGGGAACACTTCATCCTGACAATGCCAAGGTCACCACAGCCACAGGACAATGATGACTCAGAGGAGGAACCAGCAGGAAGTGTGGTTGTAGGCAGACATGGACATTCTCGGAATGTCCTTGCATTGGGTATGAGACAAGCCATAGCACACTGACTCACCACCTAGGAGCCTAAAATTATCCTCCTACATCACTATACATTTGTACTAAGGAAACATTAGACATGACAATTCTCAACCATAACTAAATCAGACAGCAGGAAGGTTGCCAGACATGCAGAGTAACTAGACCAATACAGTCTTGTTCAGGTCACAGCAGACACAAACCTTTGGTCCCCCACCCCCAAAAGAACAGACAAGGCTTGTTTGTGACATCCTACTTGCCTTTCCTTAGTTGGCAGCCACATATATTATTCCCAATTAATGTCCTTTGACATTGTAAATGCAGTGGTATAGCATGGTGTACACACTGTATGTCTCACTGTACTAGACAAATAGCTGATGAATGAACAAGGAACACAAACATGTAAAATAGTGTATATTTGCAAGCAAAAATCATAATAGGGTGCGTAATCAGTAAGTGCTGTATTTTAAAAGTGAGACATTTCACTACATGTACAGCTAACATGTAATATTTTATTATGACTGTACATTATTTTCAAATTGATTGTGTATTGGATGACTGTTGATGCTTGCTACAAAGGTATATGTATGAAACACAGAGTTAAGTCACCCATCCTGTGGTCTGCATGTGCAGTGGATGGTGAACTGGATCTTAGACCTATATAGGCATATTTCCTGTGTAGTAAAATAGTTTATTGTGTATGTAATACATTGATTTCATTTTCTGCCTGTTACCACTTGTTTTTACCTCAATATTTGGAGGCACTATTTGCGAGTTGCTGTGCATAGCAGAAATGCCTTTAGCTATGTTCAGCTGATTTGTGCACGCAGTGGCAGTGAACAAACTGTAGAAGTGGACCACTCACGTAGCAAATGGGACTCAGACATCTAAAAATAGACCTGGGATGCATTCTCTTAATGTCTGTCTCTGTAGGGGAAAACCTGCTAAGTGCCATTGCACTACGTGTAACAGTGAGAACCTTAGGATAAATATTAATGTAGTAGATTTTCATAGAACTTCTCCTGTGGCTCCAGATGTTAAGTGTTGGCCTGAAGTTCACATGGTCCTGGGCTCTGATACAAGGATTGCAACTTGTATTTTACTAATGTGACCTTGCATTGGATAGCAATGTAATTAAACATGCACATGTATCTTTTAATCCTTCTACTGGCAACAGCTGTGAGTGTAGGACTACTGTGGATAAAGTCCAGGTTCTATTACAGCAAACATCTGTCTTTTTCAATGGTGTTCCACTTCATACATTAAATGAAAAATATTACAGTTGACAGACCAAAAAGTGCAGCCCGGGCAGACCATCCCTCTCACCCCCTCCCTAGCTATGCCACTGCTGTTATTGATAGGTAAGTGGTTACATTCTGCTTGTTATTTAATAGAGGTTCTGACAGCTAGACCTGTTCTACTACATAGCAGTAGCTAATTGTATTTGAAAATTAAGTGTATGTGCCATTGCACCTCCATTATGTTATGATCTGTCCAGATATCCTGTCCTAAAAGGCTGAGAGGTATGATCTGTAACAAAAAGCAACACTTGCACATTCTGAGATAACAGTGAACTTGTATCTATAAAGTGTAAAAGGAAAGAGTGTTTGCATTATTTTGTATTCCAAAGGAAAAGTACAGTATTACAGTAGTCACTGCTTTTGGGTTCAAATACCACACTCCCCAAATTTAAACTCAGCTTATTACAATACTGTTCTAGGTTGTCATCGATAAATATATAGTAGTGTTACATATTCATCATGAAAGCATTTTAAGTTCAGACTTCTATGCTTGTGGCTTGAATGGCCTACTGTCAAGTGTATCAGTGTACATGGAACATGCATATTTACAATATATGCAACCATGCATGATTGCTGGATGTGATATGATCTGTACTATAATGTGTATGTATGTGTTAGCAAAATGGTAGTATTCAAAGTAATAAATAAATTCCTTAGCATTTGGTAGTGTTAAAAGTAAAATGTAACAGAATATAGTAAATTATTTATAGAAAGCTCTGTATATCATCTATGAAGTTATTGCTCGTCATTTGTTTTTTTTTATGCATTTCTTATTTTGTATTATTTTAGCGTTATTATTATATTATTTATATAATCATATTTTTGTAATCAGAATTATTTTCTGTTACGTCTTATGTTTTTTTATTACGTATAATTTTCTATTGTTTTGATGATAATACATTTCCATTTCTTATTATTTATCATGTTTTGCAATTACATTATTTACTATTTTTACAATAATTTATTATACGTTTAATTTTTTATTAATTTTATTCTTTAAATTTTTTTATGTTTTATTTTATTATTGAATTTTAAATGTATTTATGTTATTACTACAGTACAGCAGGGTATGCTGGTTCACAATGATTTGCCTACACTTGCTCCACTGGCTGAAACACCAAGGTCCAGCACTTCTGGGTACAGCCTAGCAGCACACCCCCCCTGTGCCCCTGTCCTACCTGGACCCTCAGGTATTTCTGGTTCAGAGGCTATGCCTGCGGCTGCCTCTGGAGCAGAGGGGGAGATTTTGTCACTTGAGCTGAACTATCAGTTCTGGTGTGTAGGATTGTGCACCACACAACTGGTGCACGCCTGTGCCGAGTGGGGACACTGCTCTCCATCATCATCCTGAATAGCACAAGAACAATGCAGATGTCAGACACTGCAGCCATCAGGGCAGTGAGGTGAACGTGGGTGGGACTTGATTCTCAGTGTCACCAAACTTGACGTCCATAAATTCCTGATCTCCCTGCCGTCACACCAGTCATGGTTTTCACCCCCCTCTTTCTGTCCTTCACTAACCCTGTCTCTTGTTTGCCTCGTCTGTCAGCAAATGTTTTCTCACCTTCCCAACTTGCCTGCTCCAGACATGCCTATGTCCCTTCACCAACATTCCACTCTCTCCTTAAAAAAAAAAAAAAAAAAAAAAAAAAACGTCATCCCATACATACTGTCCATTTTGCACACGTGTCCACGTGACAATTCATTTGGTCCAATTGGCCTCATAACAGAATTATGTTGTTGTCACCCCTCTCTCTGATGGTGGCAATCTAAATTCAGTTAAGAATCTGTACATGTGCTCAGTTGTTACTGTTTTAAAAATGGATAGCTATGGTTCATACCTACACCCTTCCTGCATATTCCTGCCTTGCTTTCACTTTGTTTTCCCCGTGCTTGCCCCCCTTCACCAATTTCCTGTCTCCCCCATGTCTTTTCTTTACAGAAACTGTGCACAATGGTGCATGGAGTGCAGCACAGCTAAGTAATGGTAAGTGGAGTAGTATCATTGAATGTATGTAAAGTATATTCTGCAAACAATGCCTGCTAATGCATAACCTTTTATTCTGTCAACTTTCTACATTTATAAGGGCAACACATCTCTATGTCCCAGTTTTTCAGGCTTTGCCCCACTTTATTTAATGGCTTTGTGTAGATTTCCTGCTCTAATAGGTTCAGAGGTATGTGATGGACTCTCGGTGCTCTTCTGTACGCAGATGCACTCCATGTAGGCTGTGTATGGAGACTACACAGAGCTTATTGAATCCTGCTGATTATTTTTAAAACAGCAGGAACACACAAATCAGATCACAAATAAATAACATTTTGGCTGGGAGTCATAGATAAGTACTTAATGCATGTGCACATCTAAATATCAAGCAAAACATAGCCTAACAAGGGCTGTATCTGCTTAGATATTATTAGGATTTACATAGCTTCAGTAGGCAGAGAAAAGGACTATATCATAAATTAGTTAAGCCACCTACTAGTAGTGTCTAGCAGGTGCAATGGAGAAGCAAAAATGTGCAGAATTAGAATGTCTGGTTTCACAGGAAAGGCAGGCAAGCCTGCTGGGATGTACCCAAGGCTTTGTCTGCTCACACATACAGGAAACTACCACATCAAGGTTAAATGTACAATGAAAGGCAGCCAATGAGAGGTGGGCACAGCAATGTGCCAACCCAGTCCAGTATATAAATGGGATGGAAAAAGAATGATAAGAAAGATACCCCCTATACGTGGCACTTATCCGGCCCATAATTGAGTATAACGCCCCATTCGGTATGTACCATACTAAGCACCTGCAGCAATTAGAGAGACCTCAGGCCTTTCTAACAAACAAGATCAAGGGCCTCCAGCATGTGCCTTACATGGACTAGTGATGAAGACTTCTTAGGTGCGACTTATGCCTGGACTACACAGCAACCCAAGACCCAAACCTAATGAACTTACTGCATATCTGTAAATCATATGTGTCTAAGGCTACCCATTCCAATGACTTAAATATTGCCTGCAACTTAAATAGGACTTGCTGGAGGGACAGAGTTATCTGCCAATGACTGCCATGTCAAAAGGCTACAAATTCATGTAAAACAGAGCACCTCTATGACATTGTTCTAGAAGAACCTGGATATGTGGATAGGGCACCATTAAATTTTTACCAGGGATAGTGCCCACAACTCTCCTGGACATGAGCAGTCATCACTAAATGCAGTCTTGGGTATTGACTTGTACTGCTACAGTATAAGATTGGGTTGAAAAGGCTAGACTTAAAATGACCTCCGTGTCGTTAGCCTAGTAATCTCCTATGATTTATGAAAATAAGAAAAGAAAATATAGCAATCAGTGGAAAACTATAAGAGTGACTATAACAGATGACTGTGTGGGAAGTAAAGAAGGGAATATTTTGATTTGTGAAACAGACTCCCGTTTATCATATAAGAGGATGAAGGGTAGATGGGAAAGTCAGTGTAGAATGGATGTAGACTGATAGAAGGAGAATAGAAGATTGCAGAGGCAGACAAACAAACAAACATAAAATGCAGATACTGACAAGTAAGATGGTACTAACACAAAAGGTGGAGACAACAGCGGATAAACATAGACAGTGGGAAGAAACCTGGTGATGTGGCGGGTTGGACAACACAAGATAAAGTGATGACACATAAGGCAAGGGAATATCTAGCTGTGGGATAGATCATTGTATGTGGCAGATGTCGGTCCAACCCAGATGCCAGTCTATGCAGACATAAGTCACCTTTGTGGTTCACATGATATGCAAAATGTGATAGTGGTGGACCAATGGTTGGGCACTACTAATCAAATTTCTTGACCAGACAAACTAAGAAATCCTCCACAGTGATGAGGTAAGCATTTAGCTGTTTATCTTGCGTGACACCAGCCTCTAAAACTGCCATAGGAGACCACAAGGGGCCCTTCTGAGCCACTATCAGAAGAAAAAGAAGAGTTTCCTCAGCCATCTTGAGTAGTTGCTACAGAGGCCACCAGTGAGCCCTTCAGGACACATTCACATACGCTCATAGGTGTTTAGTAGGCTAACAAACACAAGGGCCTTTTTAAGCTTAGCCATGCATCCCTAATCTCTGATGAGTTCTGATACCCTTGATAAGTGTAAGCATGGGCCTGGGAGATGAACCATTTACAGGTTACCTCTTTGCATCAGAGACATATGTGCTAAACCAGGCATGAATTTCCGGTTTCCCATCCAATTGTTCAAGACTGAATATGGTGAACTCTATCCCTCTTCACAACTGGCCATCCAAAACCAGAGGTGGTAGCCAGGGCAAGCTAATTTGACTGCTGCTACTTCTTGTCCTGGGGAAGGAAGAGAAAAACATGACAGCATACTGGTACACACGTTTCACATAAAACTGCAGTTACACAGTGCAGAGGTACACTTAGCATATGCAACCCACTGCCAGGACATATACTGTTACTTACTTTGACATCACTCCATGCTGACACACCCTGCCTTGGTTGTTGTAAAACAAAGTGGGAAGAGCTGTGTAAGCTAGTGGGCCTGTTAAAAGAATAGAAAAAAAAGCAATGCTCAAAGTAAAACTCTGTCTCTCTCTCTCTCTCCCCTAACCTCTGCCTCCGGCTCTCTAAATAGGTCAGGATGGTGCCACTGCAGTTTGCTATAATGATGCCTGTACTGCTCACCAGAAGAGGTGATGACAAGGCATGACACTGACTATCCTGACAAGTTTTACCTTATACAATCTGCCATCATAATATTCATTCAGACAGTCCTCAAGGTTCCCATGATAGAAGAAGAAGAAAACTTTCTTCTCATTTGGACACAAGGCAGGAGTCCTTCTGTTCCCAGCAATTAAGAAATGTTCACTCACATATGTTCACTCAAGGAACAAATTGGCAGTCCCTTTCACACAGATGTATGCTCTGGCATCATGAGAAATGCACCATAGTGCAGAACATAATGATAACGTCTTCAGAATCCACTAAGTTAAAAAGCATTAACACAAACAAAAATAATACAATTCACAACAGTAACTTTTTAATTAAAACAGTGAAAAACATACAGACTTTCACAAATTAAACTCTTTCTGAAGTATTAAAACATCAAACACAGAATCAAAAGTAAATAAATTAATTATTCCATGACCATTGACCACATAATTAATGATGCAGTCTTTGATCTTAAATCGCTTTTAAAGTGCAAGTTTCATTCATGCCAAGTAACTGCATTTAGTTTTGTTTCCTATGTCTCACCTCCTTATACCCTGCTGAATAACTCGCAAAATACAAAATGTAAAAGTATGATCCACTCCCATTATGCAGACATGTTTAGCTAATGCATTGCTGAAATTTAACTTCTATATATCGCACGTGCTATAAAATACAACAGCTCAGTCTTTTGTTTTTTCCAACATAAAGTACAGCGCATATCATGCAACTGGCTACATAGCCCAGATAAATTGTCTCACAATCAACAACCTGTCTGAACAACAGCAACAACAACAACAAAAAGTTTTCATACTAGAATGCTCAAAATTATGAGTTGCATTCTAGATGAGCTGATTGAGCTTGGCTCCTTTTACTGCAAGGCCATCCACAGAGTTACTGATCACATCATGATACAATACATATTCCTCAAATGGCTTGTTCAGGCAACTGACGTTCCTTGGTGTTATTTTGTAGCTTTCATATACCTCTTTACCTAATGTCCTCAAGCTTTGGATGGTGCAGTGGTGGAGCAGTAGCATTGTCGCCTCACAATAAGAGGTTCTCTGGCTCGATTCTTGGCTGAGGTGCCTTCTGTGCGGAGTCTGTATGTCCTTCTTGCATTTGTGTGGGTTTCATCTGAGTGCTCTGGTTTCCTCCCACATTACAAAGACATGCATCTGAAGCCTTTCCCTCCTGGCCTCCCCTGGAAATTGGCTTTGTTCCAAGTCAGACAAATGTTAAATGAAATAAACAGTTTGTAGTATATTCCACTAAATCTCTTATTTCAGCCCTCTGACTGCACTCCGTCCTCACCCTCTCTCTCTTTTCCCATGCACCCCAACCCCCTCTTCTATTCCTTTCCTTCCTGTCTCTCTTGCTTTTACCTCCACTTTTTCCTTTCCACTCTCCTCCTGTTATACATACTGTATACAGAACCCCATTTTTTCCTACAAATAATCCTGTATACAGCACTTGAAAGAAAATGTCCTCAATTGTGAAAGTATTACTCAGTGTTTCTTAAAGTAGATTTTATATTCTAAAATGTCTTTCTTTATTATCTAATAATGGTTGTTCTGTTGTTTCAAATGTTTCAGTACTATAATTGATTTTTATTATACTGTTGCAAAATGCTGCTTTTGTTGTTGTTTCATGCATTGAATGATGTTTCTTGTATTCCTGGGATGATCATGACACAGTAAAAAATAATTCAATACCAACTCAATTGCAACAAAAAATATGCCCAGGTGATACATTGCCAGATTTGCCACAGGTAACCCATATAGAACCCACCATTGCATAAACTTAAAGCATCTAGGATGGCTGGAACTACAAAACCTGATTAAATTACACCAACTAACCATTGCCTATAACATTCTTTATAACCCTTCCAATACTCCAATTTTATCTACCCTCATCACCCCCTATAAAAATCTGAGGTCCTTAAGATCAGCAGACAATCTGCTTGTACATACCTCTAAACCTAACAACAGAGCTGGGGATTCTCTCTTCTCTAATGCTGTTGGAAAATCCTGGAATCTTCTTCCCAGTGACCTTTCCTCACTCTCCTCTTTACCACTCTTCAAAAATAGACTTAAACTTTACCTTAAAACACACTGGCTATGCCCTTGTACCAAACCTGACTAGTCATCTATTGTTTCAAACTGGCCTTTCCCTATCCATTACTTTTCACCTACTGTTACACCTTCCTATTACTATTTTTTATCATCTCTCTCTATATTACATTACTTCTATGCTCTGTGGATACTGTTTTTTAAGTAAATACTTCATCAATATCACTACAAAATTAACTTCTTTTTTACTATTCACTTTACCTGTATAATGCATTGTACCTGTAAATACATTGTTATCATTCTTGCCTGCATTGAATATCCTATGCTAACCTGTATGCTGTACTACGTATGTTACTGTTGTATAAATTTTTTTTTCCTATTTGTTATTGTTATTATAGTTGTATCTTTTTGATTATGTCTTGGAGCTTATCTCCCCGGGCCTCTACTGAAAATGGACATATATCCAGTTAGACTAGCCTGGTCAACAAATGTAAAATAAAATAAATAATAAAAAAATAAATATAGTTTGACTTTACATGCAGACCATTCCTGTTGACTGAAATCTTCACCACATTTTCATTTTTTAAATTAGAAAGACACAGGTGCATGGATAACTTGAGAAGTTACCTCTGAAATGAAATCCCAGATAGGTCCTATTTTTCATATCTTTTTCTAATTAATGGAATCCTTCCTTCATCCCTCCAGGAATATTGACCTATTAAAAGCCTTAGTACACTTACCAAAATCCTCAAAAAAAATTAAATAATTGCTTATGCTCATGTAGTAAACCATGATAATAAATATATCTAACTGAACATAACAGCGGTTGTATAGAAGGTTTTAACACTTGGCTATTTATTGTGTTATAAGCTATATTCTGTCTAAAACAGAATAGGACAAATAAACACTGGTCATTTCAAGACACATTAAGAGAGCATTCTGATTAGTAAATCACAACTTACACAATTCCACACTTTGATGTGTAAGTTTTGGGATACTTCCATTCAATGACTTTACAGCTATCTGAGAAGCATCACTTACAAGGTGGGTTTGAGCTCTTCAAAGTAATGTATGGGAAGTGTCAAAGTGAGAGTCATTCAGACATCATCGTTATATCCATTGTTAGTCTCCATTTTAATCAGTTAGTGTCCTCCCACGGGACCTTACTAGTATCTATATAACTTTATACACTGGCGATCTGGTTATACAATTCTAAGCGCCCTCGTTGGATAGACTTTACTAGAAAATTCATGTGGACTTCAATAAGCTATGGGTTAGTTTTGGCAAATAAAATTACAATTAGTAACACCAACTCCAAAACAAATCAAAATACTACACATCATTAGCACCCAAAGTACTGAACTCCTGAGGCAGACTGTTCCAAACACCAGTATGTCTGATGGGACCAGACCTTGCTATAAAAAAAAAAAAAAAAAGATTCTGGAATCAAACGCAACCTTGCCAATGCTCTAGTGAGTGTCACTTAGACTTAAATAACCAGATGCCATTAGAAACCACAAAACACATCCAGTACTTAGGAATTTAGCTTAATCAACATTATAACATTCAAGACTATAGTGAGATCTCCCAAAGCAAACATTAACTCGCATCTCTTTTTGGAAAAAAAAGTCCTACTTAATCTCCCCAAGGAAAGATGGCTACATTTAAAAGAGTAATTTTGCCACGACTGGACTATGGGTGTGCCCCTCATTACCGCAGCCTCCAAAAGAAACCTTTCCACATTGCAAACATCAAATAACAGCATCTGTAGTTCATTACTCAGTCAGTCACCCAAGAATTAATACCACTGCCAAGTGATTGCCATAACCCAGCTGCTACTTCTCACTCACAAAATAAATCTATTAGGTGCCCCCTTTTTCAATTTCATTAGCATAGAATCCTTCCCTTACTTTTCCAACCTGCTATTTACTCACATCTCAGACTACAACCATACAGCACCCTACCATTCCACAGCATAACATCCCTGCAGATACTTATTGACCACAGTTTTATTTTTTCATAATAGAATCACAGGCCTGGGAATCCCTTCTGTCATGACTAAAAGGAATGTCTTTGTATCAGTCATTTAGCATGGTCTTAAAACATATTTATTAAAGACTGAATTACCTCAAGATAGATTCCCAGAGAACTACAAACCAAACTTACTGAGATTCAACTCAGTCTAGCTATCAGATCATAGCAATAAGCTTGGAGACTTATACCTCAAATATCGGCCCAGAAATGCCTCAGTTTCATAAACAAGATTCCCTGGATCAATATGCCTTCAAGTTCAAATATGAAGCTCATTAGAATATACAGCAAAACTAAAGACCCACAAATCAAGATTAACAGCAAAAGGTCAAGCAAGATACTTAAAAACACCATCAGGAAAACTAGAGCTTAATGTGTATTTAGGCTAGCATAAGAAGCCAAGGATAATTACTGATACTTCTTTACTTACATTAGGAAATTATGAAATGACACCCAGCATTGCTTTGCACTATCCACTCTGATGCTGTGGATAGTGTAAATATATTGGTAAACAAATTCAGTGATAAATTCTCCCCAGAGACATCTATACCAAACTCACATACACCTAGGAGCCTAAAATCCTTGGTTATCACAAGCCAGTGCTTGCTAAAATGCTTTTTAAAACAAAAAATACATCCTCCATGGGAACTCGTAACATACCAGGAAGAGCACAACACATGCACTGGTAGACCCAATTGTACAGCTTTTTAATCCACTGGCTTTCCCCCCTAGATTTCATGCAAAACAGTTATGATGCATTTTCACAACAATATCTCCACAATAGATCCTAGGAATTACAGATCCATTAGCCTGATGATACTCATCTACATAACTGTGGAACAGGGTATAACAGACCTGATAAACTGTGATATAAAATACCTTTCAAGGCATGTCCCTCCAGCAATCTGGCTTTGTTAAGGGTATATTCTGTCTAATAAATCTGGTAGATTTTTTAAGAAGGTACCGCAAGCTGTGCACAGAGAAGGCACTGTCCATAAAGGAAACCTTGACCTCACCAAAGCATTTGAAACATTAGTACATGTCAACATTATCAACAAAGCTAAATGTGCTTCAGACTGACATCTTTGCATTTGAATGGACATTAGACTATCTGATTGACAGAACCCAAACTGTAAGGGTGGGAGGTGAGTCTTCAGAAATCATGAAAGTAACCAGTGAGGTAACATTGTGTTCCATGCTAGGACTCTTGCTATTCTAAATATACTTTTCTGATCTCCATATCAAAAAATCATTAACTCTTGTTAACCGTGTTTTCCAATGACTGTAAATGACATGTTATATTTGAATGTCCTTCTGTTATGCAGAAGTTACAAAGTGAACTTACAAATGTTAATAGCTAGTACAATGAAAACGGGTTCAAACTAAATGCCAAAAAGTGCAGTACTGTTGGATTTGACAAACCCACCTTCCGCCCTGCTAATAGTAAAACAATTAGTAACAAGGTCGGACAAACAAACCAGTCAGTAAAAACTGAATGAAAAATCTAGACAAGCTAGAATTTCCACTGTGTGATTCCTTAAAACCTTTTGCATTAGAGATAACATGGGATATATGGAAATGAACCCTTAAGGACATCAGGTATTTCAGCTATATTTCAGTTCTAAATGTCCATGACTTGTTTCCCTTTTTAACTCTGTTATGGACAAAGTCAGGCCAATAAAAGTGAGAAAATGGAAGCTTTGTTATATGGATATGGATAATAAGATACAAGCAGTTAAAATGCTTTTAGTCTTATACACAGGTCAGGCATATTTTATCAACAAGGGAAGAAGCTGTGGATAGCAATTAATAAAGAACTGAAATACTTTATCTGGGAGGGGAAGACAGCAAGAGTCAAGTGGGATAACCTGGTTCTTCCAGTAGAACAGGGCAGATTGGGTTTACTCAATTTGAAAGGTTATTTCAAAGCTGCACAGTTAAGACTCCTATACATAGCACAGGCAGAAAATGATATTCCAAAGTGGAAAGGGGTGATGAGAAAATGAGGGGGATCTAAAGAAATAAGGATAAACTGGGATTTTGGATGCAGGCCTTTAAGGAGAATAACAGTAATCACACAGAATATTATATACATTAAGTAGCAGAACGTATTCTAAACACTAATCCAGTGCAGGAGTGGAGAAAGGAGTTTCTGCCGACAGGGATGACTGCAATTAGGGATATAGACAAAAGGCAAGAGGGAGCTGGAATTTATTGGAGAAAACAGGTAAAGGAACCTGGTATTGGGAGCAAATAACTAGAGAGGGAAAGATGATGCCAATAATTTATTTAGACTGCAGTTTAGCAATTGCCTTCCCTATCAGGGATTGATATCAGATTATAGGCAAATAGAAAGAAGTATGGGGGTCCTAAATGAAACACCAGCACTGGTAGAGTTTTTAGCAGAATCTAGAACAGCAACTTCATCATGACTGTCTTTGCGCTCCTCTGAAAGTGTATTAACAGTATTCTTTATATATGATGACTTGCTTGTTGTTTGATAATTGATAGGATGACATAACTGATGTATGGTTTACACAACATACTCTTTGTGCATCTTTTAGTCTGGTGAGGGCATCTGTGCATGTTAATACTTCGTTTAATTTTCTTAACTTTTTGGTACAAGATATGGCATTCCACATTCTGCATAAGTCTGTAGGACGTGCTGCATGTAGGTTCATAAGATACAGCTGAAACTGAAATGTAACGCTATAGTTATGGGCAGCTTGTTGTGCTGCACCTTTTAGTGGTGGTACTTTCTAAGCATGCTCATCTTTTATGTTTTGTGCAGGTTCCAGCTTTTGCCAGATTTACATATTATACAATACAGCACAGGTAAGGAACATCCTTCTACTCTGATTTCTCTAACAACTATATCACACACACTGAGTAATCTAGGTAGCTGAAATACTATTTCATGCATCATGCATGCATTCTACTAATTTCTGTGTCTGCCTATGACATAAGTTGCATGTGTCCTTATGTTTTTGAGGTCATCAGGCAAACATCATCAACTAGGATTGCAGTGGTTAATAACAAGAACAATGCTCAGTCATCATGGTTGCTGACTGTTTGTTTCATTCTCTTACCTTATTACTAAAACATATGTCTAGTTTTAGCTCTGATCTCAGTGGTCCTGCATCCATGTTATGTGTGCTTCACATTCTCATTAAGCATATATTCACAGTGCATGGTCCATATCCCTTCTAACTAAATATCTCTTTGATGCGTAGTCCAAATTGAATGCCTAAAAAAGGCCACTCAGTTTGCCAAATATGTACATGAAGTGCACGTCCATGGTACTTCTATGTAATACAAGATCACGCAGTCTGAACTGCTGACTACCTGATGAGCAGTGCAGTGAAGCGACCCACTGCCTGTTCATCCTCAACTACAAGCCCATTAGGCATGCCAATACACTACCCAGGACTCTAATCACAGCAGACCTTATTATACAACATACTGTTGCCCCATTCACCAGGCTGAGCAAGGAGAAAATAATGGCTAATTGCCTATTAGGGACTAGGGTTTACCAAGTTACACACACATGGAAAGTACTGTACCACAGTAAGCAGTATGAATCACTTATAGTCCACATAGGTGTAAATGACATGATACATACCTCCCTAGAGTATATAAAGAAAGAGATTATGGAGCTCTTGGACAATGTGTCAAAGACTGGAATGTGCCTAGCATTCAGCAGCATTCTACCTTCACCAATGATGATGATGCAATGCTGAACAGAAGGTGATTAACTTAACTAATTAGCTTAGTTTGTGGTGAATTTCTGAGGGGATACAATATTTGTCAGCATAGGATGACATGGTTAACAAACAACATTGCAAAGGATGTTCTGTGTCTGTCCTCTCTACGATTTTGAATATAAGCTAACACATGGCCCTTTCCATAGTACTTGTTTAAGGCAATGCCAAAATGACAAAATATTCAACATGGCAAAATATACCCAAGGAAATCTAAAGGTGTTACTGCTCAATGCCAGGAGTCTGAACAAGAGGTTAAACACATTCAGTGCTCCCTGACTCTGTGGAATGAAGACATATGTATAGTTACTGAGACATAGCTTAAAGTCACAGAGAGTACCCCAGAAGTTGGAGGATTCAGTGCCTTCCACTCATTTAGACCAGCAACTGTACAGGCAGGGACTAAAGGTGGGGGGGCCTCAATCTACATCAATAACAAGCATACTTTGAGGTTGTCTAAATATCTAGATTACCATGGACAAAGTACTATACCATATCCTTGCAAGTTACACGTTACCCTCTATGTTTAATGAGTCCTACAGCTCATACCTAGACCAATTACCATAGTCATGTGGGACTTTTAATTATCTCTCTATAAACTGGGAATTTTACATGACCCCAAATTTTCAGGCGCAGAGATTTTTAGACTTTGTAAATACAAACACCCTGGAACAGATAGTGCATATGCCTACCAGAGGTATGGGCCTTTATCACTTTGTCAAAGATTCATTAATGCAAACCTTCATTTATCGAACCAAATACAGCAAATGTTCACTTCAGTGAATGTTCAGTACAATGAATGACTTACCTTGGGAAAGGAATGATTTGCCCAACAACCCAAATGTCAGACAAAGCACAGTATTTCAAACCCACCCAGGTGGGTGTCTGCACCCATCACACCTCCCGACTGTATATACCAACTCTGAGATCACACTACTAGGGAAAATGGCAAATTTCCAATGATGGCCAACTTGTCCCTATCCTTGAGTAAGTCGTTTGTTGAAGTGAGTGTTCGGTGAAGTGAGCATTCGCTGTATTTGATTTGATGAACAAAGGTTTGTGGTAATGAACCTTTGACAAAGTGATATAGAGCCCAGAAGTACAAACATTTTGCTTCTGGTACTGACAAACATAGCATAGCACTGCACACCCCTCCCCCCCAGTGTTGTATCATCTCTAGTAATGTCAGACCATAAAGCAGTCTCCTTTAAAAAAAAAATCAGTTCTGTAGTCCCAATAAACTGAGTCACAGTTAGGAACTACTCCAAGGCAAGTAATCTTTATTAATCGATAACCTGTCAAAATTCCAAACTCCTCCAAACCCAGATAGCACAGCAGCATATGCAAAATTATTCACTGAAGCTCTGTACAGCCATGTCAGTCAATTCATATTGACAGCTGTAACTGCTAGAATTAAGCACAAAGCTAACTAAAAAAAAAATGCCCTGTTGGATCCAAAATGAAATTGGCTGTACAACACAAGAAAAAAAGTCATGCCTAAAATTAGGAAGTATAACACCCAGAATGATAAAAACTCTCTCATCAAACTGAATAAACAACTAAGTGGAATAATTAAGTCCAGCAAAGCAAATTTTGAAGTATAAATAGCTTGCCAGGCCAAAAAAAACATAATGCTTTGTTCAGCTCTCTCTGAAACCTTAAAGGCAGAGCACAACATATGCAGAACTGCTGATAAGCTGAGCCATGTTCACAAATCTACCAGATATAGCAGATCGTCTGGCTGAAAAATTCAGCTCCAGCTTTACCCTACTTTCACTTTAGCTGCCCCCAGGGAAGTATTATCTAATATAACACCTCCAACTCACAGTAGGGAATGTGTCCTAAATGCATTCTCTTAGCCCAGCTGTAAAGCTTCTATGGTCTCAAATAATATCCCAGGATGCCTCCTAAATAGACTAAAATATGACCCGTCAAGGCAGCTGGAGTTACTATTTAAACATAGTCACTGAGCAGGCTTTGTGCCATGTAAATAGAGGGCCAAAGCAGTTATTCCCCTGCACAAGGGTGGGCCATCACCAGATCCAGGAAACTACAGACCCATTTGTCAGACTAGTCTCATGCTCAAAGCCATGAAAGAACTACCATGGAAATTATTAACAATGACATAATAAACCTTTAAACATTGGAACCAACCATGTTTGGCATCATTAAATCCAGTGGACTTTAATTAGGTCACCAAGACAATGGATGAGGGCAATAGGTACATACTGCCTACTTTGACCTAGCTAACCCATTTTATATAATACCCCACTCAGGAGACACTCTCTGAAACAGAAAGTGCGTATGCCTACCAGAGGTATGGGTCTATATCACTTTTTTCAAAGGTTCATTACAGCGAACCTTACTTCATCGAATCAAATACAGTAATTGTTCACTTCAGAGAACATTTACTACAATGAGTGACTTACCCTGGGAAAGGAACGAGTTGCTCAGCATTCCAATCGCCACACAAAGCACAGTATTTCAAACTCATGGAATTAGGCATAAACCCCTATGTAACCCACTGCATAGCCAGCATCGATTTCTTAGAAGCCAAGGCCAATGTCAAGGGCCTCTGGTTTATCAAGTTTGTAGATGTTTGCAAGATGAGAGGAATCATAGAAACCTCCCTATACATTATCACATTACTGGAAGGTCTAACACAAACAAAAAAAACCGGTACTACAGCCAAGGCTTAAAATGCAATGCCAAGAAATGCATAATAGTACATTTTTGGAACATGGCCACACTGGGAAACTACTGCATCAGTAAAAGATTCCTAAATGAAGACTCAATAATCAGGGATTTAGAGACTCAAACAGATAACCTGACTTTCAATCAACATGTGTCTAAAGTAGTAAGAAAATCCTTCGGTTTCACTCAGATTCTAAGTAAGGAAATAGCATCTAGGTCCAGAGATATCAATGTACCACTATACTCAGCCCTCATCACACTCATCACTTAGGATAAGTCTCCCCTCGATATGTACCTGACCAGGTACATGCAATAGGGGAACATCCAGAGATTCCCCACAAAAAGAATGCAGGGCATAAACAAAACGCCTTATTCAAATAACCTCAAACCCTATCCCTATATTCTGTTTCCTACAGACAAATGAGAAACTATTTATGCCTGGCATACATGGCATACTTGGATACTGCCCTGATGGTCCTTTTGCACATCTGGAAAATGAACAGTGTTAGAACAACTGCGTCCAAGGATTTAAACTTTGCTTTCAATTTAACTCAGACTCCTGCCATGTGAAGCAGTAGAACCCTTCTGTCACCCTATTCAAGTGTAACCTGAACTACTGGATGGAAACTCATAAATTAGCCCCTTGTCTGACACCTATGTGTCTGATGGACAACTGATAAATCATGCCCCAACTAAAAAACACCTCTGAAAACAACATCCAAAGCAAAATGTTATCTGAAATACATTTGGTTTGCGTGACTAGGCTTATAATAACCCCATTCATTTAGTATACATGTATGAACCTATATATATGAAACCCATCCATTTTTTATATTTATTTATTTATTATTTTTTTTTTGTAGCAGCACTTATAATTTTTCAATGTGTATTAAAAAGTCAGTAACAGTTACTAGCTTTTACCTTTTTAATGAATGTGAAGCTAAATAGTTACAGGCACCATGGTCCTCATTAAATTGCTACTAGATTTTGCAGTGTTACACCTTGGATGGCATTGGGATGGACAAGTAATGTACCTTAAGAGCATCTCTTGAGTCATCACATTCTTATCTTTAGATTTGTGAGGTCTAGTTTATCTAATGAATCTTAGCAGATACCATCATAAACCAATAAACTAGAATTCAAGTTCATAACAGCAAAATAATAGTTGAAAGAAAAGTGCAAGTCCCATACTGAACTTTGGGTTACAATTTCAGAAGACAAGAAATTAATATTGCCTGCATACACTGATTTCTAACATGATGATTTCTTATATAAGACTGCAACAATTTCTTGACCATCCTTACAATATTAGAGAAGATACTTTAATACTTAGCCTTTTAATATTTTCACATATATCCACATACTTGCTGATATGCAGATACAGTTAATAAAGGGTAGAAGGAATGATTAAATTGATGGTTAAGTTAGGCTCCATTACCTTCTGTACTCTTATCTTCAAAAAAAATATATAGGTCAAGTGTAACTAGAAAGTAAATTAACTAATTTTTATTATTTCAATTACTTTTTACAAGCTACTTAATTGCCCTAAAGTTTCAATGTCATAGAGATTTTTGCCTTATCAATGTACCATTTTGGAAAAAATATTTTATGGAGATCAGGTTGCAGTTTTAAGTATACTAGAAAATATATTTGGCAATATTGGTTCAGACCTTGTTTCTGTCTTTTTGCACAATATGGCCAGCATACCACTTAATATCTTAGTACAAGAAATCTGGACAAAGTTTAAAATAATGGGGGGACAAAGGCCCAAAATTTAGGACATATTTTAAATATTGTTCTTATAAACTTAAAACATTGCAATACCAGGATTTGTGTTAACATGCATTTTTTGAAGGAAATAAAAGTCTGAAAATCAAATGTATGCCATTATGTACTGACTTCAATCCTTACTGATATGACAGAAAACCATACATTTTATGACGAACAGACCAAAAATATTAGTCAAAAATCTGGACATTCTGAGAAAATCTGCACAGTTGAGAAGTATGATGGCCAGCTTAGATGTGAGTTACCTGTTTTAACACATCTTTCTTGTCAAGGTGGGATTTACTCCAGTTTATCATTTGACAATAAAGATGTTTTGTTTCTTGCATTTTTGCCTATTTCTTTTACATGGAATGGAGACAACGCTAGATTGCTGGTTTGAATAGTAATTGGTGAGATCATCAGGTAAACACAACTCAGGGATTTTGCTTTAATTTTTCCTTTATAGAGGACCATTAAGACACTTAATATAGCACTACCACATACTGTAGCACTACACAGGTATATCTCACATTCATCTGGCACAAGAATGGTTGTATAATGGCTATAATATAGACCACTGCGGGTGTGTTCAGTGAAGTGACAATACTGTTTATCCCATAAATTGAGAAGAAAGTGGTTAGATAGAAAAACAAAGAAATATAAAAACAGCAAGCAAGAGAACCACAAAAGAGTAACTGTTATATGAAAGATGAGAGATATGTATAGTGTTTTTTCAGGGGAGGAGACTCTTTTTCATATATAGAAAATAAGGATAGGTGAGGAAGGCACTGGATGGGAAAGGAAGAAAAATGTCAGGTAGCAGGCGAGAGACAGCTAAACATAAAAAGCAGACTCAGACAGATAGGAGTGGGAGCCAGACAGAAGGCTGGGAAGAAAGTGGATGGACACAGACACAAAGTGGATGGTCAAGAATTGATGGAGAAGGAGATGATAAAACAGTGAACAAAGTCAGATGCCAGGCCAGCCTAGGAGGAAATAAACCCAAATGTCAGTTGATCAGATGGTTGGTGTCACGGGCTGGTTGCCCTACTTGTGACCTGATGGACAGGACCTAACAGATGGAAGACCCCACAAACCATGCAAGAAGGTGCTCTATATTGCTAAGTTGGGAATCCAGTTACCAATGCAAAGTCATAACCACCAGAATCTATAACTGAAGCAAGGAATACCAGGAAATAACTTTCTTGACCATATTCAGAAAAGGATCCTTCACTCATTATAGAAGTGTCCATGGAAGATACCAGTGACCTCTCCAGGTCATCCACATAAGGGGTCCATCATCCCAGTGCTGAGAGTCAGCAGTGGTAGCCACTGATA
Source organism: Protopterus annectens (assembly GCF_019279795.1). Lineage (NCBI taxonomy): Eukaryota > Metazoa > Chordata > Ceratodontiformes > Protopteridae > Protopterus > Protopterus annectens. Next base: position 803,178,642 of record NC_056736.1, read on the forward strand.
GCCTTGTGTCATTGGCATGTTTTGTCAAAAACTGTGGTGAAATTAACAAAACTGCCCATCATCCACAACTGCACCTGTAGAATGATGAGTTAGTAGGAAAAATGACTGTGCATATACACAGGAACACAGCTGAAGAAGTGCAGTGGGCCTGCAGAGATGGCATGCAAGTCCTGCTACAGGGAAAGTTTCCTCTACTTTCACCAACATCCAGCCATGTAAAATTCTTGTTGCTCCACTGCAGGAAAACAAAGTATGAATCCAAAAGTATATATGTAAAAGGAATACATTAGCAGAACATAACAGCATAGAAAACAAGTGATTGCAACATATGTCTGCCAGGAATGCCATCTCAGATCAGCATAGCAATGCTGGTACTGATCAGCAGAATGGGTGACACCAGCAGTATCATTCATCATCCTGTCAAGCTCATGCCAAGCCTCAACTTTCTGGAAGGGACAATCATACAGCCCTATCAAGAACTCCTAGAAGTCATTGTACAGAAGGAGCAAGAGAATCTTGATCACTCAGGAAAAGTAAGCTAAAGCCTTGCATTCTACTGTACCTGAAGTAGCCATGGCATTTTAGTGTCATCTGCTAAAGGAGCAAAATGGTAGACCAGTGCACATGGGCACACATTTGTCTATCATGTTTTGTGCATTGTAACTCTGCACCCTGATAGTGCTGCTACTACTGCTGTATGCCCCTAGCTGTGAATCACGGCACTAAGAATGGCTATAGAATTTCACTGTAGAGCAAAGGGTGTACACAAGTCTTATGTATGCACACATTGGTCTCATACTTTATGGTCACTGTGATATGTGTGGCTACTACTGGCATGTCTAGGTAATGCAATACCTTATGGCAGTAATTTAGAACTATCGAAGCTAAGGTACTTCATTAACATAACCACTGCAAGGACTAGCCCTTTTTATTACACTATAAAGGATTATCATCATTTGAATAACACTGATCAGTATAATCAACTGTAGAATATGGAATTTCAATAAATGTTCTGCAGACTGGCAAATTAAAGAGTTAATGAAAGAGTTTTGCCACAAATCCTGTGGTAGATGACAATTACATTGAGACAGACTTTTTCATGTACATGGCACTAGGAACCCAGGACAGTGGCAGGTCACTGCACCATCTGCCTCTTGCTGTGTGTGTGTGTGTGTGTGTGTGTGTGTGTGTGTGTGTGTGTGTGTGTGTGTGTGTGTGTGTGTGTGTGTGTGTGTGTATGTGCAATGGAAACTTTTTAAAGGACATGATGCAGGGTTTTTGTCATGTGGCATTACAGCAGCCAGGCCCACCATAAGTGGTTGCACTACAAAAGGCAGATCTCTGTAGCTGAAGAATTTTTGGTGTTATGGGAACAAACTCTCATAGCTTGGTGTGAGTTGGCTGGGGGAACTGGAGTAGCATAAACTGGGTTCTGTTACGCTGTAGTATCCTAGAAACTTCTAAACTGAGAACATCGAACTCAGATGTTCAAAGTTTCAAGAATTCGAAGGTAAAAAATTATAAACCCTAAACCTACCTAACTGTTGCAAGCCCTCCTGCACCCACCACGTGGGGAGTGCCCCGCTCTTTAAATATACCAACTCTGAGATCGCAATACAGTGCGGAAAGGGAAGATTTCCCTTTACCACACTGTAGTGCGATCTCGGAGTTGGTATATTTAAAGAGTGGGGGGGGGGGTGCAGCGGGGTTTGCCCCCCTGCTTGCAATACTTTCTTTTTTTTTTTCTTTTGTTTTTATTTATTTTTACCTTTATCGAAGTTCTGACTCTTCTAGCATAAGGGTTCGATCTTATGGTGTTCGAAGTTTCAGAACTTGGATAACATAATAGGAACCTGCAGAAACCACCTGTGTGTCAGGCAAAGATAGAAATTCCAGATTAGTAATAATCATTGTAGTACAGTAAAGCACATTCATCTGAATTTGAAGGGAAGCATTGGCCATTACCCACCTGCATATCAACCTTTTTTCTGGCACCTCTAGTCTGCAATTGCAACAAAGTACATAACAGAGTACATCTATCGAAGCAATCTATACCTGTATTTTAATATTCTGCACTATGCATGTACAGGAGAATTGTAGGTACATATCATTGTGGGTAGGTGATTTTGTCATGTGTTTTCCTGCTTTCGTAGGTTTTACTGGTGGAGTGTTCAGCGCAATTGGACAGCAAATGGTTGATGTGAGCAGGGTAACTGTGTTTGATTTTGATGACAAAATGCAAGCAGCATGCTTATTAATGTAGTGTCACACTCAGCAGCCCTGTAAGAGGATCAATCACTTACATCTGTCGGTACAGAGACCTCTGTAGAGGTAAAGGTTGGACACACTGTCTCAACATGGAATGGCAGACATTTTCAACCTGAGTGTACATCACAGAGTTCACCTTTATCAAAGTGCATTGAAAATGAGCACTGTGTTTGAAGTGTTGATAACTAGCACATGGCAGTGACGCAGTGGGAGAGTTAGGCAACATTATGACTCCAGAATCATTCTAGATATGGCAGCAACACTGGCATTAACCAGAAGATGCACTTATCAGTAATCCAATCACACTAAGCTGCCATACAGTGCATCTTTACACACATTGGGACCACAAAAACAGGTCGAGAAGACTAAGGGTGGTGGAGTCTCTATCTTTTTTTAAAGACAGGCACACTTCCAGACTGGTTTGCCAGCATGATGCACTAGTAATTACTCCAGGTGCAACTGACAGTTGGCAAGACATCTATCCAAGTTATAGCCAGCTATAGACCTCACTTCATTACTCAGGGCTTCTACTCCTCTTACCTGGGTTTACTTGACTCCTTCTAGCTACCTCCCCCCCAACACCCTGATACTTGGTGACTTCAACTACCCAACCATAGACTGGGTGAACTATTCCTGCACTAATGCATTCACTTAATGATTCCTTGACTTCATCAATTGTAATGCACTAGACCAGCTAGTCTCATCCCCACAAGTGGAGATAACATTCTAGACTTGGTTCTCACCAACATGGGTGACCACTACACCACACCTATAGTATGTTCCTCCCTGGTGAGGTCAGATCATCAGACTGTCCCATTCAAAGTTTCTAACCCACCCAACCCCCAACCCAGCTGTAATTAAGCTAAAGCACTTCTCAAAAGCTGACTACAACCTCCTAAGGGAGGGTATCAGCAGCTTCACACCACCGGCCCCTCAGAGTATGCAGACAACTATGTTGAACAGTACACAGCACATGTACAACTGAATGGACTCAGCCATACCTAACAGAACTAAAACCTGCTCCTCAAGGAAAACAGACCTGTTTGGTGGACATCCTCTATCAATAGGCTTTACAACAAAAGGAAGAAACTGTTGTCCAAGGGTAAAAGGAACACATTTCAAATTGGAAAAACTCCCTCATTAACCTCAACAAGCAAGTTAGATCACTAGTGAAAACCTCCAAAGTGAATTACAAATCGAAACTAGCATCCGAAACAAAGGGAAACCACAAAGCCTTCTTCAGTTATGTCAGAAACTTCCATGGCAAGGCCCAGGTCTTTTCTGAATTAGTACTTAACAGTATCACTTACACTGATCCTGTTGACTTAGCCGACCTGTTAGCAGATAGGTTCAGTGCAAACTTCACCCTTCTGCCCCCCCATAAGGCTATTTTGACATCTCCTATACTTGTCCTGCACCTCATATCTCCATAGATCAAGTGCTAAAGACCCTATCCAAGGCAAATAATATAGTTTCCATGGGACCTGATAGTATGCCGGTCTGTATTCTGCACCATCTTTTGCAAGAACTGGCTTTGCCATTGAGCACCCTATTTAACCACAGCCTAAGTGCAGGCTTCATTCCAGCAGAGTGGAGATCTGCCATTGTTATCCCCCTACACAAAATGGTGCCACTACTGACCTGGAAACTATCACTCCATTAGCTTGACAAGTCTGACCTGTAAAGCCAGGGAGAGTATTATTATGGATCTCATAAACAAGGACATAGGCAATCTCCAAGCACTTGACCCCACCCAGTTCGTATTAGTCAAGGGTAGATCTTGCCTGTTGAACCTGGTTGACTTCTTTGAGACTGTCATCAAGGCCCTGGATGAGAGAAAGTCAGTACACACAACTTACCTCTACCTGGCCCAGGCCTTTCACATAATCCTCTACTTAAGTATCATCGAGAACCTAATACAACTTGGTGTAAATCACTATCCCATCAGGTGTGTGACCAACTGGCTCACTGACAGGACCCTCAAAGTGAAAATGGTTGCCTCCACCTCCGATAGCAGACCTGTCACTAGTGGAGTTCCACAGGGATCTGTCCTTGCACCCTTACTGTTTGGCATCTACTTCTCAGAGGTCCAGGCAAAGACAAAAGGCCTGTGGCTGACCAAGTTTGCTGATGACTGTAAGGTTGGTGCTGTCACTGACTCCCAAAATGATGTTAACATACTGCAAGATGGTCTCCCAGCAACTAATGACTGGTGCCAAAGTCATGGCCTCAAGCTAAATGCAAAAAAATGCATCATAATACCATTTGACAAAAACATGGCCCCCACTAATTACCACATCAATGGCAACCCCTAAGCACACAACCTGTGGTGAGAGACCTGGGTACTCAGGTTGATAACAATCTCACATTTGAACATTATATAGTGGTAGTGATCAGAAAAGCCTTTTACTTGGTTCATCTCATAAGTAAAAGGATCGCATCCAAAGAAAAGAATGTTATTACCTCTCTATACTCCTCCCTCATTAGACCAATAATTGAGTATAATGCCCCATTTGGTATGTACCTCGGCAAACATCTGCCTCAGCTAAAAAGGCCACAGACATGCCTCACAAAGAGAATCCATGGTCTCCAAAAACTGTCCTATGCAGACAGATTCAAATAACTGTCACCCTACTCGGTATCATACAGATTGCTCAGAGGTGATCTGTGTCTCGCCTACAAGGTAATCTCGGACCATGCCTACTAGAGATGCTCCATATCCATAAGTCTAACTCCTCGTGCATTACCCATTCAAAAGACCTGAGTCTAATATGTGACATCAACAAACCTGCTGCAGACACAAGTATGTCTCCCAGAGACTGCCCTGTCTCTGGAATAGAAATCCCACACATGTCAAACAGAGTACTCCGCTGACCCTCCTCAAGCTAAACCTTGATGAATGGATGGGAAAACACAAATCTCTCCCTGGGGTTTCACCTGTGTCCCTCATTCTAGGGGTGATAGGTGCTGACTGAGGTTTCTTTCTGGGGATAAACTCTTGGCTAGGCTTGTAAGGGCCACAGGGCCATTAGCCTAGTAACCTCCTATGATCCTATGGTTAGAGTGCACCATGGATTTCAAGAGTACATGGATTGGGAACAGAAAAGGCTGTTGAGGTCAGTAATGGAAAAAATCTCATCTCCCTATTATGCTGTCACAGACACATGTTGTCGAATGCATCTTTGTCAAACTGAAAAGTGCGAAAAGGCAAAATAGCGAAGCGGCTTTTCAGTGAATTCTTTACCTGGGAAAGAATTTACTTGGCTGCTTTCGCTACTTTGCTGTTTTCGGCACTGTAGTGTAATCTTGGAGTTGGTATATTTAAGTAGAGGGGTATGTGGGGGGAAGTCCCCCACATTATGTACTGTTTATCAATTTGTTTTTTCGGAACAGCGATTTTTTCCAAGGTGAAAGAATCGCTGTTCTGAGGTTTCGATGTTGTAAGCTTTCGCTTATATGGGGTCGATTATGTGTCGCTCACTCTTCTGAGCATGCAATATCATAATAAAGACTCAAAATCAACTCTATACATACCTCCAAGAGATATATTACAATAGTATTACAGTCTTTATCTAGAAGACATGCCTTCCATAGCAGAACAAGAGCCCAAATGTAGTGAGAGTAGCTATAATCCATACAAAATCACACTGAATAGACTATTGCTGAGAAGACATGATTGTCACGTGTGGACACATTGTCTGTCACCCCAAGCATTGTGAGTCATTCAGGTTAGTGGCAATGCCAGTCCTTCAGCTCAGCACCTCTTATGCCTCATTATCCATATGATTTTTAGTTCTACCAATGTGCAGTTACTGTGGGCACATAGTCTGGCACCTCCACTAATGGGAAAGCATGTTTATCAAGATCAACACACAGTTTACCATATAAAGGATAATGCTCATAGTCACAAAATGTCTTCCCTTCCATTCCACAAACTGCCTCAGGCCCTGACACCCAGAGCCAATATAATGGACAATGACAGTGGTTGCTTCCTAACAGCTTGATCCCATCATTGAAGAATGTTGTCTCTGACTCTCCCACAATCTCCCTGAGTATGTTTGTAATATGTTACACTTCCATAACTTCACCCGATCTTGTACTCTTGCAGTCACTTAACACTTTACCACCCCCACCTGCTTAAGTGATGATAACTAAGTCCAGCCCAATACATAATGTCTGTGGACATGGTTATGCCTGATACATAATGTGGTAAATATGCACTGTCTTTCATAATGTGGCTGTTGTGAAGCCTGAATCATTTTGTTTGGTGTTGTGATATGGCCCATAAATGTGGACTGCACCCAACTCTGCTTTGGCTGTGGTACTGCAGCTGCATGTTCCTCCCCTGACGCTCCATCCTACCTACTTTTTACTAATACTACTGTTATGGCATGGCATGGATTTTCTTCTTCTTTCAGCTTTTCCCGGTTAGGGGTCACCAAAGCGGATCACTTGTCCACTCATGACTGGCAGTAGAGTTTTACAGTGTCAAGTTGCCAGCCTGGTGCCCAACCTTCCATGGAAGGTGCACACACACGCACTCACGCCTAGGGCCAGTTTAGAGTGTTCAATCCACCTACAGCATGATGGATGGTCCTGTAAAAAGGTCCATATGCCACTCCATCTGTTTGCTAAATGCCATGTTGTGCAGCATGGCACAGGAAGCAAAATTCTTTCTGTATAAATCTGGACATTGTTACAACACCCTTCTTATAGCTAGGCAACAAAAGTTCCATTGACTAGCCCAAATACCCCTTTTACTATATTATACATTTTGCTATAAGCTGCATCATAGGACATTTTCTGCATTGTCTGAGGGCTATGGTCATCCGCCAGAGCTGTACAGAAAATCTGGTATCATCTACAACAAGCAACATATGTGGCCTGCTCCCTGTCTGTCTAGTCTGCATGTGTGTGAATGTGTGTGTGTGTGTGTGTGTGTGTGTGTGTGTGTGTGTGTGTGTGTGTGTGTGTGTGTGTGTGTGTGTGTGTGTGTGTGTAGGTGTGTGTGTGTGTGTGTGTGTAGGTGTGTGCATGTTCACACCTTCCATCTATATGGCCCTCTGGTGGGTACCTCATAGGGACCTTGGGTCTATAGCATTTGACCAAAAAACCTATTTGTCGAAAACTCTCTTTATCGAATAACTGTTTCATCAAACTTTTTCACATGGAAAAACAACAGTTGGCTATAAGTGGGAATTTGTCCTTTTCCCCACATTTGTACAATCTCTGAGTTGGTATATTTAGTTAGGGGGTTTGGGAGCAGAGGCCCTGGGGGGGTGAAGCTCCCCACTTGGGTGGGTTTTACATTTTTAGAGTTTAATAATGGGTGCAAGGTTGAACAGCCGTTTAGTTTCCTTTTGAAAAAGTTCGCTGAAACAGCTGTTTGACAAAGAGACGTTTCCACAATTTGGGGTTGATGAATACTGATTCGATAAATAGTTTTTTTGCTGAATTGATATAGACCCAGGAACCTGTAGTATAGGTCAGACCTGTGCCACATATGAAAATTATGAGAACCAACTAGGTGACACATGTTCACATTATTGATAATGACTTGGACATTATAAACCACTTGGCAATTAAGGGAGTCAAAGTCCTTCCTGTTGATGTTTCATAATCTCTCTTTGTGGACCAGGTGTGGATGTTGTAGTAATATGTGTACAATATATGTTTCCCACTACTTAAGTGACCTAGGCACTTCTGTAAAATGTCTGCATAGTGCTGGTTCTCTCGTCTGTAGTCTTAGGGTACAGCATACATTATGCCATATGCTGAATCATAATTTTTGAGTAGCTGATTCAGGTTTTTTGAGACTGATGACTGCAATTTCCCTAATGTGTCCACAGTAGATTGCAAACATTCCTTGTATCTGAGATAGTTAAAACTACCTATACCTCAGTATACACTTGAAGGAACACATGCCATGCATCCTCTTCCTCTGGTCTGATTATGAAACATAGGTTGATAGAAGATTACTAGGTTCATGGCTGAAGACTCCATATAAGCCTAGCCATTATTACCTAGATTTATCCAGATTTTTGATACCTAGGAACTAGAGGATGCCTTAGACTTGTGCCAGTATCTTTGGGTAATTTGTAGACTGCCCTTGTCCATCTGAGAGATAGGCACCTCCTCCCCTGGAGTGTATTAATGATTCCCTGTCCATTGATCCAAAAAGATCAGCAAAGTGCCTTACAATCTCCCAATTAACACAGAAGTGGTTGACTGAAAGTATATGAGCTGATAGCATGTTAGGTGCTATCTGTACCTTCTCCATTGGCATAGGTGGCATTAATTGCAACATTCTAGGCTCTAGCCACGACTGAGAACATTAACATGTGTCGCTGAGTGATCTCTACTGCTAACCCAACCATTGTTCTTTCATGTATATCTCAGTTTTCAGTTTAAAAAATAAAAATATATATGTGCCATGGTGCAACATGCCTGCTTTATGCAATTTGGAATCAATGTGCAATTTGGGTGTTGTCAACTGAATTTATCATATGGCTTATTTACAAGGAGTTCCTCATTTTCATGTCATTATGCTCTGATTAGCATGTGCTGCATACTGTGCCCATGGATGAATGGCTGTGCTACATGTATGTTAAAATCACCCACACTCTGTTCATTGCTGTAGTACAGGCTTGTTTGTACTGTGCAATGAACTACATATATGTGTGTGTGTATATATATATATATATATATATATATATATATATATATATATATATATATAAATCCTGACAATTGTATTTTTTAATCCTGTTGGAAAGGAATGATTCAATTAGCAGCAATCTAAAGTGGCACATGGATACTTGGAGAAATGCTGCATATGACTTACAACAGTGCGCAGAGTTTTAATCTTGTTGAAGAAATGTCATTAAATATCACTTATCAAAGATTCCAGTTATGTTACAGGGGAGCTGATATCTGAATGATGCATAGGAATCAGAGAATCCCTGATAAAACGTTTTGTGAAAAATTGCCTTATTATGTAATAATGCTATTTACTTCTTTTTTTTTTTAAATATGACCTCTAAAAAGAAAAAGTCTGAATTAGAGGTCTGTAAAAATCTCAAGGAAAAATAAAAAGATGGTAAAATAATTATTTTAAGTGGCCAACAGGAACTTTTCATTTTCCTAGAAATGTCCAGATGCATTGCTTCACAATACCTCTCCACTGTCCAGATTTTCACAGAATGTACAGATTTTTGCCTCATATTTTTGGTCTGTTCCTCTTAAAGTCTATGTTTTTTCTGGCAAATCACTGATGATTTAAATCACTAAATAATGATAAATATTTGAGATTCAGACTTTATATCCATAAAATGCATGCTGACACAAATCCTGCATCTTTCTACATTTATAAGAGCAATATTTAAAATTTGTTCTTATTTTCCGGCCTTTGTCCCCCATTACTGTAGGCTATGTTCACATTTCTTGAACTGAGACTCAGAGAGGTATGCCCTCACAATAACATTAATTCCATAAATTATACATAAAACTAAGACATGGATCAAAAATACAAATCTAATAAACTTTTATAGCATAATATAGAAATAAAACAAAATCTGAAGACTTGAAAATGTACCATGTGCATGTTTTTGATTATTTGTGGTTCTGTAGAATACCAAAGGCACACAGACAGAGCTGCTAAACTTATGAGAATATAACTACCGCAGCATAAATGAAAAGAACATTCACACAGTTTAACATCAAAATATACAACCTCAAAGCTGTGTCATAGAGTGCGCATTAATATGACTTCACTGGATTTATAGACATTTGTGGACATGATAGTAATTTTAAGAACTGGTAATTAGACCTTTCAGGTAGCCAAATCACACATTACAGTGACTATTCTTGAGCTTTGAGCCAGAAAAGAAGACTTAATTCCACCTTTATTTGATGACCTAAATGCAAAACATGCTTATTTGGCAGTGAAAATGTTGAAGAATGATCATGATATTTGAGCAACTAATTGTACTGATGTCTGTTACTCTTTGTTTGGCAGGTAAATGCAAAACTTGCCTCTCCTAGATAGCTATTTTTATAGGGTCACACAAAGAAGAATATGATAAGAAAAGTTGCTTATCTTACATTACTATAGCTTAACATAATTATTTCGCCTGAAACACTTTCATAATTTCAGTATGTACACCCGTCAGACTTCTCTCTTGCCTTTCTGACTAAACAGGAGATTTTTGATATAATTTTACACAGAAAATTTGGGTCAGTGAAGAAAACCATGGTCTCTACTAAAATAAGGTACCACAACTGGACCTCACAGTACAATAGCAGATACTACTCCAAGGATAAGTAATCCCATCTGAAGGCATCTTGTACTCAGTTTTAACAGATCGAAACAATTGCTTGGTGGACATAAAGGCTATATATGTTTTATATACGTTATTACTGAAATTTTGAACCACATGAAAATATTGGTCTTATCTGTCCTAGAATTAGCTGTACCATACCCCGATGCACTTTGATTAATTCCTTTGTCAATATCCATCTGGCTTATAGTGCTATATGTAGTGGTGTTACTGCAGCCAAAACTGAAAGTGTAATATGAAATGAAATATTTAAGAAGCATGCTAGCTTAACAGCATTTAATTTTAAGAAAAACAGTGCATCGGGTGGTGTCTCTCCATCTTTGCAGCAGCATCAAATGCCCACATAAAGGTATCATAAGCAGAAGAAAAGTAAGAGGTGCTTTAATGGTTACACTAACACTATATTACATTAAAGTCTCTTCCTTTAAAAGTAATTAAATAAAATCTCATAACTGTAATATACTTCACAAAACTGCTATCAAAATTAAAACGTGCACTGCTGTGGAATACACAAACAAAAGGGATCTCATCCTACACATGGCATACTATATCTCCATCAAGAACTAGCCATGTTGAATGAAAAAGTGTTTTTTTTTTTTAATATTTTCATGTGTGATAATGTTCTCAGGATACTTACATTCAGTTGTGCACTAATGGTCCCTTCTCAAAAGAAATCACTAAATCAGCACCATCCTGGCAGATTTTTCCTACAATCTACTTTATCCCCCATCACTACTCATAATATACAATGAAGTCTATATTTACCAAATGTGTTTTCACTTCTGGGATTCTGCTACGGGTGTCTGATTTTAACATCTACATTACCCTGCTCTGTTTTTCTAAAATGCTTGCCTTCCAGCAGAGCGTTGTTAAGCATGGAAAATCCGCATCTTGCTACCACAAGAAGCAGACCTCGCTATAGTTAATTGATCTTCTTACCCCCTTGTCCTACAACTCCTGGCTCAGTGCTGCATAAATAGGAACCCTTTCTCAGTGAAAGACAGCAGGTGCAATAGTTTGAATAAAATTGTTATTTTAAAGAGTTAAATTAATTTCTTAACATAAAATGAGAACATGATGATATGCCAATATAATATGTTTTTATCTGATTACTTTTTCAAATGTATGCTGAGCATTTTCAATAACAGATAAACCTGACAGCATATTTTCTTCATAGAAAGAAATATAGAGATATGCTCAGCTTTAACTGTTTGACTAATGAGTATAACTGCCATTTTACAGTGTAGTCTCTCTGTCTCTTTTTTCTCTTTAATACTAATGGCCGTTTCATAATTATTTATCTCCTAGAGTTTCTGTGTATCCTTCCTATCAAAGAAGATAGAATTTCACTTCTATTAATTTTAGACTTAAATAGAAGCAGCATCATTTCCTAAAGGGATTTCTATGAAATATTTCCTCATGTTCACCTTTCTCCTTGGGACAGGTTGTTTTCCTCTTGTTATGAATCTGAGTATAGTGCTGCCTTTTCAGATTTCTGTGTCATTTTGCTGTCAAGGTAATATCCACCATAAGCAGAGACTGGCAAGTAGGGGTGTCAGAATCTGCCCAGCTAAGTGGCTGCCAATGCAAGAATCAAAACAGAATACTTAAGACATGTCTAAAAGTATAATTCTGGGCTGGTTTTCTGCATATAGTTTCATGCTTCAGGAGAATTTCTCTAGTAATATTACAGTTATAGTTGTCAAGATTCCGACAGTTTGACAGTGTCCTTGGTTAATGGTTTAGCTTAAAACACTTTAGTTTCAGAAGTCAAGCATACTGAAGGTGAGAGGAGATTGAATTATTATTATTTATTGTAAAACCATGAAGTTGCCAGATAGACATAATCAAATCGTTTTTAACATGGAATTGCTAGCGGCTGTAACTTGCAATATGAGTGTGATGCCCAGCCCTCATAGGCAATATCAGGTCATATTCCAGTTAGGAAGATATACTCCAAGCTGGATTACTTTTTGGAGTTGTGGGTGTGCATCAGGATTAGAAGTGGAATGACATTTCTTATTTTAGCCACATTTCACTGATTGATGGCAACTTACTTTAAATTAAATGTGTTAATGTGGTAACCATATTAGGATTCTAAAATGAAGAAAACATGACAGCTATTTCACTGTGCAATCAGTGATAAAATCAGGCATATCATTGTATTGATCAGTAATATTAGTTATATTTGGAACTGGAACACCACTTTCTGTTCATTGGACTCCTAACAAACATAGTAAGTGGAAAGACTTCTAGTTTTAAAGGAATGATATGCCTTTATATGGCTTGGATTGGTGGAAATACAATACAAATCCTAAAGCATAACATTATCAATGTGCACTACTTAAAAAAATATCTGTTCTATTTGATTGACTTTACCATATGATAATTTTCTTTCACACTGACTTATAAGAAAATGTACAAATTTGCGGTCCAGAATCAGAAAGAAAAGTTATTGTAACAGCATCTGTATTTAAATATCAACTTCATGTGCTACTTAAACTGAGACTGAAATGAGGAACATTAAAATCCTACTTCAAACCAAGATACATACATTTCATTGCAATTATTAATTTGGTATTTGGGCTGAGAACATGGAATAGAGGGTTAAATTCCAGAATAAGTGTAGATATCCTGGGATTGCTTACTGAGCCAGGAGCTGAGGAAATTTTACAGGGCAGTTGAATATGACCAGTTACTAGGATCCCACATATCTCAGGAAAATGGAAGCAATATACCCCCTGCAGCAGGGAAGGTCATGGTACATTTAAAAGCACTCCAAGCTGTGTGCACCACTATAATCAAAGGTCAATATGTGCATTTGTGCACATGTAAAGGCTTATGTCTAAGGGGAGCACATGTTACATGCTCTTGTTTCAGGAGTGCATGTTACAGGCTCTTTTTTATAGGATGTACATGTCACCGGCTCCAGTGTAAGGAATACACATGTTACAGGGTCCTGTTTATGGGGTGTGCATGTCACAGGCTCCTGTGTAAGGAATATACATTTTACAGGCTCCTGACTCAGGGTACACATCCTAGGCTCCTGCCTCAGGTTTACATATGTTACAGGTTCCAGTTTCAGGGGTGCACATGTTAAAGGCTCCTGTTTATGGGGTGCGCATGTAACAGGCTCCTGTGTAAGGAATACACATGTTACAGGCTCCTACCTAAGGAGTGCACATTTTCAGGCTCCTGTCTCAGTGGTGTGCATGTTAAGCTCCTGCCTTAAGGGTACACATGTTACTGGCTCCTGCAGCAGGAGTTCATATGTTACAGTCTTCTGCCTCAGGAGTGCACGTTACAGGCTCCTGTCTCGGGGGATCACATGTTATGCTCCTGCCTTTGGGGTGTGCAAGTTACAGGCTTCTGCCTTAGGGCTGCACATGTTACTGGCTCCTACCTCAGGGTTGCAGATGTCAATTACTTGAGGCTTAGAATCAAAACAGAATCGTTCTTCATATTATCACAAGTGCCTAGATATACTTAGCTAGGAGTTTTGAATTGCATCCATGGTCTACCTTAAAACGTGAGTTGACCCTATTCATGGGCTCTGAAGCCAGTGGTACAAGGGTAGTAGTCCCATGGTATGTGAAATGCAAAGAGATGTAGTAGGAATGTCTATTTATTCATTCATTTATTTATTTATTTTATTTAACATTTGTTTACAGGAAAAGTCAGACTTGGAACAAAGACAATTTTCAGCAGAGACCCAGTGAGAAACACTGCAGATGCATGTCTTTGTAATGTGGGAATCATGTTCCTCCATGACACCCCTTTTCTGTATACATGGAGAAGGACAGTGGTCAGCAGGCTGGGGACAATACAATATATTTTGGCTAAACTGACTGATCCAAATTGGATCCTTACAAACCAAGCTACAGTTCTCCCTCTATGACCCAGAAAACTCACACAATGTATTTAAACTTATTAGAAACACTAACCATCCAACCCAATACCATATTCCTGGGTGACTTCAATTACCCCACTGTTAAATGTGGAATCCTATATGACACCAAATGCAAAAGCACAGAGATTCCTGGATTTTGTAAACACAAATTCCCAGTACCAGAAGTCAATACACTGACCAGGGGTACAACCATACTGGATCTGGTCCTCACTAATATGGGATACTGCTGCACATCCCTTACCGTAATGCCTTCTCTGGTAAGGTCAGACCACAAAATGGTCTCCTTTGAAGTAAAAATAAAACCTGGACCCCCAACTAAACCTGGAATATTCAGGAACTATTCTATGGCTAATCTCTTGCTATTAAGTGAGAGCCTGACAAAATTTCAAGCCCCCATAAACCCTGAGAACACTGTTGCCTATGCAGAACTGTTCACAGCAACCCTGTACAAGCATGTTAATAGCTGCATAGAGGTAGCTATACCCACCAGGAAGAAGTACAGAACTAACTCAAAAAACAAGCCACCCTGGCGAAATCGCAAAAAAAAAAAAAAAAAAAATAGGCTGTATAACAGGAGGAAGACAATTGTGGCAAAAATTAGGAGGTGCAGCACCCAGCAGGATAAAATCACACTCATCAAACTAAAGAAAAAACTCATAGAACAAATAAAGCCTACCAAAGCCAAATCTGAGGTAAGTTTGACCTCCCAGGCCAAGGACAACCACAAAGCATTCTTTAACTATGTCTGCAACCTCAAAGGCAAAACACAATTGTGTGCAGAGCTCATTGTAAATGGAGCCAACTATACTGAGCCAGAAGATATAGAAAACCTCCTGGCTGGTAAATTCATCTCCAGCTTTACCCCTCTCTCCCCCTCAACCTTCCCTCAGGCAATATCATCAAATATAACTCCCCCTACTTTCACTAAGAAACAGGTCCTTAATGCTGTCTCTAAGACCAAGAACACTGCAGTAATGGGCCCAGACAATATCCCAGGATGCCTTGTAAATAGCATGAAACATGACCTATCAAGGCCTCTGGAATTACTTAACTGTAGCCTCCAAACAGGCTTCATTCCTCATGAATGGAGAAAGGCAACATTCATTCCTCTCCACAAATGTGGGCCATCTACAGACCCTGGAAACTGCAGACTCATAAGTCTCACTAGTCTTATATGTCAAGCCATGGAAAGAATTATTATGGAGATGATCAATAAAGATATAGTAAACCTACAGATACTGGAACCAACCCAGGTTGGTTTTGTCAAGGTCAGATTATGCCTGCTCAACCTGGTAGACTTCTTTGTGAAGGTCACCAAAGCAATGGATTAGGGCAAAATCGTTCCCACTGCCTACCTTGACCTGGCCAAGGCATTTGATACAATACCCCAGTCAAGCATTGTTGACAAACTCAAGAGGTTAGGTACAAACCCATATGTCACCCAGTGGATAGCCAACTGGCTCACAGACAGGACCCAGGAAGTTAAAATTAGGGAACCCACCTCCACAAAGAGGCCAGTCACAAGTGGAGTCCCTCAGGGATCAGTCCTTGGACTGCTCCTTTTTGGCATTTACTTCTCAGAAGTCAAGGCCAATGTCAGTGATCTTTGGCTTACTAAATTTGCAGATGATTGCAAATTAGAAGCTATCATTGAATCTCTCACTAACACAAATGTTCTCCAGGAGGGGCTGACACAGACAGACAACTGGTGTCAGAGGCATGGACTAAAACTAAATGCCAAGAAATACATAATAGTATCCTTTGTGAAGTTATCCATCCCTGGTAACTATCATATTGATGACACACCCCTTAGAGTTGACCCAGTAGTCAGGGACTTATGGACACACATAGATAGTAATATAGCCTTTGACTATCACTTGTCTACATTGGTGAGGAAATCATTCTATGTTGCACAGCTTATAAGAAAAGGTATGGCATCTAGTTCCAAGGGAGTCATTGTTCCACTGTATTCATCATTCAACAGAGCTATCATTGAGTACAATGCTCCCTTTGGTACATACCTAACCAGGCATATCCAACAATTGGAATGTCCACAAAGGTTCCTCACTAAAAAATAGAGGGCATAAGTAAAATGTCCTATGCAGACTGCTTTATGGCTCTATCCCTGTATCCTGTCTCCTACAGCCTTTTGAGGGGAGATCTATGCCTGGCATACAGGCCGTTGTCAGACCCCCACCCTGACAGACCTCCTGCATATCCGCAAAACAAACAGCACCAGAATTACCCATTCTAATGACTTAAAACTTACCTGTGATATAAATAGGACTTGCTGGTGAGACAGGTGTCTATCCCAGAGACTACCCTGTCTATGGAACAGTCTTCACAACCATGTGGAGCAGAGTTCCTCCCTAACCCAATTCAAGTGGAACTTGGACAATTGGATTGAAAACCAGAAATGCATCCCTGGTTTGGCACCTGTGTCTCTAATGGACACAGGTAACCTGTAAATGGTACATCTCCCAGGCCCTAGCTTATAAATGTTTCATCTCCCAAGCCCCTTCTTACACTTATCAAAGATATCCGCACTTGTCAGAGATTTGGGACGCATGGCTAGGCTTAAAAAGGTCCTTGTGGTCATTAGCCTAGAAAACACTTATGAACCCATGAACCTATAAAATGAAGTACACTAAAGTTGATTGGAGTCAAAAACAAATTATTGAAATGCATGACAAGTCTGACATAAACTGGTACTTGCAAAACTAAATGTAAAATTAATTATCTTCTTCTGAGAACACAAGTGAAGGAACACACAGACTGTTTTGGAAAATGTACTTTCATGTTTAAAGAAAATTCAACAGTAAAGAGTAAATTTCACAATCAGCAGTGATAATTTAGAAAAAAAGTGAAATAATTGTGATATTGATAACTACATGAAGGGGCATTCTCACAAAGCAAATAATTAGCACTAACAAAATAATTCAATCACTTGGTGGTACATATTCAAAGTTTTATGATGAATGACAGCTAATATAAACAAAAAAGATGTGGACATTATGACAATCTGTAATGGATGGTGAATACAGTAAGTTTGGAGGTAAACACATCCCTGAAAGCTTTGGGGAGCTCTCCCTTGTACAGAAGATGTAGTACACCATTGACAGTTAACACTTTGAATATGATTATCAAACATATTACTGTTTTGTCTTAATGTAGGCAGTGAGCTTAGACGGGCATTAATTACTGTAATTTGTTTGGACTTATCCAGCAATGTAAGGTTCAGGGAGCAGATCTGTCACCTGTGTTTTAAGTTTCAGGTCCAGCCTTAAGTCAACTGGCACCTGAGGCAAAGAGTTCCAGTACACCCCTTGCCCACTGCTCTCCACCTGCTCATTACCAGGTGCACCCAATCACCCCACCACCTTCTTGGCTTACCCACATCTCCAGATTACTTTTTCTTCCTTTTTTTTCACAGTTTATCTTACTCTCTATTTTTTTTATCCTGCAGTTATTTGTTCATTCAATCATCCAGGATGTTCACTCTAGGCAAGATTACACTCTGATAACTGTGGTGGAAACAATTGCATTAGGTTATGAGGGCTCTAGATCCTCAGAGCTGCAGTTTACAGTTTTATTATGCAACATTTTCCTCCGATGATGGCTTGAATAAAAACTATGATCAAAGAAAGAAAGAAAGAAAGAAATTTAGTATTTACTTTTCAGGTTTGTTTTTTTTCCTACATCCCTTCTGCACACCCTAACTGACCTACAGTACACTGTGATAACTGCAGTGGAAAGAAAAGTATTAAACTGGAGGTTAGGGGACTGCAATGGCCCCAAAACCTGTGTTCTTTTTTCGCTTTGAGGTACATTATAGAGTATTTTAAACAACTTTTTTTTCAATGATGGCCTTAAAAAAAAGGCATGATTAAGGAAAGAAATTCAGTCACACTCCAGCTTTGTTTCCTCCTGTACCCTTCAGTACACCTTAACTGTCCATGATGACACTGTAATAACTAAACTAAGCTGAGGGTCTAGATGCTGCTACACACCAAGAAGCCATGGGGTTATAGGTAGTAGTAGCTGCATTTTAGACTTTTTTTTTCAGTCTTTTGATCCAGTGATTTTCTGGCCAAAATATATGCACAAGAAAAACAAATTCAATCTTACTTTTTTATTTCTAGGAAGAAGTAGGTTGTATCGAGTCTTAATGCTCAAAGCTGCCTAAACACCAATTCACAATAAATTGAGAAGGCAAATGCTTATGGAGACTTGTGAATAAGAATAGTACCTGCCTCCCTACCCCCCCAACCCATAAAAAAAAATAGACTTGGTATCGTGAAGTAGAATCTTATGACTAAACAACCTTACTTCCCAGCAAGAAAATATAAGCTAATATGGAAAATTTAAGTTTAGGCAAAATTAATTCAGAAACAATAAATAAAGAATGTAAGTAAAACAAAACTGTAATGTTTTACCTCTGGAAAAATAGGGTCTTGATAAGGAATCATTTGAAGACCCTAAGAAGAGACTGTTAAGGACAAAGGAAGAAGGATTGTACTAGACATTTATTTGTTGAATTGCTTTTGGCTAACAATTTGTGAAGAAAAGTTTTTTTTATGGAGGAAATGATCTTGAAACTTGACTACATTATCTTCTACTGGTTTAAGAAATTAATTTATACTAGCATGAGGGAACTCTAGAAATAATGTGCAAATAGAGCTTAAGAGTTATTAGAACTGGGAGACTGTAAGCAGAAGAGAAATAAAAATAATGAGCATGTTTTAAGAGAATGGTAACCAGATTAAAAGGTATAGTATATGAAGAATGTAGTATATGTATACTATATACCCTGTGATTATATGAAGAATGTAGACTGCGGTGGTGGTGCTCCGGTAGCGTTGTCGTCTCACAGTAAGACGTTGTCCTGTTTGATTCTCAGCTAGAGCATCTTCTGTGTGGAGACATGTGTGAATGGGCATACCTTCGTTGAAGGTTGTGCTTCAGGGCTGGCAACTCGGCACGTAGAAATCTACTGCCAATCATTAGTGGACTGGAGTTCCGCTGTGGCGACCCCTAACCGGGAAAAGCCGAAAGACACAACAAGTATATGAAGAATGTGCAAGAAAAATATGGAACTGCCTACATATGACCCAGCAAGATAATAGAATTCCTAAAACTATACATTAGCATACAGCAAATGTGATAAAGTATAGGAAATATGCTGTTCTGCAACTTAGTATGAATAAATCTACTTATTTAAGCAAAAGGCCATTTCAGTTACATCCCATTCCAGTGGAAATCAATGATTACGAAACTTTCAGCAACAATAACTGTAAAACAACATAGAAATACTCATTTCTGAGTGTTAGTACAGTAAAACTACTGAGAAATCAGCCATTTAATTGCTGTAGCACATTACCAAGATTTCTGTCATCAAGCACTGCCATAAAATTCCGTAATCCATTTTAACAAATAGGACTTTAACAGTTAGATGTAGATTATATAAGCAATAATACGTAAAGTTTGATTTGAACCCATAATAAGAGATTGTGCTGTTATAACTATACAGAGAACTAAGTTCCTCATTTTCCCATATAGTGGAAAACTTGGTATATTAAAATGAGTATTAAGATTGGACTATTTTGGGGATAGAAGTTGGAAAATTCTGTGTGTCTGTCTTATATTTTAACATGCAGCTAACCCTAAATTATTGCTTCATATGTTGTACTTTATAGATCACAGATCAGGATGTAATTACTAATCACTGAGCATATGGGAGCATTTTTGTTTTGTGCAACCTTGCAGTCATGGGAAGTGAACCATGGATGTGCTACTTTTATTAACTATCACCATTTAAAATTTGTCATATTGTCTAGTGAATCCAGCATTAAATACTGGTCAACCAAGTCCAGTCTTGGTAGTATCCCTACCTTGCCTCCATAACAAGGGCAGGCAATGGCATAAGAACTGGAAATATTAGTACTCTTTTTAAGTATACTAATCCCTCCCACCTGCAAAAGAAAAAAAAAATGGTCTCCTGAATTTTACGATTATACCTAGTGCAATAAAACACTGATGCATTTTTGTTAGATCCAGGTATTAGGGTTTGATAATTAAATTTGTTGATTTTTGTTAGCTTACCAAATTACTATTTTATTTGCATGAAAGCATACAGGAATTCAAGTAAGAGTAAATTGAAATACAATAATAAAAGTGATAAAAACAAAGAGCTCAGAATTAATCCATAAGTGACATCTATACCAAATAGAGATGGATAGAAATGAGAATATTTGAGTCTTACACTCAGTGACCAATTACGATAACTTTGCAGCCAGGTGAACAATTCAAGATTATGGCCATAAACATTTCAGTTTGGTGAGAAAATTTAAATGTTATTTGGAGTTAAAGGCTTTTGATAAGTTTGTAAATTCTTTTTATTTAATTATTTATTTTTTACATATTACTCAAGGCCTTATTAGTAAGGTAATGTGTGTCTCTTTGTTTGCTAGGCCATTTATGAAATTATAAGTTGTGCTAACAAATCTGTACCAAATCAGTTAAGATGTTTGAAATGAAGTCACATCCCTCCTGAGGTCCATTAATGCAGTGAGATTTATTTATGTATTTATTTATTTTCCATTTGTTAACCATGATAGTCTGAACGGGCAAGTGCCCTTTTTTGATGTAGCCTTGGGAAAAAACTACATCAAAATAACAGCGAGGTCTAATACAAATTTAAAAGCACAAACAGAAACACTAATATCTGTTACAAATCCTAAATAGTGTAACAAATCAATACTGATTATGAAACTTAAAGCAATATAACAAGTCAATTAGGTACAGCTATAGTAAAAATTCAAGAGAACAGGGAGGAGTTCAAGTGGGTAGGGACACAAATTACATACAGGAGTAAAGGTTCAGTTTTCTTATATGTATATATATATATATATATATATATATATATATATATATATGTGTGTGTGTTTTGTGTGAGTGTGTGTGTGTGTGTGTGTGTGTGTGTGTGTGTGTGTGTGTGTGTGTGTGTATGGATTCACTTTAGAAGCATGAAATACTGAAATATTGAAATTCAGTATTTTGAGCCCATAAAGTGGAATACTGAAAAGAACAAAAACTCAGAAGCACGAAATTCAAAATCTCGCATACCGGAGATTTTGAATTAGCGCTTCTGCTGTACACAAACACACACCTTCCTCCCCACACACAAACACAAGCTCTGTCCTACCTAAAAGCAGGGGTGCAAGCCCCCATGCACCCCCATACCCCCCTACTTAAATATTCTAACTCCGAGGTCGTACTACATAGAAAAACACACAAAACACCACCACACAAGCTACATTCTCCTCACACACACACACACACACACACACACACACACACACACACACACACACACACACACACACACACACACACACATCACAGCAACAAAACACACTAACACACACTACAACCCCTATCCAAGACCCTTAACACATAAACACTTACCTGAATCCATAACCACAGCGAAACACCAGAAGCGCTAATTCAAAATCTCCGGCTTGCGAGGTTTTGAATTTCGTGCTTCTGAGTTTTTGTTCTTTTCAGGATTCCACTTTATGGGTGCGAAATACTGAATTTCGATATTTGAGTATTTCAAGCTTCTAAAGTGAATCCATATATGTGTGTATGTGTGTATATATACATATATATATATATATTACATACTGTAAAGGTTAAGTAACGGTTCAGGTTTTATACTGACAAACTAAAGGAGTAAAGATTCAGTTTTCTTATATACATACAAATTACATACACAGGAATGAAGGTTCTGTTATCTGACCTGACAAAATAATGGTTAAGAAGAGATGAATTTAAACCAAAAGGCAAAAATTTAATGTTGGCAACCCAGGACAGTGGACAATGTACATGTTGGTTTACAAAGTCCATTGAACACGTCTGTGAAACAGATAAATATAGGTTCTGTAAAAGAATCTGAAACATGAGCCACAAAGCATTACAGAAAATGTTGAAGTTTATATCACATGAGATCACCCATTACCAATAGATCAAAAAATAGATGTGAGAAAACCACATATAGTAGTCCATGAAAAGAAGACAAAATTAGCATTGATCACTGAAATTGCTATACCCAGTGATTATATTGTCTTATGTACAGAGAGACACAGAGTCATAAAATACCAGGAATAGCAGGCGAAATGAGGGCAATGGAGAAATGGGTCTCATAAAAAAAGAATTTACAGTCATACTTAGATATGCTATCAATACATGTAACTCCCTATGAATTGCAGAATGAGTCAGTTCTGGGCACATCACAGGTGTTGCGTAGAGCACTTTTGGCTAACATCAAAAGTTGAAACAATACTACTTTCCTGAACTTTAATCATACTTTGACTTAGGAATGCAGTCCGTTTCTGTTATGGTATTAGTAACATGAATGACTTGGAGAAATTAAATCTGGAGTTCTGACTGATTGAAACTATGGTGTTTTAGTCTAAATAGAGGTAACTAGCACTGTGTCTAAAATGGAGGTAACCAAATCCATGATGGGCAATCAATTCTGAGTGCAATCAAGAGAAGAGGTAGTACAGTAAAGCAACCATATATCTGAGTCCCAGGTAATAACAGAATGCCAGTTATATTCTAGGGAGGGAATAGCATCCAATATGGGACAGATAATAGAAATGAAGGTGGAAGGAAGGGCTATACATGGCAGTGACATATCACAGAGTAACACATAAAATAATTAACTAAATATGCTCCTCATCTGTACCCATCCTAGAAGATTTTTACTAAGCCTACAGAGGTGTCGCTAGAAACCAAAAGTAAAATGTCACTGCCTGTTTACATCCTGAACTATTACTATGGAAGGATAGATAAAGTATAAATTCCACCTCAAGTCTGCCCTGAAAACAAAGCCAGTAGTCTAGTGGGAATAACCAGTCAACAAAGGGTACATACATACATGCATATCTAAATCAATCAATCAATCAATCAATCAATCAATCAATAAATAAATACATAAAAGAAATAAATATTTGGGTTTTGAGATGGCTTTTATAAGTGGATTATATTCCTGAATCCAGTATTTACCTTAGTTATATAAGATGGTACTTGCATTTCAAAGTGTCACTTGGATACCTTTGTTTGAAGTAAAGGGTACATATAATGGACCTGGATTTGTTTCTATGTTACCATTCAGAGTAATCCATGCCATTCAGATTAATTCATATGGTATTATCACTAATCAGATTACATTATAAGGATCTTTGCAACCTTTTGGCTTGGGCCTCTTGAGGCAGTGTAGCGATTGCATCATGTACACAGACAACCTTCTACTAATAACACACTCTAGTACAGAGTGAGCGAGATGTATTTATAGCTAACACTTAAAGCTTCTACAAGTACAAGTGCAACGGCCAAAACACTCCAAATCACAACAACAAAAAAATGGCCAGTACTCCTTATGAGGGATCATGTATATACTTTAATAATTCAGCAGTATAATGACCATTTTAGTATAGAAATGAAAACTAACAAACCGGTTTCAGCCCTATGGCATTCCTCAGTCTGTTAAGATACAAATGACATACTTGAAAAAAAAAAAATATATATATATATATATATATATATATATATATATATATATATATATATATATCTATATACACAGATGTAATTAAATCAAGATGATTAGGTCCAACCCTCCCACTAATTAATTCAAATAATTAAAGTTGCTTATTCATTCCAGGGGAAAAAAACCTCCAAGTTTAATAATCCAGTTTTTTTCTTTTTTGTTAAGAATATTATGCCAACCAGCTTTCAAGTTTCCATTACCTAGAACTTTATCTATAATTACAAACTTAAAATGTGCAGTGGGATGTTTAATAGTATACTTGTATAAAACATTAGACTTACATTTATTTCTAATATTGCTTAAATGTTCTGATACCCGTAGTCTAAACAGTCATGATGTCTAACCTATATAAAAAGTTGAGCATGTACATGTAAGTAGATATATAACCCAAGCCGTGCTACAATTAGCAAATACATTAATATTAAAAAGTTTAGAGGTATGTTTACTGGTGAATTCCTTCATCTTGACCACATATTTACAATAGGTGCAATGGCCACATAGGACACAACCCAACAACACACCGCTTGACAAAAAGTCAATAATAAAAACAACAATATTATTAGATTTACTACGAGCTATGGATGTAGCACCTTTGGCTTTATGGATTTAATTCAAAAACATTGGGATATCTTAAGGGCAGAGGATAGACTGCATAATTTTCTTGGTCCTAGATGTCAATTTTCATTTAGAATAAGTAAGACACTGGGGGGGAGGGGGAGGGGGTTAATCATTATAAACATAAGACACAGTATAAGGGCACAATCCAGGGAACATTAGAAGTTGCCATGGTGGACATCTAGCATCAACAAACTTTACAATGAATATAAAAAGTTGCTGTCCAAGAAAACAAAGGCATGACTCCAACAATGGGATAGCACCCTCTTCAGCCTCAACAGGCAAATAAGACAACTTGTCAAATCCTCCAAGGGTTCCATTGAGAGAAACGTAGCAAGTACAGCCAAAGATATCCATAAGGCTTTTTATAGCTACGTACTTAACCTGAAGGATATGACCCAAGCACGTGCAGAACTGGTGACCAATGGTATCACACACACTGACCCCCCACAGAGACAGCAAACCTGCTAGCAGATGGGTTTGCTGAAGATTTCACTCCTTTATCCCCTCCTAAGTTACAACAAACCATCCCCCAGTCTTCTCCTCTACCCTATATATCAGAAGAGCAGTTCTTTAAAGTCTTTTCGATGGCAAAATACACAGCCTCTGGGGGACCAGACGACATCCCAGGCTGTCTTCTAAACAGGCTAAAACATGAACTAGCATCACCACTAAGTACCGTTTTCAATTATAGCCTAACCTCAGGCTTTGTTCCTGCAGAATACAGAACAGCAACAAGTATTCCCCTCCAAAAAGGTGGTCTAGCAACAGACGTGGGAAATTACAGATCCATAAGCCTGACCAGCCTCATTTGTAAGGCTATGGAACGTACCATTATGGACTCATAAATTAAGACATAGGTGACCTCCAAATGCCTACCCAATTCAGTTTCATAAAGGGCAGATCCTGCCTGTTAAATCTGGTGTATTTCTTTGAAAATGTGGCCAAGATCATTGACGAGGGTAAATCTGTGCACACATCATACCTCGAACTGGCAAAGGCTTTTGACAGATTCCCACATTCAGGCATTACTGATAAACTTAGAAAACTGAATGTAAACCCCTTCATTGTAAGATGGGTTGCCAACTAGATCATAAACTGGACACACATTATCAAAGTGGGTGAGTCCACATCAACCAGCAGACCTGTTACCAGTGGGGTGCCACAGGGGTCAGTGTGGGGCCCCCCACTGTTTGGAATATACTTCTCTGAAGTTCAGGTCAAAACTAAGGGGTCGTGGTTGACCACATTTGCAGATGACTGCAAACTAGGTGCAATCATTGAATCCCCTTATGATGGCAGTACATTCCAGGAGGGTCTCACACAGACCGATGGCTGATGTATTAGTCATGGTCTTGAAGTGATGCAAAGAAATGCATCATCATTCCTTCAGCACAAACAATGTCCCCTCACAATACCAAATCAACAACATTAACCTAAGTACCCATGAAGTGGTAAGGGACCTGGAATCACGAGGTGACTGTGACCTTAACTTCGACCACCATGCATCTACTGTAATAAGGAAAGCTTTCTATGTAGCACACTTGATTAGTAAAGGCATTCCCTCAAGCACAAAAGAAGTTATAACCCCCTTATACTCGGCACTTATCTGGCCCATAATTGAGTATAATGCCACGTTTGGCATGTACTTTACTAAGCACCTGCAGCAATTTGAGAAACCTCAGAGCTTTCTAACAAAGAGGATCAAGGGACTCCAGCATGTGCCTTACACAGACTGACTTAAGTCCCTGTCACTATAATCCATATCGTATAGACTCCTTAGGGTAGACTTATGCCTGGCTTCAGAGCAATCCAAGACCCAAACCTAAGGAACTTGCTACATATCCATGAATCAAATGGGACTAGAGTTACCTGTTCCAGGGACCTAAATATGGCATGCGTCTTAAATAGGACTTGTTGGAGGGACAGATTTATCTCCCATTAACTGCCACATCTTTGGAACAGGCTACCAATACATGTGAAACAGACCACCTCTATGACGCTGCTCAAGAGGAACCTGGATGAGTGGATGGGGCACAGTAAATTCTTACCAGGGATAGAGCCCACATCCATCCTGGACATGAGCTGTCTTCACTAAATGCAATCTTGGTTATTAACTAGCATTTTTATGGTATTACATTGAGATGAAATGGCTAGGTTTAAATTGAGTTCAAGGTCAATAGCCTAGTAATCCCCTATGGTCCTATGATACTATTATTCTATGGAGTCACTCTATTTAAACTTTGTGAACCACTGTTTTAACTAATGGCAGTAAATGCCTTGAGAGTTTAAAAAAAAAACTACGGGACAAGGAAACCTTGGCCACCAGCTGAGTATAACTCAAGTGAATTTGGAGTTTAAATGGTTAAACAGAATACAGTCAGAACCTGTAGATGTTTGAATAAAGTTTATGCTGTGCACACATGTGGGCAACAGAGATAAGGTTGTTACAATTAGCAGGATAGCAACACTTGACTCTTTGTTATGATGGAAGTCAGCTACTTTTGAGTGAGGTGAACAGGGTCTATATTATAACAGCAAATGCTTCAAATATCGAACACTGTATAATTGACCCAAAACCACCCAAAAACACAAAATTCTGAACAAATGGAATAGAGATTTTTTTTCCAGGGCTCCCCACATCTCCCCTACTAAATATACCAACTTTGAGATTGCACCACAGTGGAGGAAATGGCAAAGTCTGGAAAACAACCCACTAATTTTTTTTCACCTGGGAAAAAAATCGCTGTTTCATGTCTTCAGGATTTGGCCATTTTGACATTTAGCTGTCAATTAAACAGCATTCGCTATAGTAAGCATTCACTTTCTTAATAGGGAACCAGGTAAACATATCCCCTAATTAATTACCAAAAGCCCATGTAAAAAAAGTTGGTTTATAGGATCTTTAGTGCTGTGTTTCAACCCCAACTGTAAAGGCAAATACTAATAGGCAGCTGATTAATATTGGCAATGCAATACAGAAAAAAATAAGATTGTGTTCCAAGCCTGAAGTAATGTTATTTAAAATCTTACCATTTTATATAAGGATATTTTTAATTATGTATGATTTGAAAGACTGGTATTTAAATTAATGAAGTCCAAAACACATTACTTTTTAAAATTTGTACAAAAGTGGTATGATGCCCTACATCACTCAATGGGTTGCCAACTGGCTTACTGACAGAACCCACACTGTAAAAGTAGCCGACTCCAAATCCAGCTCCAGACAAGTGACAAGTGGAGTACCTCAGGGTTCAGTCCTGGGACCACTCGTGTTTGGCGTCTACTTCTCTGAAGTACAGGCCAACACTTAGGGACTCTGGCTAGCAAAGTACGCAGATGACTGCAAACTGGGAGCCATTATTGAATCCCCAAATGATGTGGATATTCTACAAAAAGGTCTTACAGAAACAGATGCTTGGTGCCAGAGCCATGGGCTCAAGCTCAATGCCAAGAAATGTATAGTTATCCCCTTTAGGAAAAAAACATGTACCCATGAATTACCACATAGGTGGCAGTACACTAAACACTGAAAGTGTGATAAGAGACTTAGGGACACAGGTGGACAGTGGTCTCACCTTCGATAACCACATCGCCACAACAGTTAGGAAATCCTTCTATGTGGCACACCTCATCACTAAGGGCTTTTCATCCAGAAAAAAGGAGGTCATTGTTCCACTGTACTCATACCTCATTAGACCCATTATAGAATACAATGCCCCATTTGGTATGTACCTCTCAAGACATCTGCAACAACTGGAAAAGCCGCAGAAATACCTCACTAAAAGAATCACAGGCCTAAAGCAGATGCCCTATGCTGACCATCTAAAAAAACTTCACCTATACTCTGTCGTATATCGTCTACTCAGAGGCGATCTATGCTTAACATACAAGGTCATGTCAAACCAAGAGCTGTTGGACATGCTACACTTAAAGAAATCCCAATCCCTCAGAGACACATGATCCAGGGATCTAAACCTTGTCATCACAATGAACAAAACATGCTGGAGGGATTGGTTCCTGACCCAGAGACTACCTAGACTCTGGAATAGACTGCCCATACATGTCAAGCAGAGCACCTCTTTGGCCCTCTTCAAAAGGAACCTTGATGATTGGATGGGAAATAGGAAATTCACCCATGGGATCATGTCGGTCGTCCTGCTAGACAGGGATCCAGGGAAGTAAATACTGTGGGAAGAACTAGCCAGGGAATTGTTATGGCTAGGCTTTTATAAGCCCTAGGGCCGATAGCCTAGTACCAACCTATGATCCTATGCTTTGGAGAATGCTTTGTCTGATGAAGTCTGTGTCACTTTAGATAAAAAAAAAACACTTATTTAATTACACTTTCTCTTTATTTTATTTAGCATTCATGTTTTATTAATACGCAAAATAAACTTAACATGTTTAATATTGAAACATTTTCCAACCTTACTTAGTGCAAAGCAGCAGCATGTAGGTTCATTCATTCATTGGCTCATGAGTTTATTTTTTTCATAGTACTTGTTTATACTATTCAGGTTTATGTGGAGTCACAGTCCATCCTAATAAAAATAGGCAGAATCCAGGAAAAAAATCTATATAGTCCAGTGCAGGTCATGCATTTAGTAACATGAGCATCACTCACATCACTAGTGACAGTTTGGAATAGTAACAATTGATCTATTGGCAAGTCTTTCAAATTTTGAAGGAAAGAAAAAAACATGCTTAAAAAAATAATAAAAACATAGTGAGAGGGATGACATGACAGTACCATGTATAAGACACTTCAGATTTCCAAACTACATAATCAATAACTATGGGACAGCAACAGTGCCAGATGCATTACCTTCCACTGCACTACCTATCGTGTGATATTTACTGTATAATAAATCAGATGAATTATCTCCCACTGCGCTACTAGTCATGTGACATTTACTGTACAGGAAATCAGATGCATTACCTCCCACTGCACTACCTATCATGTGATATTTACTGTATAGTAAATCCGATGAATTATCTCCCACTGCACTACCAGTCATTTGATATTACTGTACAGGAAATCAGATGCATTACCTCCCACTGCGCTACATATCATGTGATATTTACTATACAGGAAATCAGATGCATTACCTCCCACTGCGCTACATATCATGTGATATTTACTGTACAGGAAATCAGATGCATTACCTCCCACTGCACTACCTGTCATGTGATATTTACTGTATAGAAAATCAGATGCATTACCTCCTATTGCACTACCTATCATGTGATATTTACTGTACAGGGAATCAGATGCATTATCTCCCACTGCACTACCTATTACGATATTTACTGTACAGGGAATATTGTTTAAAGCATCTGATATTTACTGTACAGGAAATCAGATTCATTACCTCCTACTGCGCTACATATAATGTGATATTTACTGTACAGGAAATCAGATGCATTACCTCCTACTGCGCTACCTATCATGTGATATTTACTGTGCAGGAAATCAGATGAATTACCTCCCACTGCACTACCTATTGTGATATTTACTGTACAGGGATATTGTTTAGAGCATCTGAAATATAAGGACAAAAATCATTGCATTTGTGAAGAAATCTACCCATATCTACTTTCTGCCATAACATGTACATTCCATTTCTGTTTTTTTCCCTAATATAAAAAAAATACACCAAATGCAATTAGCTCACAACCAATCTTTTGACAAAGCACTAGGTATAGTGTAAAAGCTTGAGTCTATTTCTACTTTTAGAAAACATTTCTTATATTGCTTATTTGAGCTGGACTATAATTACTGTACATTTAAAATCCCTTTTTTACCATCTTCTTATAAAAAGGGTGCAACTGCACTACTTGGCTTTGTAGTTCTAATTTTCAATCACCTCACTTTAAACATAAAAGAAATGCTGTGCAAATCCTCATGTAGCATGTCCAAAGTATCACAAAAATGCAAAAATATAACAGTAAATTCCCAGTGCCAAACTCCGTGTCACCAAACCAGCATGCTAAGCATGCCGTCAGCACTGACTTCTGTACTCCTGACATCTAGTAGCCAACATATTCTTGCATACCTCAGATATCTGGCAAGATACACATTGAGATGTTAACACTCATGCTTTACTGTCTTGACCCCTCAGCAAGCATCGTATGTTCAAGGACAGCAGGAGACCACTGCATCTGCCTCACTTCTAAATCTGTCACTATACATGGTCTCTTCCCAAAAAGCCATGCCTGAAACATTTGGCTATGCAATTAAGACCAAAAGATAAGAGAACTAATGACATTGCATCTGTTTCAGATCTAAATCTAACCATGCTATATAAAAACTCTAACCTAACCACTTGAATATCAAATGGAATTACAACAATTGCCTAAAATTTGATAACTTTGTTAACAGCCAGTTATTTGCACCACCTTTGCACAACAGAAGAACTATTTTAGGTAAACAGAAATATCACCACAGTTATTTTAGAATCTTCAACACTCAGACTCTGTAAGCCTCAAAACATCTCAAATGACCAGGTATAATGGGAAGTCCCCTGAGATTTGACTCGATTGTTCACATTTTTGGATTATATTTGGAGAGCAGAAGCATAATTGATTCAACCAGCTCCCTGGGCTGCTACTATGAACCATAGCCCCAGTCCCTCGCCTATTCAAGTGCAGAGTAAAAAAAAGGCACTTCACTCTCAATAAGCTAATTGCTACATTGCAAGTTATTTGCTTATTGTAGTTAGATTTCCCAGTGAAGAGGAAAAATAAAAAAAAGTGGATATTCCTTCTACTGGCTCACCAACCAGGTGGTCAGATGCACAACATGCCTCCCCCGTATGCCCCCGCCATTCAGGTTCAATTTCTTTGCCCTGCTTGCAACATTCCTTCAACATATTTAATTAAAAATTATACTTTTTTCTTTTTCAACTATAGCAAACTGTTTGCTAAAAATGTAACAAAGTTGCTATAGTTTATATCCTGCCCTGTTCCTTATTTTTAACTGTAACAAACTGCTTGCTACAGGTTATTATCTGCTTTCATGGAGTGCTACAGTGCTCTGGTTTTAGTTAAACAAAGAAACATTTTTTTAAATGTACAGAGTAGGTAGCAGTTGCTACACTTTAGATCAGAGATGGAGTACTGCAGTGCTCAGGCTTGACTGAAAATGCAAAATCAGCTTTTCTAAAGCCAGTATTGCATTATGAGAGATCAGGATTGGCTGATCACACCCCCCTCAACACTCTGTGCACAAGGCAGTTGCCCATCTTCCTCGTCCTAGCTACCCTAATGGTGGATAGTGCCATAACTTTCAGTCAATATCTGCCCATTGATGTAAGAAAGTCCTTCTATATTGCACAACGTATAAGCAAAGGGATTGTGATCTAGTTATGTCATTGTTCCCCTTTACTCAGTCATTATTAGAACAATAATTGAGTATAATACCCCCTTTGCCGTGTGTCTGTCCAGACATACGAAGCAACTGGAAGACACACAGAGATACCTTACTAAAAGGATACAAGGCCTAAACATTATGTCCTCCATGAACCAACTCAAACCTTGCCACTGTACTTGGTAATCATACTTCTAAATTGTCCATATTTTTGATGAATGCCAAAACTGTTGCCTCACATTTTGGTCTGCTCTTCAAAAAATATGTGGTTTTCTGGCAAATCTTTGAAGATTGATGTCACTAAATAATGACATCCGTTTGAGTTTCAGATTCATATCCAAAGGAAAATGCATGCTTACACAAAAATAGTTATTCTAGCAACTTTCCCAGTCCATAAAACCAGTACTTAAAATCTGTCCCTGATTTTGTGTCCGTGTCCCCTGATTTTTTTTTTTGGCTCTGTCCAAATTTCTTGTAAGAGCTATGGTCGGTATCCTGCAAATTGCTAAGAGGTGACCTCAGTCTGGCATAAAATGCATCTTCGGCCCCAGTATGGATGGACATACTGCACATCAGAAAGCCAAATGCCATTAGAAATACTTGTTCCAGGAATACAAACATCTTCTGCAACATCTACAAAATTGTTTAGAGGAACAAGTGCACCTCACAGAAGAGAACACTGCCCTGGAATCATCTTTACATAACTGTATAAAAATTGCAGCAATAAGCATAGGACAGACTCTGCAAACAATAACAAGATATACAGCATCCACTATGGCCTCTGAAAGTCACTGTATGAAATCACTACTGAGCTTGTATGCATTTATCATTATTTTGTAAAGATAATGGTAGGAGTGAAAGGATATGAAAATGTTGGTATCTGCTCAATAAATGTCTGGTAGATCAGTACTACTCAAAGTCTGGTCCATGGATCAGTGCTTGACCCTGATCTATTTGTTGCCAGTTTTTGGACTGTTTCTCTATTTTGTGTGTGAAATGAATAAAAACAGCAAAAAACAGAAACATGGCAGTAAAGGCAACAGGACTTTAATAAAAATATATATGACAAAAACAATAGGTAAGCTCTTTCTCACCAGAACCAGTGCTTCATGAGACCATATAAAAACATTAAAATCAAACCATTTAAATAACCGCACTTTTGAAATAATCCACCAGCCACAAATACATATTAAATAAAATGACCAATAGAATTGGAACACTACTAATGTAACAAATCAGGTCCCTAGATTTCAAGACTGGTTTTAAGGAAACCCTATCATTTAGTCCTGGTAATTTATCAGTTTGCAATTTCATAATCCCGTGTAGTTCCCTCCTCTTTGTGAAATTCCTGAAATCACCCATACATATATCAGGTTGACAGTCTCAATCGCCATAAATTTGAATCTATGTGTACTATCAGTTGCATTAACATGTTTAGAAAGTACATTGGTCATGTCTTCAATACATATCTTATAAATATGTTTCCTTACTCTTTCATAAAACATCCAGTTGGTTTTACCAACGTAAAAGCTTGTGCATAAATTGCAACTAGCTAAATAAATTATGTCAGAGGTATGACAGTCTGCCATGACCTTAAATTTAAATGACACCCTGAACTTGCATGTCAGAACACATTTGAAGTATCAATAAATATACAATAGTTACATCTGCCATGCTGACATGTTCCATCCACCTCCTAAGAGACATGATCATTATATTTACCAAAACCACCAAAGCAGAACACAAAGATATCCAAACGACAAAAGCCAGTAATATATCCTTTATTTAAAAGCACAAAAACCTCTCTAGTGCCTCGGCTTAAAGCCTTCCAGGAGATAACAATAGTAAAAAAGAACACCTCTTATAAAGGTGCATCAATTACATTTAAAAAAATAAAACAATTAAGCAATCTAGTACAATTAAATCTTTACAATAAATATTTCCAATTGCATTCCTGATTTAATCCACCAGGTGTCAAAGTATTATACTTCAGAATAAAAACTGCTTCTTTAAATAGTAACTTATTTTTTAAACAAGTTACATTTGTTGCTTTAACTTGTTCAAGAATGCAACCTCTCAATTCTGAATAAGCTCCCCCATGTACAAAATTAAAATGGGAAGCAATAGAACTTTCCATCTTATTATTTTTAATCTCTCAAATGTGTTCCTGCAATCTAACCTTAAATGACCTCTTACTCTCACCTATATAGAAAAGGTTGCAGGGACACTTAAGAACATAAATAATACCTACAGCATTACAATGGTATATTTAGTCTGATAGCAGAGCTGTCATTTCAAGGATTTTTTATTTTTATATCTAAAGCAAGGCGTCACCCTTACCACCTTCTTAATGTTACCATCTGTCTATAAAATAGACCAATTAGACCTCATAACTTCCCATATATGTCCAATATCACTGTTTCTCTATTTTATTTTATTAAGTAAAGAAATCAGCATTTCTTATATAAGCAGGCCATGGAGTTCCTTAGCTGGGATCATGATACTGAACAGAGGAGGTGATTGGTCAAATGCACAAGCCTTTGGTAGGTCAGTTCAGTTAATGAATCAGCCTACATGCTTCTTGTTCCTTTTGATGACTGAATGGAGAAGCAGCTACTGGCACATGAGGCAAATGTTTTATTATTATTATTATTATTATTATTATTATTATTATTATCATCATTATCATTATTATTATCACCAACATCATCATTATCAATGGTGGATTTACTGGGGTGGCTGAGAGCTTCAAAATTGTGACTTTTTTCATTTTGGCAAATTGTTAAGGATTGCAGTCACTAAATAACAACATGCAATTAAGTTTCAGACTTCATACCCTTGAGAAAAATACAATGTAAATTATGTTATTTTTTCAATATTCTGAGTCCACACAAGTTCATAAACTAAAAGGATGAGGGAGCAGTGAGGTTTTGCAGTGGATTGCCCTGTATGGCTGTGATGGAAGAGAGCTGAAATACAATTCTGGGTCATTGTTTATGTGTTTGTTTTATCGTAAGCAGATACCTGAGGTACATATAGCTATACAAGTGGCTATAATTGGTGAGTGTGTCTGTGTGTGTGTGTGTGTGTGTGTGTGTGTGTGTGTGTGTGTGTGTGTGTGTGTCTGTGTGTGTGTGTGTGTGTGTCTGTGTGTGTGTGTGTGTGTGTGTGTGTGTGTGTGTGTGTGTGTGTGTGTGTGTGTGTGTGTGTGTGTGTGTGTGTGTGTGTGTGTGTGTGTGTGTGTGTGTGGGTGCATGCACAGAGAACATTGCTCTCACTTGTCTCTGATCTTGCCTCATGTTTTGGTGTGTTCCTCACAAGATTTGTGGTTTTCTGTCAACTTATATTAGATAGTAGTCACTTAATGACAGACATGTGATTTTCATACTTTGATTCATTCAGAAAATACTTGCAAACCCTGTTATTATAACAACTCTCTTTATATAAAAGAGCAGCATTTAAAATATCTGCCTGATATGTGTCTTTGTAAATTCTTTTGAGAGTAAGGCTGAGGAGACACGATGTGTATATATATGACAGTGACAACTTTAAATATATGATTTTGGCCATTTGTTCTTTCACTATAATCCCAATCTAAAACAAGAAGAATACATAAGAAGTGAATATAATGTTTTTGAGGAGAAAGGTAGGAAGCATTTCCCAGTAATTCCAAACAAGGTTCTTTGTATCCTTGTAAGCATTAGTCAATTCAGTTTATTGGAAAGTATTATTTTTTGTTAGCTTTGAGCATTAATGTTTGGAAATAATTTCTTTCCCGAGTTAGAATTTTTGTTAAAGCTATCACTGGATCAAAATATTGGGAAAAAGCACAAAAATGCACCTCAGGGTATCTAGAACCCCTAAGACTTCTATGAAGCTTAATATAATTCAGTTATTTCAGTATTGTGTTGGTTTGTCTTACTGTTCAGCTTAAGACGGTGTGGAAACACAGGAAAACTCATTCAAGTGGGGTAGGTTCTATATTCTATGTCTGTAAGTGCCAAAATCTGTTTATTTCAGTTATTTTTTGGAGCTTCTGGTCCACGATAGATCAGAAAAGAAACAATCCTTTACCATGGATAATTTGAGAAGTACAGCTCTAGATCATGTGACATTGCTGTAACTTGATGTGCTTGAAATCATTATTCATCGTATAGTATTTACTCCTTAATATGCGAGAGAAAATGATTAGTATGGTTACATTATGGATGACCGGAACAGAGACAGTTTTGCTGAGCGTCATACCAGTGATCATTTGTCAAATCAGTTTGCAGAATTTATACTCCTAGGAGGGACAGTGTTTAGAAGTGTGATGGCATGCCCCATAGTTGGAATAAAAATCCCTTAGTCAACAGAATACATACAACATTTGATGAGTACCTTCCAAATGTTATATGCTGCTGCTGTGGGCTCTTATGTAATGTTCTTCCAAATGAAGGTAGTATGGAAGGTGAAGGGAAAAAGTGGGTACCTAAGCACAGCAAAAGGTATATGAAATATGTGGCAATATATTTAAATTTACTTATTAGGGATTTTATTTTTTAGGTGAGAGAAGCAGGGTAATGCATTTTATACATTTTTAGTATATTGTTTTTATGCTGGATAATTTAAATTAAATCAATGTCTTCTTGAAAATGTTGTAAATAATGATGACACCAAGGCTGCATGCGTAGCTCAGTGGATCACAGGAGCAATCAGAAATTATTATCTTAGGACACATTGTTGTCTGATTGATTTCTAAAAGGGTTATCTGTAATGTAGGATGAAAGACACTGTACTGTATCTTATTGAACAATATCAAGAACACAGGCATTTAATCTCTTCCATGGCAGCTAAGAATTCATAGTTTTAAAGTCCCTTATAAAGTCAACCAATAGGTCTCCAGTAATATAACATTTCTATATATTGAAAGCTATTTCATTGGTAATGGAGTATTAGTCTGACATTTTGTGGAGGTGGTCCTAAACCCAGAGCTGAAACATGATGAGATGAAGGGGACAGCTACTCCAAGTTCAAACTACTCTATGGTGTGACTAGGAGGGGATAGTGGGGAGTGAGTGCAGTACTGCTGTTCATTTATTAACCACAGGGAAATCACAAGTTTGTAAATGAATGAAAATACTTCAGGTAGCAGTGTCTATAGCAATGTACTTAAGTTTGTTACAGAACAGTTACCACTTTTAGTCCTAAAATTTGGGAAGACCTTTCTTTTTGGTTCTCAGGTTTGGGCTGGTGCTGTGCCAAGGTGGGGAACTGCACAGAACAACAGGTTGGAGGAATGCAGCATTGTGTTTAAAATCTCAATTTAAGAGATTTCTCTAGAGGACACAGATGTGTGTATTATGGCTATTTAGCTATGATCAGTTACCACTGATTTTTTTTCCTGAGGAAGAATACTCTCTACATGTTTGAAACTGCAATTAACAATGCCATATCTAAGAGAGAGAGAGAGAGATGTTGAAAATGAAAGTAAAAACAAGACATCCAGACTTCAGGAATGAGTGAAGGAGTGAATTTAGTGCAGTGCACTATGGCAGAAAAATATTATTTTCAGGAGACCAAGTACAGTCTAAAGGCCAATGTGAGAGAAATAAAATGGTGGGGCACTTCCTCAAAATCTTATAGCAGTGGTAGGGGAATTTACAGTTGGAAAGCCCAAAAGAACATTTTTGGGTGGTTAGTAAGATTCTTTTACATAGCAGATTCAACTGAAGCACTTGTATTTTTCTTACTAAATGATATATTCTCTGTAATATCTCTGAATGTTCAGAACACTTTTGTGTAACTAAAGCTCACCCTTCCTTTGAGCCTTAGATATATGTAATCACATTAGTGGCTAACCTCTACTTCCTTCTTAAATCTAAGCATTTTTGTTAAATAGAAACTTAACCTTCCTGGTTACAACAGGGAACAGTATCAGTTGTAGGACTGAAAGGAGGTTACAGGACACGAACATGCCATCTGTTGGATTACTAAGGTTGTAAATCTGTTTGCATTCAGTTGCATACAAATCTACTAGTATAGCAATAACCCACACCTGGGTGTGGGTAATGCTAAATTTACCCACGGTTGGCGTGGTTTGGTCCCGAGGCTAGCCCGAGGACCAAACAAAGCCAACTGTGGGTAAATTTAGCATTACCCACACCCAGAAGTGGGTTATTGCTATTATACCATGACATTATTTAAGAAAAGAAACTATTACTTTTCTTAAATAATGGCATAGTATAATGCCTGTTTGCTGCCCATCCGCAGATGTCTGGCATCCGCGGCAGTTCTGAGGTACTGCGCGCCTGCACAGTACATCAGAGCTGTGGGCAAAAGCAACGGAGAAAGCAAGATCTCCGTTGCTTTTTTTTAGTGTTTCGCTATGTTAAATGAGTTTAACATAGTGAGACAGTTTTAAAATAAGCAACGGAGATGTCCGTTGCTTATTTTAAAACTGTCTCGCTATGTTAAACTCATTTAACATAGCGAAACACTAAAAAAAAGCAACAGAGATCTTGCTTTCTCTGTTGCTTTTTTTTAAAACACTGTCTCGCTATGTTAAATGGGTTTAACATAGCGAGACAGCTTTAAAATAAGCAACGGAGATCTCCGTTGCTTATTTTAAAGCTGTCTCGCTATGTTAAACCCATTTAACATAGCGAGACAGTGTTTTAAAAAAATGAGTTATACTCATGGAAAAAAGTCCGGGCGACTGGACCTTTTTCCATTAGTATAACTCGATTTACAACGGGCACGCTGGCCAATCAGCATGCACGTTTTGGGGGGGTCATGGTATAATAATGTGGTTTCCATGTTTTCATGTATTAACTCAACCTAAACTTTTGCAGGGTGCACTTTGTTCTAAATGACCAAAGGGACAATGCTAGGTAATGATCACTA
>NC_056736.1:803220146-803260146 GCF_019279795.1 Protopterus annectens
AAGGCAGTGTCAAAATGACATTAATATTCCATTAATATGTGTAAATCTGTTTTAATATTTTATGAACATTGATTTTCATATGTTTGGTTTCAGGACTTTGCAATTTGTTCATCAAGTGCTTCCCTATTTCTATACAGCTGCATCCATGTTAAAGGCTATGGGTAGTGAAACTATCTGGAACTAGATGACAAAAATTATACTGTTGCATTAATTGTGCTGTGATGTTGCACTTTACATTGCAGGGGCAAATTCACTTGATGAAGGGTGGACATCTTCAGCTAACAATGCAATTTAATGAGTAGATTAATTAAGGTGTTGGAATGATTTTTTTGTGTGTTTTAACATTGTAAATCAACATCAGCATACCATTTCACAGCATGAGGCACAGTACAAACGGTGATCTGCTTCACTTGACACAGGTTATGTGTGCAACAATTGTATGATACGGAGTAATTAGGAAGCGGCAAAATAAATATTCTTTGGGATTCATGAACAATCGTGTAGACTTCTCTTGAAGCCTACATGATATTTACATGTTTATGTGTTAGAGTAGCAGCTCTAATCACATATGCAATCTGCTCACCATGCTTACAGAAATGCATGCCAGTTGTCATGACCAGCAACAGTGCTGATGGCCAGGAAAATTTGTTGAGCAACACTAGCAAACACAGTAAACAAACAAGCTTAGCTATGGCAAACCTGTTAAACATGCTCATGCAGACAGCACGAAGAGCTGAGTAAATAATGTGTACTGCACCAGTCCGGGAAAATGTACTCGGTGTACTGTGCATATAAATTATACATGTAATACAGAAATAAGTATGAAGGGAGGGAAATGGCAAGGGCAAGTGCAATACATGGGTTACCAGACAGGAAAAGTGTACTGAGGACAATGTGCACAGAAATCAAACCTGAGCAAATATAGGTAAATAAAAACAGAGATGATATTATAGGA
This sequence comes from Protopterus annectens, assembly GCF_019279795.1. Taxonomy (NCBI): domain Eukaryota; kingdom Metazoa; phylum Chordata; order Ceratodontiformes; family Protopteridae; genus Protopterus; species Protopterus annectens. The sequence goes on from NC_056736.1 coordinate 803,221,102, forward strand.
TGTGACAGTTACACAAATTAACATTGTAACAGTGAGGAATTACGTGACTTAAGAACGCCATTAACACTCTGGGTGGAGATGACAGTTTGCAAGGACAGTACATACATTATGGGATATTTGCACAGCATGCATTTCTTCAATATAACATGGTGGAAAATAGGAATGGCTCAGAAGCCACAATCCTCTTTTGCAAGGATCAAACCCATCCTATCAATGTTAACAGTGAACTGTGTATTTACTGTGTACATCACAGGAATAGGCCTGTTGCATGCATGAGGAGGATCAGCCTCAAAGAGAATTATGGACTTCAGTATTCTAAAGGTTGTGAATCCCATATGTAGGTGTATCTGGTGCTACAATTGTGGGAGGAGGGTGTGATACAGATAATACACTTGTGTAAGACACTCCAGCCTGACACAGTTATTCTGCAGACTGATAAGAACAAATGCAAACACCACATTATGATACACTGTATTCCCCACTGCTGTGTATTTCAGCATCTCCCACAGGAGGTAGCAGTGGGTATTGTCACAAACAAATGAAATTAATGTGTGAATTAAGAAAAGATCCCTGATATCAGCATGTCAGACTGATGGCAATTAAATGATTGTCCGCATGTGCACATAATTGTGATCAGTCGTATATCAATATTCCAAGGTCAAGGAAGGTTTCTCTGTATGCTTGTACACATACCACCCAAGAACTGAAGCATACTCGTGTATATCACAGTACCCAATGCAGGTGCCAAAATAGCACCTCATCACGACACTGACAGAACAAATGTCTACTGTCATGAAATCAAAAGCTATAGTCATGTTTGTTTGCACATCATATTAAGCAAAGTGACTGATGTGATACAATGGTTATGTGACTTTCATTATGATCACACAAAATGAATCCCTATGCTGGAATTAAACATCATGCTGTACAACTTCTCCAAATAACAAAATGGCTATTAATCATATTTGCCACAGTGGAACTGTTATCATAGTTGTCCACCTAAGTGAAGTCATTCAATCAGATTTTATTTGCCCATGACTTTTACCTGTTAAAACTGATGGGTGAGGCCCCTGCCACTCTATACATCAAAGTATAGCTGTGGGGATCTCTTTCCTGTAAAGGACACAATGTTTACAGTCGCTCAATGCCAGCCTCAAACAGTTGCCTAAGTGCTGAAAAAATAAATACCACAGTGGGATCAATGAATGTTCCATGGTACAAGTGTATTGCCACTTGTCATATGTGTAGTTATGTGAAAGCATTGCATCATGTGTTTGAATCAAGGAATATGTGTCCTTGTAATTAACTAGAAAGAATCTTGCTGTATGTAAGACAAGATTCTCTTATGCTAGGTATACCCAAACTGTTGTGTTTCTTATCCCTATTTGCTACTGACACAGGGCCAGAACATATTCCTTTCTCATTCATTTGAACATGTCTAGATCAATGTGATATTGACAAATACTTTACGCCAATAATAGCCAACATAATATTAATGTGAGGTTGCCAACACTACCAACTATTTCTTCTCTTCATATTCTGGCATCTTCCATCCTCTAAGCTTAATTACAGAAATGCAATGTCACAACCATTTATTTGCATTTTTGTTTCAATGTGCAATACAGTTTATCAGCATTTCAAACAGATTTTAAGCAGAGGATGGACAGTGTTTTCTTAGTGCTCTTCACTTTTTTTAAGATTACTCTACATGATACAAACACTTCAGAGAGAAGAGTCACTTCTGTGTTGCTTGTTGTAGTCAGAGCAATCAGTAACACTTGCAAGACGTTAGTAGATAATTGTCATTGCTCCTCCCTGCAGTCCTTGGGCATGTGCATAAAATTGTGTAGCTACCTACACCATGTTTATATCCCTTACACTAAATGATTTTTTTTGGTATTCAAGAATGGGGTAATGATTTCACATCTCATTTGCATCTTCACAGTGCTCAGAGGGCTAAATCGACTCAATATAAAGGTAATGTTGTAGCTATGGAAGTGGAAGGAAGGGTGACTGATTGGATACAGACAGACCATTACTGATAGTTGCTTGGAGGAGATTCTTCTACAAATTAATACACTATTTCATAAGTTGTGTTTACTCTCTTCAGAAACTGCCTACATATTCATATTTTGACTGCATTTCAATACGCACTGGATGAAAAAAAATATATGTATGCAATTTTAAAAATTTACTGCTGGTATACTGCACAAATGTCAGTTATTGCTGTGCTTTCAACGTTAATATGTTTACATCAGATTGTTGTGTTATCATTTGCTACTGCGTTACTGCCTGAACCATGTGGGTGACTCATTGGATAGGATTAGCAACAGACTAGATCAGGCAGTCCAGTGATGGAATGTCTGCCTGAGCTGGGCTGAGTTCACAGAGCCAAGACATCCTCTGATGTTAGCCAATGTGGCCATGACAGATCCCACTCTCATACTGGTACTACTTCCACTGCTCCATCGGTGATTGAGGTGACCACACCCAGATGTGATAGGTTATGGGGAAAAGCTTGTTCAGCAATGTTCATGTTGAGGTAACACCCCCACTTTGAACTGAGGACATGGAATTGTTGGTACAACTCCTAGCAGAGGCAGTTTGCATGGGTGACAGCAAAGACACTGAACTGACAACACTATTGTGCATGCCTCACACCTGTCAAACATGACAAGATGTAGTGTTAGCAGACAGCTTGATTGTGTTCATTCAGACGCACACATATTTCTCAAAAACTGCATACTGAAACACACACATGCAAGATAAGAAAATTTTAATTTTGATTGGGATATATCTTCTATTAGTGGTCCTGAGATATTTCATACTTTAATGAATGTTCTTTGTTTCTTACTCACATAAACTCATTACTTTGGTGTCGGCATTGGCCTACTGCCCCCAAGCCTGTGCAAATGATGATGACTATGCCATGGCCTTTGTTTATTTGGTATTGATTAGGGTTGCATATATGTCTGATGCACAGAGTAGAATGGTAAGAGACTGACAGTATGCAGGTAGTTTATCTTCTTACACATTTGTTCATATAATATAGGTTCCACACTTACCTTGACATTACTGCAGTTATGAGTCATGTGCTTTGGGGCTGTCTCTGTCTGATGCTATCTGTACACAGACATTACATAGGTAATATAAATTGTGGACATCGAATGGTATCACTTTTAATATTTGTATGAGCTTATGTTGTGTGTATCCCTTAGCTGGTGAGTGTGTGTGCTATCATTTACCTCTTAATTTCTGAGTGCATGCACTAACCTTTAAAACCTAGGTGGTGAGTATGTGTGTTATTGCTTGCCTCTTAGCCAGGGCATGGGCATATTGTAAATGCCTATGTCTGCTGGCTACCTCTGCAGCTGGAGGTTCTCCATAATACTTGTCTGTATGTGCTGGCGGTGCTGCCCCTACCTGTCACCCAGGAATGTGTGGTCCTGGCCCTTGCTCTCCCTATAGCAGCTGTTTCCTCAAGATGATATTGTGCAACATGGCACAGACTGTGAGAATATCTGCAGAGGTGCCTGAGCTGTACTGCAGGACACCAACTGAGGTGTCTAGACAGAGGAACCATAACTTCAGCATACCAGACACATGGTCTATGATGTTTCTAATTTGAGCTTGGGCATTGCTGTAGCCTTCCTTTGTGGTTATGTGTGCATTTCTGATGGGTTTCATGAACCACAGTTCCAGTGCATAACCTGCATCACCCAGTAAATGGCCTTCCGGAACATCACTCCTAGCAAACCTAGTGTAAAGGTGTGAGGTGTGCTGTATGTGTCAGCCATAACTCATGGTAACTGCCTGTTTCACCTGCACAGACTTTGATGATAATCCCTTGGGGGGGGGGTCTATATTAGATAGTCGAAGTTCCATAACTCCGAACACCTAATGGTCTAACCATTAATTTCAAAGTTCCAGAACTTCGACTATGCAAAAAAAAAACACAACGTACAAAACAATAACTTGTTGTAAGCAGTGGGGCAATCCCCCCTGCACCTCCCATATGGGGGGCTGAGCCCACCACACCCCCCACTACTTAAATATATCGACTCCAAGATCGCACCATATTGAAGTGAATGGAAACCTCCACTTATGGATATTTCCATTCAAACACTCAAACTTTACAAATTTGAATGTATGGACACGACCATATGTGGTTCAAAATTGTAAAAGTTCAACTACGTGAATGGAACCACCCCTAGGGCATTATAGACAACTTTACAATTGATTTAGTGTAACTCCTTGGTGATGTATGTCCTTTCCTGTTCTCCTGGCCAGGTCTTTATTTCGATGTGAGTGTAGTCTATAGCCCCCGGGACTTCAGGAGAGTGTGCCACAGCATAAAATTTCAGCATTGTTCTTGCTCTCTCCTCTAATGTGAGTGGGAAATAGATGTGCTTCCTTGCATGTTGTAGCATAGCATTAAGGCATTGGTGCAATAATGTGAAAGCTAATCCCTGTGACACCCCATACTATGTCCCCATTTGGGGATCTGGAATGTACTAGTAGCTAATATTATTAATGCCACATATACCTTAGTTCCCCCTGGGTTTGAAGTGGAGGCAGTAGAGGTTGCAGAATTCATGTAGTACTTCTCTATCAACCTTAGGTTGCAGAATTCATGTAGTACTTCCCTATCAACCATGTATCGCTTTATTATTTCAATATCATGCAGTCTATGATATGTTAAATGGAGTCTGAACACCCTTTTTCTTCTTCTTCTTAGATGAGGTCCATTGGAGTCTATCATTATCATCAGCAGCAGTATAGGTTTGAGCCTGTTGCATTTATACATGCTAGAGAGCGGCAGCAGCCCCTAACATTGCTTTTTTTCTATGTGTGATGATGGCTGTATTCCAATATGTTTTGGTGTTCATGGCAAAGGGCTACACCATCTCTACACAATTACTTTCTAGTGTCCTGAATGACTCTGCCATCTTGGACTGGTTAATTAGCATGTAATTCAGCTGATTATGCTTTCGTTAGCATATTCTGCTGCTTACCTTTGTTTGGCGAATATAAACGACATGTATAGCTGCTTAATGAATACAAAATAGCACAACATCATGTGTGTGTTACTCTGCAACAAACACACAGAATAGCAATACAGCAATTAGCCGTTCATGAATCTGGCCCATTATCTTTACAAATTTAGCATTAACAAAATATTGAGCCATATTATTAGAATAGTTATTTTATTAAAATGTACCTCACAAACATTGTCCTAGTTATTGCATAATTCAATCTCATACTGAGATCTGTACTTTGAGTGTGGCATATGTTGCAAGTTGAGGTACAACACATGTCACATTGAAAATCTGAACTTAAAAAAACTGGTCACCATTGAAGCTATCACCCTTTCTCCAAGTTAAGTGGTGCATGCATTACAAATTCTCAATGATTTTAGTCTGCATTTTCCAAATGCTCATCTTTAGGACTGCCTTTTTAAATCTGGTAGTGAAATTATTGATTTCTGTCCCAAATAATGAATTTTCTTATCACGGGGTGAAAACATCTAATGACAAACAATTTATAAATATCAGTGCAGTATAGTTTTTGTTCAAAGATTACAATGTCAGCTAACCTACTTTGTCTTGTGTCATAAACAAGTTGTTATGCACTTGAGAAATGATCTCAAGAAATGGACCTCAAAGTGAATTATTTTTTAGAATGGATTGCATGTGGTTACAATCATAAGCCTCATTATAATTTTTTTATAGCACATGGGGCTTTTAGCTGCTTCAATGTACTGCTTCTCTGCAAAAAGGTTTGTAACAGGTTGCTACGGCTCACAAAGCAGTTAATTGCTTTTAAATGCAGCTATGTGGCGACTGTTATCTCTCTGGCACAACATAATTTGCATATTTACAACAGTAAGGTTTCTGAGTAATATCTTTACTATAGCAGGTTTGTTATAGCTGATCCATTCCCAGAATGTTTTCTTTTAACACTCTATTTGAATTATACTCTGCCATCTACTGGCTAGTTCATGACATGGATCTAATATTCATTCTGTGAAATGGAACTTCTTTAAGCCCAGGCTAAAATGTATGCTTTTGTTTGTTTGTAAGTATTGCCCCCTCCTACTTCTCTGCCTTTTTTTGTCCACTCCTTTGACCTTTGCACCCCATCTCTATGAGCTTTTGTACTCCAATCATATCCCCAGCCGCTCTTAATTTCCAATGGATAGAGTTCTGCTTTCTTTGCTTTCCCTCAAAATTCACTCCATCAGTCACTCACGTTGCATTAGGTACCCTGCTGTGCATTCTTTCTAATCATAAAATTCAATACCCTAGTCCTACTAGGAGTTAAGAACTGCATACACTATACTAACTGCAGCTTTCTCAGTGCCCAGCAGCATGAGAAAATTACATATTTGTCCTAGCCTGTTTACTCTAACAATGCATCATTGCACCCTACTGACCTAGGTGTTGCCTTTTGAGACTGTCTGCTATGGTCCCTTGAAACTGTTCTCATATTTTTCATTTCTTTTTGCCAATACATGCTCTTGAACTGTATCTACACAGACTGGCCTTTATCCCTCATGCTGATGCATGTCAGGTGCAACACATTGCATTCACCTCTGTTAAATCTCACCTAATGCTTTTCAACCTATCTGACAGTTTTCTTTAACTCTCCTGTCTATTCATTCCTCCTTTAATTACTCTGATCCTGGTGTCATCTGCACTTAGCTTGATTTTCTTCTTGATGCCCTTTGGTATGTTTGACCTAAATATATTAGAGAAACTGAAGACCTGGATTTAGTCCTGTGCCCCACCACTAGTTACCTCCTGTCACCTGCCAAGCATCGCTTATACTTCCAATTGCATTCTCTCTTCTACCCATATTGTTATCCATACCATCTTTTTTCTTATTTCTAACCCTTTCATTTTACTTAGCAGATTATATTAACCAAATATTGCTCTTTCCTTGTTCCATTGTAACACATTCATAAAACAGAATTTGATTAGCTATGTCTGGCAAAATCTTTTGTTCATAAAGTTATTTTTGTTTGTATCATACAGCTGGCTGTTCTCCAGAAATGGTATTATACCTCTGCTAGAATCCATTCTGAAACCTTCTTCACTGGTGACATCTCTCATACTGTTCTGTACATTTCGGCACTGGTACTGCTGCCCCCTTTTTGAAGTAGCATTATTACAACTTTTTTCTAGTCATTCAATAAAGAATGCACACCAGTAACTCTGCTGAATATCTCCTTCAGGGTTTATCAAAGATGTAGTGAGATCCCTAATGTTCTGGGAAGACAAATTATTTTTCCTAGTGTGTATGTTTTTCTCTTATTGCCAGCATATGTACTACTCTCTTGAAAAGATGATTTCATCTGTCCATTATGTCCTTCCTTGAAAGTCAGCACTTCTCTGATTCAGATTTCCATCCATTGCTCCTTTAGGAAAATTATTCAGCCATCATTCAAATCTTCAGTTTTCTGTTATGGTCATCCTTTGTTTGCTCAATAATACCATATCTGTACCACATATTTTTATCCTCTGGTATGTGCCTGAAATAGTTCTTATCCCCATGTTTTATTCCATGTACCAATTTCTTCCATTTTATTTTTGCCATTGCTTTACCTCTTTCATTGTGCTTTTTCCCCCTTTCCTGGTTCTGATCTGCTGTTTTGTTTTAGTCCTCCTTTATTCTGCACATTTTGTATGCCTTGTCATTTCCCTAATATCCTGAAGATTCCATAACTCATTGCCCTTACAGCAGATGTGTCATTTCATACCCTTTCCAACAGTCTGCAAACCAATTGGCTTTAAAGACCTGGAGGCTTTATCTCTATATTCTGCACCATATGGACTCCTACTGGGTGATCTGAATCTTGTTTATAGGGCTATCCAGTATTTCTAAAGCTTTTACACCTCCAAAAATCAAACAATCCCGCTAACACTAGGGTTGAGTTCTATATGTATTCCAACAAATAAATAAGAGTAGGTGGTAGATAGATTTGTTATCCAGTGACTATACCTTCTCTGGAACTAAATTTCTATTCAAGTTAAGTAATGTGACACACTTTATACCTTTAAAAAGGTGCAGGGCAACTGGATAGGCACTCATAAATATGGCCCTAGTATGATTGGCCTGGCCATCCTTTGAATGGTGGCAAGGCCTATGTGTGGGTGCTGGCAAGCTGGTAAAACCCTTGTGATTAATTTGATGTATAACTCCAAAGGTCTTATGACTCTCCAATCCTGCAGGTGCTCTTCCACAAGTTGTCCCATTTTCTTACACTCTACCCCGTCCTATCTCCTGACTCTGCCATATTCTGTTCCTCTTTAGTGTACCTTCCATGACTGATTACACAGAGTGTAGTAACTATTTTTCAGGGAAGTTTTCATTCTGCCTGCATGACCTGTAACCAGTATGAAGGATTCCTTGTTTTACAGGGAAATCCTGTTTAGGATTTGTTTTAATTATTTTTACACATGCAGTTGAACTGCACCACTAGGGCCATTTTCTTTCTCATCCTAATTGCAGGGTGACTGAAAAAAACAACAAAAATGTCCTGGCATAAGTGCAAAATAAAATTATTAATAAAATCATTAAGTTCACATCAAAGTATTTGCAAGAACATAACACTCCAGCATTATGAGTTTCATTAGCAAATTACCTACATCACCAATTTATATGGAATTTAAAGGCATATTTTAAGGCAATTGTCTAGGACATTTCCATGAAAGTTAATTGCAAATATGCTCTTTCATTTCCTGGTGAAAGACTAAAGGGTTCTTGATTCCCTTACAGCATCAAGAAAAGAGTTTGAAGTCAGAGCAAGTGAAATGTGAAGCCTTTGGATATATTTATGATATAATATAATGGTGGAGAATAATGCAGGAGAAAGTAGTACCCGTAATAAAATATGAAATCTAGTGCTTTGCTAAAATGAGGTTTGGCAACAAACTTAGTTGTCCAGGGACATCTTCAAGAGGGGTTAGATTGGTAGTAGTGAGAGTTAGGTGGGCTGGGGTGATGAAAGGGTTAATATGGAGGGAGGAATGACTGGGAGGAAATGAGGTAAGGGTGGGGAGGAGTTTAAGGGGTTTAGACAAGTGTAGCTGGGCAAGTAATCACATTTTGCCATGAACTTGCTAAGGCAAGTTTACGTCCAAGATGACCTGTAGGTATTGTTGAGAACAGGTAGGTTTCAGGTAAGACTGGGACATGGTGAGTGAATTATTATTATTTTCTCTCTGTGTGATATGGTGGCTGTGTGATTGTTTGCTTATAATGAGTAGGGTGTGGGTTGGTGGTACAGTTTTAGTTATGTAGTCTAACTGAGGGGTCTGTCAGGGAGTTGTGGCTTCTGTGAGGCATTGTGCTGATAGTGGCCTCGAATATTAATAGGTTTGGAGTTCAGTGCTTTGTACTTGGTCACGTGTAGCATCTTCTTGTGGGGTTTTTGGTTTGGTCTGGTTTCTGCATGGCCGTTTTGGGTTGGGGTGATGTTGGGAAGGAAATCGTCAGTCACATTGTTGTCTGTGAACAGTAAAAGGATCATCTCAGATGGTGATGGAGTTTTCCAGTCTGTAGAACTATGTCTGGGGCTGTAAAATGCCCAACGGTGTTGGGTGTAGTGTGACCTCAAGCTAGTGGCAGGCTTTTGTCGTCCAGATTGTCTCAGAACGTCTAGATTTTGCCTCAACTATTCATCAAGAACTTGTGGTTTTCTGGCATCACTGGCATGATCGGAGGATAGAAATCACTTCCTATTGTAATATATTTGAGTTTTTGACCTAAGTAGTTTAACACAAACCAGTTATGCTAGCAACTTTCTAAGTTTGATCAGAGTGATACTTGAGATCTGTCCCTATGTTGTGCCTCTGTCTTCCCATGGAGTCAGGCGTTTGTTCCTTTTTAAAGCAAGTGTCTTGTGCGAGGTTTAATTTTTTTTAGTGTATCGTACTACCCTCATTAAAATTGTGTTGCTGAGCTAACAAGCATTTGAGTCCATCCGTGCATCTGTTTTCTGCTTGAATGTCAGACTAGCTCTTCTTCCACCCAAAAAGAAAAAAATGTGAGCCATTTGTTCAGCATGCATCATGGATGTACAGATTTAGCAGTAATGCCAGATTTCTGTCACAGTTTGAATACGGTTGCTACATTAAGGTTGGTAACAGGGCAGAAGTCAGGAAACAAAGACAGATATCAGAGTGAAATGTCCAGCTGTTTAATCAGTTAGTTTCTTTTCTTATTTTGGGTCATTGTTCTGGATGGATGGACGTTAAGTGCGACATTCCCAAAGGTAAGAATAGCCTAAAGTTAAGAAAGCATACCTAGAATCTCTCATTGTGTCATTCATTGCTCGGTTTCATCCTCTTTGGGCCTCCGGTGGGAGGGCTGGAGCCGTGGATGATGCAGTGGGGTTGTGAAGATGGTGGACTGAGAACATTTTCTTGTGTGGCTCGGTTTTCTGGTGTGGCTTGGGGGGGTCTTTTCCTGGTGCTGTCAGGTGGGTGCCTTTGTCTGGTGGGTCTGGTTGGTTGTCTGTGGTGTTGGGCATGGCCTGTGGTGTTGAGTGTGGGTTCTGTGCTTTGGCGGATGTTTCCTTTTCCCGACGTTGGCTCTTTTGTGTGCGATTCATCTGTGGGTTTGGCTGATGATCAAGGGATCACTGGGTTGGCGTTTTCTTTTGGTTCATCGATCTCTGCCCTTTCCACTGGCCCCTCTTGTTGTGGATTTTGGGGTGTTTTTGTGGCAGTTTTTCTTGGGTGGCGTCAGTGGTAAGAGTAGTTTGGTTTGCCCTGGTGTTTCGTATAAATATTGAATTATGAACTTATGAACTCTGCACATAGCTCTAATGCTTTTTTATTGAGCTAACTTACAAGAACTTTATAAAAGAATAATTTTCAAATACATCAGCTTCATATAGAAAGGGAATTACAGAAGTGAATTACATGAAATATAATGTGACAGTAAAGAAAATTGATGAGTTGCCTTTCTTAGTTGATGAGTTATACACTGAGATGTCAGTGCCTCTACTGATAGAAGAGCCAAGAAGCCCTTAATACCCTCCAACTAACTGCCCTAAGAGTTGACCCAGTTCTAGATTTGGGAATTTATGTGGACAGTAACCTAACTCTTGAGCTACACGTGTCCATTGTTCTAAGAAAATCCTATATTGCACAGCTTATATGCAAAGGGAGTTTATCTAGATCTAAGGATGCCATTGCCCCCCCCTTTCCTCAGCCCTCATTAGTCCAATCTTTGAATATTATTCCCCCATTACAGGTATCTCTCCAGACACATGTAACAATTAAAAGCCCACAAAGATACATTTCTAGAAGGATACAAGACCTAAACAAGATGTCCAACATGGACCACCTCAAATCCCTGTCACTATACTCAGTATACTACAGACTGCTAAGAGGTACCTGTGCCTGGCATGCAAGGCATTCTCTGACCCATTATTGATGATTTTACTGCACATCAGCAAGTCAAATGGCATCTACACCTGGCATACAAGGCATCCTCTGACCCATTATTGATGGTTTTACTGCACATCAGCAAGTCAAATGGCATCTAAACTAATCAATCTAGGGATCTAAACCTCTTCTGCAATATCAAGGGAATGCTTTGGAGAGATAGATATATCTTGCAGAGGATATGGCTGCTGTAAAATAGACTCCCCATTCACATAAAGCAAGGTTCATACTTGTCCATATTGAAGTGCAACTTAGATTTATGGAAGGAAACAGAAAATTTACTCCAAAACTGCCCCCTACTAATGGACAGAGGCAGATCCTAAATCCTTTGTCCCATGTATGGATCCCCTCACATTATCAATGATATGATACCAGTTATTGTCATTAGCGGTAATATATAATTATATAATTATCAAACAATGGACGGATAAGGCCAGTCTGTAACCAAATGGAATAGGTTATTTCAACCCCAAAAATGGAAAATGGCAAGGGAGCTATCTTAGCATTTATCTGTGAAATGTATAATAATGCATATGAATGTATAAGAAGCAGTCCCTTTAGCTTCATAACAATTTGACTCTGATGAGACTTCAGAGATGGATGACCTTCAGCTAAGCCGAATAAATGTTAAACGGGTACAGTGGGAGGAAGACAATTTGATCATAGCAAGGGAAAATATTGCCACAGTTATAGGGGAAAGGAGTTCGTATCCACACTTTGAGTTACAGAATGATTTATTGAGTTCAGTAACTAATGACAGACGGGAAGTAGTACATCAACTTTTGTTGACCAAACTTTTCAAAAATAAGTGATGAGATTACCACATAGTCATGTCCATGAAAGACAATAAAGGAATGAATATAGCTGAAGCATGAATCATAGGAATAATAAAAAAGATGATGAATTTTTATACTGTGTTCCCTGAATATTAAAAGACACTTCTTCACATAGGCTGTACAACTAGCTTAATGCAGGTGGCAAGGGGTGGACATAGGGATATTGTGTTTGGCACATAGAAGCAGGGTACAGGGTTTGATTCTCATCTTTCATTTCAGGGGGTTAACAGAGCTTGGGTGGATGAAGGGGCTGAATGGGTGAACTATGTAAGGGATGGAGCCTGTCATTTTCCACCACTTTTGTAGACTGGTCAGGTTTCCTCGTGTTTGGCTTTGGGGGTGGGGATAATAAGCCTGCAGTAAGGGTATACCAGATTAAATGTATGGATGATCCAAGCATAACTAACTGGGGTGGCCTATTGGGCAAATGCACTATGTTTTAGTTTAGAAGGTCTTGGGTTCGAGACTTGGCAGGGGCAATTGTTTAGTTACATGGTGGGTCAATCGGGTAAGAGGTGGTCTTCTTGTCATGATGTATTAAACCTTTAACAGGGGGTCAGAATAAGTGTCAGGTGATTATTGTAGTGATAGAACAGGCTTTCATGGTAGAAGAATTCAGTTTGGGCATAATTGGTGTGGTCTAATGGGAGATAGTTCCCTGGGTGCACTGCACCTGAGAGGAATGGGTATGTTAGGGGTGCATCTTTCTAATATAGCAGACATGTTGTCTATCACTGCTGAGTGTGGTTGGCAATAGAGATATTTGTAGAACAAGTAGTCAAAGGTGAAGTTTCCTAGAGGTCATTTTCTTGGGAATTTTGGATTGGGCAGGTGTAGAGGCTGGACAGTTGGTCAACAGGGTAGATTCTTGACTCTGCTTAAGATAGTCATTGAGATGTGTTAGTTACAGGAATGTTGTGAATTTACTGTCTCTCTTTCTTTTCTAGCTGGAGGCACACAGTGGCTGGTGGTTGACTGGCCAGAATGAAGGAGGTCCGATGAGGGTACTTGCTGTGGATGTCTCGGATTCCAGAGTTGTGCACACCAAGGATACAAAGGACAGGATCTATGATGAAGATGCTCACAGTGGACATTGTGCCAGTGGCTGGAGTGATGGGTAGTGAGATTGTAAGGGACGTGTGCAGAGTCACAGTTGCATATTGGAAGATGCTGGAGGCACAGAATTTGAGGCTGAGATGATAAATAAGCCTGCATTTCCCAGTGGCTGATGGAGGTGGATTGCGCAGGTGATGCATGCTGCAGGAGGTGTTTGTGGAATTGGAAGGTGGAAGCAGTCAGGGTCTGAAAGAGGGAGTTTTGAGGGTGATTGATTTGACAGGATTAATTTCACTGTCTCGATTGCAGAAAACATTCTAATCACTAGAGAGGTATAATGGGGCCACAGAGTGCGGTTAGAAGTGAACAATGGTTAGTGGTTCCTTGGAGTGGATGTTTTGGTGGTACAGTGGGGTCAAGAGTAATCCTACTAATTTTAGTTTCATTAAGGCACACTTTAATTTTATTTAGGTGCATTTCAGTGTTGGTATGTTAAGGCATGGGGTTGATGATGGTGACCTATTGTAATTTACAGGTGATGGGTACACTGAATGATGTTTGACTTAATCCTTCCCTTTATGGCAGGTAGGTGGTGAATTAGTTTGGGTAGAAGGGAGGGGAACAGCCGGATCAGGCTGGTTGGTGGAGAAGAGAGACAGGCTTGCCCTCTTCTGTTCCCCCCCTGGTGTCTGGATGTTCATTTCAAGGATTAGGGGAAAGGAAAATGAGCAACAGCTTGCTGGATAGGTAAGCAAGCTGAGGTAAGGACGCTGCTTATATTTGGTTAGAAGGTAATTCAATGAATGGTGTATGAAGTGAGATGGGACGCTGCTTCATATGAGTAAGGTCATGCCGTCCTTAACTATTTGGTTGGATGTCCAATTCAATAAATGGGATATGAAGGGAGTCTGGGATGCTGCTTCATAAGTAAAGTAAGTGAGCAAAGGTATGGAAGCTGCTTACTGGGCAGGATGAGTAGGTACGCTGTCCTGATTAACATTACAAGGATGTTTATGCTGTGTTTAAAATGAACTATACTATGTTCAATAGTAATTAATAAAGTTTGGTGACCAAAGCTATGTTATGGAAGGTTAATAAAGGTAGTCAAATGTCATTTGGTGTGATGTGTTTATTGAAGGGGACCTGGACAACTGTTAGAATGCAATTCAGTAGTATGTAGTGCTCATGATTAAACATTATAAAGATCAAAGTAAGTAAGATAAGAAAGTCTTTTAGACATAATGGTGACAGTCCTGAATTTGAATGAGAGGTAAAATGGTTCTCAGTCCTTTAAGCACTTATCTAGAGAAGTTGTACCCTTTCTTCGGCCTTTGTAAGCTGCTTTTATAAACAGTAGCTTTTATAAGAAATGCATATTCTACTGTATGAAACAATACTTTTTTTGCCAAGGGTCAAAGAAAGTTTAATTCTCAGAAGATATCTTGATCTGTGAAAATTAACCAGCAGTGTCCCAATTTGTGTATAATATGTGTATGAAGCAAAAGTCAAAGTGTATCAATGCAAACAAATCAGCTATTTATAGCTTTGTACATTTCTAGAACATTGTCCTCTTGCCAGGTAATGATAAATTGTATTTGGTCAAGATGAAGTACCTGTGGGTGGCAAAAAGCATTTTTCTTGCGTTTGTACAAATTTACATTTGGCTATAAGTATTGCAAACTTAGGCAAACTTGTGGTAATTGCCTACTTAACATGTTGTTTATTATATCTACAGAGCTTCCAGATATCCAGATAACAATGCCAAAGAAAAGTTAATGTTCTGAAGTATTATGGCAAGTGAGATGAAGCATAGCCTAAAAGCAGTGATTCAAGGATGTGACCTTAATGTTAACTTGTGCTGCTTGTTTGAAGCTTAGAACTGCTTTGATTGATGGAGATTCAAAAAGGTCTAATAGGAGGACATATTCAGATCTGTATATGAAGATAATTATAACCAAAGCCTGCCCGGCCTCTTTAATCAGCTGATCTGACGGGTAGTAAGGAACATTAAGTTGGACAGACACTTTACAGAGGAATCAGTATGGCATTTGAATGACAAAGTATGATCCAGAGTAAGTCCAAGCCATTTGTATTTGTGTACAGGAGAGAAAGTATCTTATTTACACATTGATTCTGTAAAGGAATGGTGGGGGAGGATATTTTTGAAAGTTTCTGTTATGAACTGAAAAAATACTAGTAGTTTTATTCCTGATGGATACTAATTTGTAACTGATGAGCTAGTGGCACGCAAAGAGCACATCACTTTGTAGGGCAGAAGTTGAAGGAGTAAGCCCTAGTTAATTGGCATATTCTGGTTAGAAGGAGGTATGACTGGGGTGCTTATTAGGGACTTGATATCCACCAGGGCTCATACTTCATGTCTCAGAAATAAAACAGGAACCCAGATAAAATTTTATACATTTATTTTGTTTATTTGGGGGGTTTTGTGTCTTTCATTCCACAATGCTCATTTTTCTAGTGTTATATTAGGGTGTAATAATTGTCTGATGGATTATTTGAGTTCAATGTTTTTGCCTGAAAATGTTTTGTATGATAAATTATTATACTAATTAAAATAAAAAACTGACCATCTGGCATTGCATCTTTATATGTTTTTCAGGACAAGATGTAGCTGCAAATATTTAATTTGTCTATGAGTGCAAACCAATGTACTGTCTAACAACTATGTCAAATTATTCATTTGATTCTCTGGCACAGCAGAATACTGGTATGATTTTGAAAAAAAAACATAGTAAAAAAAATCAGAGTAAATCTATGGAAACCTTAACTAATTTTCTAGAAATCAGAGTACTAAATCAGCCATGATACATTACTTTGTTTGGAAGAATTAATTATTTTTAGCCTGTCAACTAATCTGTAGGAGTTACATACCATCATCTTCCCATATACATAGATATAATTTAAATATAAATATGTATATATATATATATATATATATATATATATATATATATATATATATATATATACACACACACATTTGTTCCTAACCAGCTTGTCAGAGACTAGGTTATTGCTAAGATAAGTTGTGATGATGTGAGGTATTACCAGGTATTCCAGGAGACGTAGGACAGTGGATGTGTAACATATGCCAGCGCAGCTAGCTGGAATTTAATAAAGAATTATATGTTTTTTTGAATATCAAACTGAATTGTACAGATGCTTGTGCTGAAAATGTTTTTGTAAAGTTGTCTGTGTTAAAAATGTATCAGTGTGTCCTGATGGACAGAGGAAGGAATACACATGCATTATTGTAACTGTTGAAATGTATACATTTTAACAGAGGATACTGGAAGATAAGAGGATAATCTCAAACTTTGAAAATAGTTTGAAATTAAATTACCTGGCTTAGGCCATAAAGACTTCATCTTGCAGTTCTCAATGCAGCCAGAGACAAAAAGTATGCACTGGAAAGCTTCCTACATTGTCTTTGGGTAAACTAATTGCTACACTGGAAGGATCAAGGTTTGAAATTGTTTTATTACTTCCAGGAGCTGCAACCGATCTTAGCAAGGGTCTATGTGTGTATATTATTGACATATATTTGCTAAATCCTGACAGATTCTAGCCAAGGAGGGAAGCATGGGAACTAGAAGCTAGATGACCAGATGTATGTGATGTGATTCTGTAATCCAATCACCAAAAATTATATTTTAATACTAGGTGAAAGTGAAGTCTCAGAGCAGTCTGTTTTCATAACCTGACAATGAAGGACCCCTCACCTTCTTCATCTTTGTTTATCTAGTAAGTAACCAGGGAATAATAATTATTTAGCTCAGTAAGGAAAATATAGTAAGATTAGTTAAGCATTGTTTTTTGTGTAACTATGTGAACTTGTCCACCAGTGTTATTATTAATATTTCCTGTTATTGAAACTCTGGTGTTTATTGTAAATAGCTATTTAGTTTTTTCATGTTCTTTTATTATTTATTATTAAATATATTTAAACTTTTAATTGTGGCTGGTCTTTTAGAATATAGTTTTATCTCTGAGATTACTTTTATATATTCGGTGACAGTTCTGGCCACTCCTGAAAGCCTTAATGCATTGGTCAAACACTACCATTTTTATTAATATTAGTTTCACTCAGTATAATTGGGTACCCTTGCAATAGCCTTAGAGTAGTTGATTTTGGAGTGTCTGGTGGTGGTGTAACAAACTCATAGTTTGGGCAGAAGGGGGCATAGCTAGTAAATCTGTGCAAGCCTTTCCCATTGTGTGCGTTTGTGTGTGTGTGTGTGTGTGTGTGTGTGTGTGTGTGTGTGTGTGTGTGTGTGTGTGTGTGTGTGTGTGTGTGTGTGTGTGTGTGTGTGTGTGTGTGTGTAGGTGTGTGTGAGTGAAAATCAAATCTAAAAGAGTGTGTGTGTCAGCTGCTTCGAACAGAAACATTAAGCACTGGTTTCACAGAGAGGGTGCTGGAGGACTTGACATGAACATTTTGTTGCGGATCCAAACCTACAGCTGTGTCAGTGGGTAGTCTTATTGGGGGTATGGAGAGAGAGAGAGAGAAAATACTGTGTGTATCTATTTTTGTTTCACGTGAACATCCCTCTCCAGTATCTGTGGTAAGGATTAAGGATCCTTGTTTACTGTCCCAGAGTGGGGACGTCACATAAGCCTTTATGGATTGCTTCTTACTGTTTAGTAAAGACTGAAATATAGGCTGAGAGCTAATCCTCATCTGTGGTGAGACCAGAGCAAAGTCCTATGTGAAATGGTTTAAGAACTCCCTATCCCATCATGCTCTCTCTGGGCTGTGCTGTACTGCGAGTCTGAAGCCTATTTTCCCCACTCTGTGCCAAGGACAGTGATGCTAATATATTTGTCCCATCTCCATGAATGTGGTCATGACATAGCTAGTAATGCACTCACTCATTCAGAGACTGCATGCATTTTATCTCACACCTTTATTAAAGCATTGTCACATCCTTATCCAGAGAATGAAGAACAATTTCTTACTTTGGCAAACCCTTTAACTCAAACCTCACTAGACAGAATAAAGTCAATAGTAGCAAAAGCGAGCTTAATGTCCAGTGTAAAACCTTGTTATCACCGAGTACGTCCTGCGGTTAACAAATCCTGCCTGCTTCAGTTAAACAGGCAAAAGAAAATCTCTGCCTTTCATGTAACACACACACCAACACACACACACACACATATATATATATATATATATATATGTGTGTGTGTGTGTGTGTGTGTGTGTGTGTGTGTGTGTGTGTATGGGTCTGCCTCTTTCCATCAAAAACACACTTCAGCGAATGGTAGTTCACCGATTTCACTTTGCCGATATTCCACTAAAGTGAAACAACAATTTACCAAGCCTTACTTATGCAAATCCCATTCTAATGTGCAGTTAAAAAAAACAAATACAACAAACACATTTATGCAGGCAGGGGGGCAATCCCCCTTGCACCCCCCATGTGAGAAGCAGTGCCCCCACAACCCCTTCCTTATATATACTAACTCTGAGATAACACTACAGTGGGGAAAAGGGAATATGCTCTTATACTCACTGTACCGTGATCTATAACAACAAGTGATGTAAACATTAAAGGTTCCCCTCCCATACACTGCCGGTTGTTTGGGAGCACTTGGGTGTAGTATATCACATTCACTGATGTGATATTTGGTGATGTGAGTGTCGGTTAACTGTTGTTTTGCTAAAGTGGAATTTTGGCAAAGTGAAATTGGCAAACTGCCGTTCACTGAAGTGTGTTTTCAATGGAAAGAAGTAGACCCATACATATATATATATATATATATCTATATAGACAAATAGATGGATGGATATAAAATATAATGACGCTGTAATACAAAAATGACACAAAAATGGTATTTATTGTATTTCCTATTGCTATTATTCCTGTCAATGCCTCTGATGATGACTGCATTGCTAGAAATAATTTATTTTGCACAAAAATCAGTTCTTATTCTTCCATGTGAAGGTACAGCAACTAATGTAAGGATGAATAAGTGATGTTGCTTTTTCAAGTTATAACAGCTATTTGACACCATTTTAAGAAAAAAAGCTTTAATATGCATTAGTTCAAAAAATATTTGTAGTATACCAGGATTCAAGGTAAAAAGAGATGGTACACAAAATAATCAGTGTCACACACTATATTAAATGAAACTCATACTATGGATTTTTACTTTACTTTACAAAAAACAAACAAAAAAATGAAGTGGAGCTACAGTGGAAGACAGGCTTCATTTAAGAAAGTACTACTTTAAACTGGTAAAATGTTTCCATACTTCTCAATTGTCTCACTATTTTAGTACAATTTCTTTAAATCAAAACTGGCATTAATTTCAACATTTTAGGAGCTTTAGAAAGCTGTGAGCCAGTCATATTTTTTAAATGATATATCTAGGTCTCCTCACATCATCATCACTTCACTTCTTTTAAACCTTCTTTTAAATCTACAGGTGGTTGACATCGTGATGGTTACATGTCAACAGCTCGAATCACAAGACTTCAAGAAATAGAAAACTAATCATAGTTGTACATATGCAATCATTGCAGGTACAATTTGTACATTGTTTCCATTAGGGATATGTCTGCCTTCTTCAAGTTTGTGCAACCTCAGAAATGGTATATATAAGTATACTTGTTGAGGAGGAGGGGTTGCTTCCACATATGGACTGCAAGCGGACTTGTTCCCCTGCAGAAATCAATTGCAGCTGGCTTATTGCCCATTTGAAATTATAGCCATTTGTTTGGCATTTTGGTTCATCAGTGTATTATGCTTCAAGGCATCATTGGGGATCCATTTATTTGTTTATTTCCCGTTTCTTTATTTATTTTTAGGAATGGAAATGGGTAGCATACACATTGGTGTGATTAGAACCAAAAGTGCAGTTATTCTTGTAGATTTAGGAGTGTGAGAATTGTGGAGAGTGAAAGAGTTAAGTATGCTTGAATGGATAGAGAACAGGCCCATGATATTCTTTGTACAATCTGTTTGACAGACAATGTGGAATATAATTTAGCTGCGTGATAAGTAATTACTAATTTTGACTGTATACTTAATTTAAATATGGAGCTAATAGTTAAGAAAAAAAAACAATTTAATGACTTGGTGGTCATCAATCAACTTAACCTTAACACATCCAATATTCTTATTGTCACTGAGAAAGAAACTGACAGGTGTTGTTGATTTGCCAGCGACTGATTGCATTCCCACTGTCCCCTTCTGTCTCTGTAGAGGAAAATGTTTTTTTTTTTTGTTTTTTTTTCCTCAGTTGAAGTTTATAGAACTCCTTATTAACACAATGCACAGTTTCATGGTTTTATATTTTCTGCCAACATAATTTCAGTTTGTGACCATCTATGCATAAAAGTTGACTAAATTCAGCACTCAGGTATGGAATATGTATGATACACTAAGGCGCTCACCTTCAGACAGCAAAGTAACAAGAGTATCATGTGTATTGTCAAATATTCAAACCTTCATAAGATGTCTTGTGAATATGGCATAATTGTATTTTGCAAGATATGTACTAGTGTGCAGAATCAATGCACAATGTAGGAAACAGGAGATCTACAAGGAATTCTGGGAAGTCAAAGTAGATGGTCATCCCATTTTGCTATATTTCAAAGGACTTCAACTTCAGTTTTACTTAGATCTCTGCAACCAAACACTGTAGAAAAAACACCAAGCTAAAAGCAGAATTATAGTACAACAACAATTATACAGCATAAACAAACAATGGCTAAACTAAATATAGTGTAAAAGAAACATTAACAAACTGATAAAAGATACCATGATACTGTAATAAACAATACAAGCTATGGACTCCCTCAGCAATCCACGTAGCAAATTCCAGATATACAGATCCTGATAATTAAAAGCCTATATATAAGAAGAATAAGATGAAATGAGAGACCTAAGGGCTGCCCTTGGCTTCAGCCTGAGCACAGATTTTATGTCAGCCTATACCAGAGCAAAAGCTCTTAGAGAAGGGAAGCACAGGCCAGGCACAAGGGCAAAAGATCCTACAGATGGGGTGCACAAGCCAGGCGAGCTTAGGCAGACCAGCACAAGAACCTTATAAGTAATTCTCTGTTTAATAGGTAGTCAATAAACATTTTGCTGAACCGGTATAATTTTCTGGTACTTAGATACTGCAGTTAGTAGTGAAACTGTTGAATTTTGTACCAGCTGCATGAGAACAGGTTTCATGTCAGAAAACCCAAGCTATATGTAATGCAGGAGACCAAGTAGGAGGAATCACATTCATGGACCACAGAAAGGAGGTCAGAAGATGGAATAATATCTGTGATCAGAAGAATATTCTTAAAATAGAAACCAGAAGACTTGATAACAGCTCTGATCCAGTTTTCTGAAGGCAAAATTAATGGATGGATATAAGTAGACCCAGAATATGTACCAATTTTAAAATATTGCTCTCATTCACTTAAACAGGTAAAAGAATCACAAGTTTTGCATCATCATTTATTTTCTGAATTATAAGAGCTATTTAACTCTAATGTCTGGCATTACTGACTGACAGCATTCCTAAATGATTTGTCAGTAAATCAATGTTTTTAATGTGGTTAGAGCAAAATACAGGTAATATCAGGGATATTCTGCAAAATATACCAGTTACTTTTTGTGTTCACTCATCCTGCCACCTCTGAAATTGGCATACATCAGAGAAAAGGGAATATTCTGAGAAATGGCATTTCAAACTTAATATATGTAAATCCATTCTTTCAGCCATTCAGTCTCTGTATTTTGTATTTTGGGACTTGCTTTATTGATTCCCAAAATTTCAAACTGTTACCAATTAAAGTCCAGCACCTTCATATCTATACAACATCAATGTATATATCTCTACATATTTGTTTTTGATGAAGAAGTCTTGGTATCATTAGTCCTAAAGCCTATCGCAACACAACACTAAACAAATGAACTTATTTGTAGTTAATTTGCTAATCATTTTTAAATGCATCTGGACTGCTGTTCATAATAGCACTTACTGTTTGCTAACTGTTCATTGTGTTTATGATAGCATGCAAAGGATCATACATACCTGATTTTGAATATAGTAAATATGTTACAGTGACATTCTTTAAACAGCAATGTCATACCTGCTGACTGTGTGTGCACAGTGTTAGATGTATAGTTTGTTCTATATATAATGATGTGAAGTCAGACTGAGGAACCATATTAGATGTCACATCAATATCCTGCCTTGATAATTATTTTGCACTTTATTACATTTTAAATCAATATCCTTGGCAAGATAACTACTTTAACAATGATGCATATTAAATGAGAAGTCTGTCTGTATAGCAGCATTTGATGTGAACTAATATTCTACAATGATAATTAATTAAATGAAGCATTAGGTGGCAAGTCAATATTCTTGTCTTGATAATGAACAGCAGTACACATAAATCTGATGACGTATACAATATCATCTGCATTTTGTGTTTCTGGTGCACGTGACCTAGAATTTGTCTAGGTCTATGATATGACGTTATGATGAATATCTTTTTTCTAAAATTCCTTTCTAAGGTGATGACATACCTTGTCAGAAAACAAGAAGACATGAGGATTACTTATACGTCTCATGTTACTCAGGCTGTACCTTTTTTACATGGCTAAGCATTTCAGGCAGACATAGGCAGATCAACACATCAATCTATGCCATTAACAGAAGTAATGCTGGATAAGAATCAAAGCTTGGCATTTTCAGTGCGTTATGAGCTCTGCCGCTCTACTGCATCACTGCTGAATATGGCCAGTTCTTACCAGTACTTCGTTTTAACTGGTTCTGTTCTAAGTTGGATTCCTAATCAAAATGTAGTAATCGGCTGACCACTTTGTCACATAGATGGTTTCTTAGTGCCATGGTAATGAGATGAGAGGCAGTAGCAGTGTCTACAGCTATGGTACAAGGGCTAAAACTATTCATCATTACTGAAATGATGAGAACTATCTTGCATTGCTACAGTCCTCATATGCTATACTTGTCACTATTTATGTGACAAGTATAGAATCCTTATTATAAATGAGCACATCTTCCCATATTCTTACTCACTGCAATCCTTTCTATACAAATATCCCTCCTAATTCTATATTCTAAGTCAGCTGTAGTAGTACATTTATTACAAAGAGTACATTTCATTGGCTAAACACTGCATGGCGCATTTGCACACTGCCAAATAGTTCTTTCCTCTAAAAAATGATTGTACTCTTTATGGGCTAATGAGTCCATTATTTGCAAGATGGATTAGGCAATACTATGAACTAAAAAGTGAAAAATGTTAAATTACTTTTAAGCTCTTTTGTTGGTACAGTGTCATCACACACATTGTGCTAAAATGCTAAACACATTTTAGTCCTCACATCACATACACATAATGCATAACCACGTGTGCTTACAGCTGCTCACAAGAGCATTCTCCTAAATGTAGCTACAGGTCTGGCAAGGAGTCTGTTTACTGCATGCCCTTATAACAGAAGTAAAACATGCAACAACTGTCCTGCTATTTGAGGTACATACCACAGTGCTGATAAAGTATTTAAAAAGGTGTTTTATGTTGAATTAGCAAAATAACACTCAGTAATGTGTCTACTCATACAAGCATTCTCTTAAATACAGATACAGGCCCCTCAATGTATTGATCCCTACCTGTTCTTACAGTGAAAGTAAAACACAAAATCATTTGATCTCTAGTGCCTGGCTGTTCAAGATACACACCAGAGTGCAAGTAACATAAAACAAAAATGCTTTGGATTGCTTTAGCTACTATATCACTCAATAATCTAAATTGTGGTTCTATATACTGAATTATGGAATACAGAAACAGAGCTCTGCTGGAAAATCACCTGGCAAGACATACTTTTGACTCATTACCATGCTGCAGAATTGTATTTATTCTACTGTATGTAGTATCTGATGACTAAGCATAAGTGTTACTTTCATATTGACCATGAGCACCATGTGGTTTTGTGACATAAACAGTGAGGATTGCAAAATGGCTGATATGTATGTATATATAAAACACTACAGAGTATCCTACAAGCCAAAATGTTCTTTGATTCATCAATAACGTAGATGTCAATGGTCATTTTGTTACTCCAGTATATCATATCTATAACAGTACTGCAGACATAGTTAACATATGGCAAAAACACAAACTGAAGATTTATTTCAGTGAGATACTGCCACCTTTGTCCCTTACCATCGAGCAGTTTTCAAAAGCAGTACTGCTTAACTGGTTGGAGAACTTTTGCAACAGCATATGAGCTTGATTTAATAAAGGTTTGTGAGGAATTCTACAACAAGATAGACTATTTTCAGATATATAGGTTACATCCAACCTGTTAAGGGGGCAGAATATGGAGCAAATATATCTGAAAGTAGTAAAACAGTTTTTCAACTTCATTCAACAGATAATGACAGCAGTAGGACTTTCCCTTTGAGACACATCATTAATTTCTACTATAAATATGCTTGCGGTTTATCAGGCAAAGTGGAAGGACTCATTGTGCTATATTGTGAATTCAAATATTATATCATTGTAATAATTAAATCATGGGAATACTAACTATCCATAAGAAATATTATTGATTAAGATAATCTCATTGGGAGTTATTGGGTGTTCATTTTTATTCTGGATAATATCCCCCCCAGATTTATAAGTGGATCACTACAATGCAATCATGTTGTTAGAACTTATAGGAGTCACTGAGAGCAACTGTTTAAGAATGATGGCATGTTTTAAAACCCATGATCTTTCTTTGCTAGATCAGCAGGACTACAGAATAAATCTAGAGAGAAGTTTGGATTAGGAGAATTTTATTTTATTATGAGACTTTAACAATATTAAGTGGTCCAGTGATTAATTGTATGACTTAGATTTGCTGAAGTACTTCATACAGTTAACTGATTTCTTTACAGAACAGAGTAACATACCTGATCTATTAATATCTAACATTACCAAGAAAATATTTAAAATTGGCCAACCAGACTCTCAATGAATTGAATCATCTGACTTTTTATCCTGAAGTAATGTAGGACTTAGCAACATTGCATCATTCTAAAATTAGATGTGATATGACTGATACATTAAATTATTACTTAATATCATATGTTATCCCTCTAGAGAGGCTTACTGAAATCATTAGAGAGGATGTATCACCAGAAAGGGAAGTGTTAGAATATCTATGTCTGTGATCTAAGAATAGGTTCATAGGTAAATGCTGGGCTATCAGTCTGCAGAATCAAACTCTGTACCTTATATCTGTGAGGTAAATACTTTAACTATTATTCCAAACCCCACCTGACTTAACTGTGATTAAAGATAACAAATTCAACTCACCCTGCTGGCATAAATCTCATTCAAAATTACTGAAGATCAAAAAAATGATGTTTACTATTCTAATATATATCCATGTGATCATAGGATCATAGGATCATAGGAGGTTACTAGGCAATTGGCCCTAAGGTCTCTACAAGCCTAGCTATGGTATAATCTTCTTCCCTTATGGACTAAGATATATAGTCTATGTTTCCATGCAAGTCTAAGATCACTGCCACTGTCTAAGAGGGATGTAGGTGAAACCTCCAGTGTAATTTATGGTTTCTCATTGAATTGTTTAGGTTACACTTGATTAGGGTCATTGAGGAGCTCTGTTTTGCATGAATTGGGAGTTTGTTACAGAGGATTAGCAACCTCTTGGAGACATATATGTCTCTCCAAAATGTCCTGTTAATATATCTTGTACTTTGAGATTATCATATAATCCCTGAGAGATGGCATCAAAAAGTAAAAGTTCATCCAAGAAAATGTTGATTACACAATAGGCAATATTAATTTCATTAATTGACACTATATTGTATACAGATTCATCATTAAGCAGTTTATACTTACGGCCTGTATAATCAATACAGTCCATAATCTCCGGTCCCTAACCTTTATCAGGTTTTATACAACTGATGTTCTTATCATGTGTCATACTGTGTAAAACGACTTTGTCATCATTGTATAGATTATAAAAAACCCTCCCTTTTTTATCCAACAGACCTACTATCTCTTTTTTTCACATGCATTTTCAAAGACATTTAACAGAGGGTGAAGGGGAGTACTGGCTAAGCTTTACCTATTGAATTGGCTGGTGGACACTTCCGATGATTGTGCGTGACCAAACAAAATGTGAAAGTTCAATTTCCTGCCAAAAATTATAAATCAACAAGGATGCTTTCCATGTTAGCCCTGACTGAGGGAATGAAGCTAAATGCCTTCAAAAATAAACTTTATAAATAATATTTAAGTCTATAAAACTGTTAATATTGAAATTATAATAAGAGGTAACAGTTGCAGTTCCTGAAGATGACAAAGACAACCAGTTATTCAAAGAACTGTTACTGTTCACCATTTCTTGGATTCATTCACACGTTCATAGGTTCATAGGTGTGTACTAGGATAATGGCACTGGAGCCTTTAGAAGCCTACCCCATAGAAATGCCCTGGCATCATGCCACCCGAAGTTAGTTCCCAGTGCCTCTGTCAAGTAGAGCCACTGGAGTGATCCCCAGGGTAAACTTTCTATTTCCCATCCACTCATCAAGATTTCTCTTGAAGATGGCCAGTGAGGTGTTCTGCTTGACATGTATGGGAAGTCTATTGTGGAGCATGGGCAGTCTATGGGTTATGAACCTGTCTCTCTGGCATGTTCGCTTGATTGTGGTAATGAGGTTGAGGTTTCTGGAGCATGTGGTGTGGAGGGATTTTGATTTCTTTAGATGCAGCATTTCTAACAGAGCAGGGTCAGACATGGTTTTGTAAGTCAAGCAGAGATCGTCTCTTAGTAGACAATATGAGACAGAGAATAGCTGGAGTTTTTTGAGTCTGTCCATGTAGGACATGTGTTTAAAGCCCAGGATCCTCTTCATGAGGTGCTTTTGTGGCCTTTCCAGCTGTTGCATGTGTCTATTGAGGTATATGCCAAATGGGACATTATACTTGATGAATGGCCTAATGAGGGAAGAGTAGAAAGATGATGATGATGACCTCTTTCTTCCTGGATGCAAAACCCTTAGTAATGAGATGTGCCACATAGAAGGACTTTCTGATCATAGTGGCAATGTCGTGGTCGAAGGAGAGGTTGTTGTCAAACCTGTGCCTCAGATCTCTTATAACGAACTCAGTGTTCAGTGGGCTCCCATCGATGTGGTAATTAGTGGGAGCTGAGTTTTTCCCAAAGGGAATGATGATGCATTGTTTGGCATTAACCTTAAGGCCATGGTTTGGACACCAGTGACTAGTCTCAGTGACTCCTTTCTGTAGGATATCTACATCACTTGGGGAGTTAATAATGGCTCCCAGCTTGCAGTCATCTGTGAAATTGGTCAGCTAGAGTCCCTCTGTGTTGGCCTGGACTTCTGAGAAGTAGATGCCAAACAGGAGAGTACCCAGGACCGATCCCTGTGGGACTCCACTCATAACTGGTTGACAGTCTGACTTGGAGTCTGCTACTTTCCCACTGTGGGGACTATCTGTGAGCCAATTTGCAACCCACCTAGTGATATAGGGGTTGATGCTTAGTTTGGTGAGTTTATCAATAATTCCTGAGCAGGGAATGGTAGCAAAGGCCTTGGCCAGATCAAGGTGGGCTGTATGAACTCCCTTGCCCTCATACATAGCTCTGTTGACTGACTCAAAGAAGCTAACCAAGCTGAGCATATCAGACTCATGAGGCTAATGGGGCAATAGTTCCTGGGGTCTGTAGCCACTCCCCCATTATGGAGATGGATGACTGTAGCATTGCACCATTCGGTGGGGACAAAACCTGAGGTGAGGCTGTGATTGAACAGGGCACACAGATGTGGTGCCAGTTCATTTTGTAGTTCATGTAGAACACATCCAGGGATATTGTCGGGTCCCATAGAAGCAGTATTCTTGGCCTTGGACAATGCAGCTTTAACCTGTGCTGCAGTAATGCTGGGTGCCTGGCATTTCTCCGGTATTGTGATTGGCCCTTTGGATGGAGAGAGGGGTAAAGTTGGCACTGAATCTGTCGGTCAGTATGTTAGCAATATCTGCTGGCTTAGTATAAGAGTTACCATTGTGCAGTAACTCAGGACAAACCTGGGTATTGCCAGTATCTCCTGCTGTTCCCCCCATCTATTGTCATTTACAGTATCTGGTAATTCTGCTTAATGACTGATCTGTATACAATATTATGCCAGTTGATAAAATTAATATTGCCTATTGAGCAAGCAACATAAAATCTGATACTGGATTCTGAACTGTAAATAAGCATACAAGTAACATAAAAGCAGATGTTGAGTTTAAACTTTAAATAAGTGCACAAGCAACACAGAAAGCAGATGTTGAATATTCATCTATAAGTAAGCAAACTGTCAGCAGTACAACTAGTACATAGAAGAAAGAATGAAACTACTGTATAAACACTGACCTAGTCATAATAGACAATATTATTCCTAATTTCTACCAGTATTCATTGCTGACAGATTCATGGAGTCCATAATTATTTCTGAATTGTTGAAATCGGTTTATTAAACAGGATCTCACAACTTCTAATTAAGTGTAACACTGAAGTGATGTCCCTGTGGCACAGAGGGACAGATCACTATAACTTGGGACCTAAGACTGATTAGCCATGCCAATACTGGATTACCCACCTGGAGATAGAGAAGGAATGAAGGGGCTGAACTGGTTCCTGCTCTCAGTATAGGCAGACAGGGGTTCTTGTCAGAAAATGTATATTCCAGTCAAGTTCATTGGATGAGACTGGAGATCCTTCAGAGGTGATTTCTTCAAGTTGGCCGGAGCAAATGTAACATTATATCACTTGTGGAATTGAGTGACAGTCCAGTGCAATTTTCATCCCTTCATATGTGCAGGTTGTGTATAATATAGTAAACTCTTAACCCCTCCATAGATGACATGTCTGCCCTCCCATTTCCCACTCAACCTTGAGGAGGGCCATAGAGATCTCACCTCTGCGGGTACAATCAGTAGAATACTTGGACGAAGGCTCAATGGTACAAGGAGAAATGATTCATTCAAACATTTACCCCCCCCTTTATATTTGCAATATATATATATATATATATATATATATATATATATATATATATTTATTTATTTATTTATTTTTCAATTTCTTAAAATAAAAGCGTACTCCACAGAGATAACAAGTACTGACTGCATTTAATTCTTGCAACTGATGGATGCAGATGGCAGCTGAAAATGTGCCTTTTAACTAATCAATTCCTCCAGTCAGTCTTTGTGAGTATTAATTCCCAGCACACACTTGTTTTGTAAATAATGATTAGATTTGACACACTGATGGACACAATTACTTCTGCTATCATATGGATGATAGAGGAAGCCAAACCAATGGCCCAGCCAATTTCAGCACACCACACATTTGTAAACAACTCTGTTCTGATAATGACTTAGTGTTTTATTTTATTATGTTTGAAAGAAATGCTAGTTGGGAGTCTGTAGGGCATACATGGATATTCCAGATACTGACTGTTTTGAATTTACAAAGTAAATAGGACCCTATTGGCTACTCTGAGGTGACTGCTGAGACAGATGCCCATATGTTTCACGAGTGGATCTTTTCAAAACTGAAGACAGTGACTAAGAGGTCAGCTATGTGAGCTGAAATAAATAACTAAATAATGGTTAGACACAGAAAAAAAGATGCAGAACATGAACATAATGGACAGATTTAAGAGAATATTATCTAGTACTGTCAAATTGTGGATGTGTCATGTCAGCCCATAGATTTCTGAGAAATTGCTAACTAGAAAGGAAATTATGTTATAAAAGTATGATTGATGAGGCTAATAACAAACTGGATGCTAAGTCTTGCCTCAAGTTGAAGGCTATTTTGTCTCCTATTCTTTAACTTAGATGTTGAAAACAACAACATATGCCCAAATACTGTAGGGAGGTTTGGCATGAGACTCTTCACTAGACAATCAGTGATAGAAGGGGCATAAAGTGTGGCCTAGCTACTACAAGGCTGGTAGAAATAGCCTTCTTGTATTGTGCCATAGACAGGCTAATGAAATGCCTGCTCAAAGTTGATGGACTAGACCTGCAAGGACTCTTAGACTCTGGTGTTATATTAGTTAAAGTCCACTTTAAAAGGAAGATCCAGGATTCCAGTATCATAGAAGTGATATGCATTTATGGTGAGTGAATGTACTTCCTGATCATCAAAGCACAAATTAAAATGCAGTTTGAGACAAGGTCACATCCACTTGTGGTAGAGTCATACCGAAGTCATGTGTAATTATAGGGAAATATTTCCTACACCTTAAAGAACTGTGGAGGGACTGGGAAGGAGAAAAATGCCTAAATATTAATATAGTCTTGCATACTGATAAGAAATAAGAAGCACTGTGTACATGTTGAAGAGACAGATATGTTTCTCAGAGAATTCCCATTTTCTGGAACAGGCATGCATGTGAAGCAGAGCTCCTTCTTATCCCTATTTATGCATAATTTGGACCAGTGGATGGATATGTAGAAATTCATACCTTGTCTGGTTCCCAAGTCTCTCATGGACAGAGGCAGTCAGTAAATTACCCTTATATAAATCAAATTTAGAGGTTACATAACTTTGAGTTATAGCACGGCTAGGCTTATAAGGGTCCTAGTGGTCGCTAGAGTAAAGTATACCTATGAACTGTACAGTAGAATTCTGAATTGGGATAAGACATAGCATATAAGAACAGTAAACAGACCAGAGAATACTACAATATGGATAAATGTTCCCAAAGATTGGGAGAATTTTAAAATTGGAAGAGAAGTCAACAAAGAAAAATGAGAATTAACTCACAAAATACAAAGATGGTAGAAGATGCAATGGAGACATGAGAAATAACTTAAAATTGCACTTAATGTTAGCTAGCTATGTAAATCTATCTTGAGTGGCTCTTGTAATTTTTTTCTGCATGTTACTGTTTTTTCTATGAATCTGAAGTTACAGCTATTGACCAAAAGAGTTTTACTGTTTCACTGCTTTTCGTTATGTGCTGTGTTATACTGTGCATAAATCAGTTTTGAATGGGTTATATCATTTCTATGCATTGTTACAGAGCTCTCCCTGAATTTGAAGTTGCAACTTAATAACTGAGATGGTGCTACAGTTTGCACTGGTTTTACAATTGCTTCTGACTGTTAGGTGGATTAATCAGCACTGCTGCATTTATTTGGGGTGTTTTAGTCACTTTTCAAACTTAGGGCAAGGAGCCAGCTTTGACCAGGTGTGAAAGTCATCTTGAGCTTGTAGTGCTTAATTCTAGACTGAGTGGGGGAGATTACTACAGCTTTAGGAAGATATTATATTGGTTAGAGATTTTGTTGTTTTCATTGGCTGTTTCTTTTTCCCTGTTTAATTTATATTGCACTGATCCAAGCTTTTACAGCAGACCTGCAACATGCAATCAATAGACACAGTGCAATTTAACCCACTTCACTCCAATCCAGTGAGTAATTTGCCTCCTCTTATGTACATGTGCAAGACACTCACCTAGCACTTTAAAAGTAGCACATAGCAGCCTCTAGTGGTGCTACATTGCAAAATGTAGTCCACAGCTACTTCAAATAGCTAAGCACTACTCTTAAGCAAGCCTCTAGAGCTGTGCTACTGCAGTTGCATACATATCCTAGTTATACATTTACTTAACTAGGCATACAAACATAACTGCATGATGTACCCTTTAACTGATAACTATCTCAACTGTTGATAAACCTCTGTCTCATTTCAACTCTGCAGATCTCTGTAAATCAGACAAGATTTACTTCACATTGGACAGCATGGATGATCAGCCTGTTATCTCCTTTCTGTTGTCAACTTCATAGCATTAAGTATTTTAAAGCAGTGTAGAAACTATTTATACTCTCAGATAATGAACTCCTACTAATGACAAATAACTTTGTAATAAGTGTAAATATTTAAGAGCTATGGAGGTCCCACTGTCACAAAAATAAAATAATATATTTCATATGCTGACACATAAAAATAAAGTGTTTATAACCCTTATAACCCTATAAGGGTTAAGTATCAGCAAAAATCAACATCAAACATCACAGAGCATTATATCTCACCTCTAGTGAAGAG
This sequence comes from Protopterus annectens, assembly GCF_019279795.1. Taxonomy (NCBI): domain Eukaryota; kingdom Metazoa; phylum Chordata; order Ceratodontiformes; family Protopteridae; genus Protopterus; species Protopterus annectens. The sequence continues at coordinate 803,253,607 of NC_056736.1, forward strand.
TCATCATGAAACAAAGGGTATCAAATGCAGTGCACCAGATCATTCCACAAGCACAAATGTTTTAGTGATTGGTAACACCTTAGTGAGACACATAGATCCCCCACTCACTAAGATGAAAAAAGGCAGGGTGCCAGTCAGTTGTTTTTCAGGTACATGGTTATCAGACATCTCAAAGGCCATTAGAAACCTTGCATCACATAGATATGACTACAGCAAAGTAGTTGTCCATATGGGAGGTGAATGACTTGGGTTGAAAAACCCTGACACTGATGCAGAAAGACATGCCAGATTTCCCTGTGCATGTCACATATGCAGGGAAGACCATGATTCTGAGCAGAGTCCTCTCTTCTACTGGAATAATCTAGAGGTACAAAGCAAAAATAATTGACTTCAACAATCGGTTAAGTAGTTGGTGTCATTCTAGGGGGGGGGGGCTAGTATGTCAACATAGTATGAAGTGCCTGACTGTCCTACTTGCATTGAAAAGGATAGTCTGCACTTCTTGTATAATGGCATCCACATACTAGATATAACCTTTGCTGCCCCATAGTGCCATTTTTAGGAAAAGTTCAGTCAATGGACATTCCAACATAGCAAAACAATCAATAAAAACAGGATTAAGTTAAGGTTTCTCTGATCAGTGCAACAAGTCTACTCAACAAACTCTCTGACTTGAGGCATTTCTGCATTTGGAAGGCATCCATATACATGGAATCACTGAAACCTTTTTAAATAGCTAGAAAGCAATCATCTTATGCCATGGCTTCATTCTCAATGGTAATAGTAGTGGTGTATCTAGATTTGTCAGATATTACATCACCTTTTGAAAATTTCCCTGAGATTGACCTTCAAACTCAAACTCAAATTAAACAAAATCAACTATATTTGTTTTCCTCCCTGTGAGAGGACCCCTTCCATACTCCTGGAATGTCATGCCTTAAACTCTTAATAAATAAAAATGTCATCATCATTCTTGGAGAATTTAATCACCCATTAATTGATTGGAGTACCTATATCACCAATGCAAACTATGATCAGAAGTTGTTTAGATAAAATAAATAAAAATTTAGCCTGATTAGAGGTTACGATATTCTTAAGCTTGTACTAACAAATAAATGTAGCATCACCATGCACAACTCCCTTAGTAACTCTATATTTGGTTATGTCAGATTATAAGCTAGTAACCTTTTTTCCCTCAAACTATTTAAGCACCCAGGAAAAAAAAAAGTGTCAGTGGTGCAACAGATAGTATTGCCCTTTGGTATCAGCAGAGCAGAATTCTGTGGGTTCTATTCCCACTCCAGATGAAGGGATTGCTACCACTGCAGTGCAGCATTAGGAGTCTCCTGAGTATGTCAGATGAGATGCTAAACCAAGATCTCATCTCCTTGAGCTGGTGGAATCTGAGATGGACATAAAAGATCCCATGGCATATATTGAAAAGAGTAGGGGACCTTTATTAAAAATCACATAATACAATATATACATTCTATATATAAGATTCACAAATATGTAAAAGTGATTCATACATTTTCAACAGCAAATAATTTTGTTTAGACTTTCAACTGCCCACACTCTTTCTTCCATAACCAAAACTATACTTTTTTCAAAATTTCTGACAATACCCATTTTCCATTATGTTTTATTTTGCTCATTCGTTCATACCATATAATCTATATTATACAGAAATGTACTATTTAATTTATCTTTATCTCATTGTTTCATAATTTTGTAATATCCATATATAACAATTACATTTTCAATCCTTTTGAACAGTCTTTATCACATATTCTTTCCATAATAGATCCACTCTATCACATTTCAAAAAAGACATGTTCAGTAGTTTCTAATTCCCCACAATGTATACGGATTCTCCCCCAGATTCTCAAATGCTTGCATGGAGTGCAAGATTGGTGCAGGAGCTCAAGCAGGCAATATGTCTGCCGTGTGATCCAGGAACAGCCTACAGGGGCGTGCATGAGCGCTACTGCACTAACCTTTTATGGACTAAGCCCTGGTATGCAAATCACCCCATTTGCAGATGAAATCCATGTAAATGAGGTGATTTTGCAATCCAGGAAGCTTGCAACAGCCCGGGCAAGACTAGTGCTATCTGCAGAAATGTACTCGGTTAGTAAGCGAGAACATTTCTGCAAAATCCAAAACTGAGCTGTGACAGCCCCAAATAAAGGCTGCATATCAAGTGGTAAGCATGCCAATGGACGAGTATAAGGCCATTGGCATTGCAAACAAAAAAATAAATACAAAAATCAACTTTTATTTTTTTTCAGCCGATCTCGGCTGTTTAAGCGTAGGGCAGAGGCGTGCAAACGGGATCGGGGGGAAAATAATAAAATAAACCTAAAATAAGCAGTCTAACTAAAATCAGTATTCTGCCATGCAAGTCAATGGCAGGCAGGAGACAACCTGGCCAGTGAGTAGTGATTGCTAAGGGGGGAGGCTCAGTGTAAGACATGTAACTATGCATTACCAGGCAATCCTATGCAAATGACAGGAAGGATAGTGAATCCCAGTTTTCCCCAGCATGTGAGTCAGGTCCCAAGAGTGTAAGAGTAGGAATAGCTGGGTGCAAGCCTAGGGATTAGGTGACATGGGGGTGCAAGGCATACTGTAAGTGGATTGGAGCCCTGTGGCTTGGGTTTCCTCCTAGCTTAGCACAGCTAAGTTAGGGGGTGTGTGTACACCTGCCTAGAACTCTTTATAAAGTCTAAGCGGATGTGCTCACCGCACACTGAGTTTTACAGGAAGAAAAAAAAAGTTAAACCAGGAAATAGCAGCAGTGTGCACATTTGAGCACTCTGAGCAGCACGCACATGGGCTTAAACAGGAAGGCAATGGGAAGGGAAAACAGCAGTAGGAAGGTAATCAAGGAGCACTAGCTTAGCTGGCAGGTGAATTGTATCAGAATTAGCCAATTACACAGGCAGCAGACCTGCCCAACCCAGAACACCACTACAAACTAAGCAAACACCTTCTGTTCTGGTTTTTCCCCACACTCTACACCACCAGTGTAAACAAGCTGGGAACTTTTAACACTCACAACAGCAAAATGATAGGGGCTGCAATAGCTATCATGAAACTTGTGGAAGAGGCTGAGGGTGGTGAGGATGTGAATGCTGTCGACCAACCCACAGTGAGGAGATGGACAAGAGTGTACAGACCTATGGTAACCTACCATGGGCTACATGAGCTGGAGATAATGGGGCTATAAGGTGAACAGGGACCTCCTACAGAAAATTGTTGAGCTGTGCCGGCCACACCTGACACACAGAACTAACAGAGGGGAACCCATCCCAGTGGATACCAAGATATGTGTAGGCCTAAGAATACTAGATACAGGTACCTTCCAAAGGCCAACTGGGGATATGATGGGGAGTTCACAGGCATCAGCATCCAGGGTAGTCCATCAGTTCCTGGATGTCATGTCAGCACATGTCGGTGAGCACGTATATTTCCCCAACACCCATGAGGCACTGGCCAGCAATATGCAACTGTTCCATTCAATAGCAGAATACCCTGAAGTAGTGGATGTAATAGACTGCAGGCACATATGCATCTAGGCATCCCCTAGTGAGCGGGGTAGGGTCTACATCAGCTGCAAGAGCTTCCCCTCCATCAACTGCTAGGTCATGTACGATGCCCAGGGCATAATACTGAATGTGTGTGTTGGCTGCCCTGGAAGCTATCATGATTCCCACATCTGGCATCTGACACAGCTGTACCAGAGATTTGCCAATGGGGACATCCTTCACGGTCACCTAGTGGAGGATGCTGGATACACACTGGAGCCGTGGCTGATGACACCCATCAGAAATGCACACACACCCGAATAAGAACTCCATAATGAGGCACACGCACAGACCAGAATTATAGTAGAGCATGTGTTTGGGATGCTCAAGTCACAGTTCCGGTGCCTGGAAACATTCGGTGGAGCCTTGCAATACTCACCAGCTACATGCACCAAGATTGTCCTTGTATGTGCCATGCTACACAATATGATCCTGTGGAAACAGCTGCAGCAGGAACAGCATTGGGCAGGGCCACACAGCCCCCCACCATTGCCAAGGCCTGCACAGGCACAGTGTGACTCAGAGGAGGAACAACCTGAGCCTGCCCCACTAGGCAGAAGGAGGCTTGCCCAGTATGCCGTGGCCTTGGCAAAGAGGCAACGCATAGCACATACTCTGAAACAGGAGGGACCCAGGGAATAGCACCTCTCTTCGACTCTCACATACAGTAAAAGGGATGCCAAACATTACACTACCTGTGCCTAACTATGTGTGGGGAGTGTACTATGTGCAACTGACATAGGCAGCCCTGCAGCACCACCCTCAATACCGGGACACCCACAAGGTAAGTAACTCACACATGCCAGTCGGGGGGGGGGTCACATACCCAACAACAGTCACAGCTAGCAGGACAAGTGTAGACAAACACAAACAAAGGCTGTGCTATGGCCTCTTAATGAGGCCTGTAGGTAAACTCCCCCCAGGCCTACACAAGAGACTACAGCAGGTCAGGCAGTGGGATGTCAGTTCTGAAGGGTAGAAAGTCAGAAAGTAATATGTAGGTAATTAAAAGCTAAGATCTGTAGTACACTGGTATGCCTCTAGCCAGCACAATAGGTAAGACTACAGACTGAAATGGAGTATCTGACATACCAGTACAGTCCTAGCAAATGTGTAAAAGTGACAGGTGTGCCCCTCCATCAGACATAGAAATGTTGTCAGAGTCAGGTGTGCCCCACCCCAATCCTGTGTAGAAATGAATAAATAGTCAGGTGTGCCCCCCATCCTACATAGAAATATAGTAACAGTCAGGTGTGCCCCCCACAATCCTGTGTAGAAATGTAGAAATAGTCAGGTGTGCCCCCATCCCACGTAGAAATATAGTAACAGTCAGGTGTGCTCCCCCCCACAATCCTGTGTAGAAATGTAGAAATAGTCAGGTGTGCCCCCATCCCACATAGAAATATAGTAACAGTCAGGTGTGCTCCCCCCCACAATCCTGTGTATAAATGTAGAAATAGTCAGGTGTGCCCCCCATCCTACGTAGAAATATAGTAACAGTCAGGTGTGCCCCCCACCAATCCTGTGTAGGAATGTAGAAATAGTCAGGTGTGCCCCCCATCCTACGTAGAAATATAGTAACAGTCAGGTGTGCCCCCCCCCACAATCCTGTATAGAAATGCAGAAATAGTCAGGTGTGTCCCCTCATCCTACATAGAAATATAGTAACAGTCAGGTGTGCCCCCCATAATCCTGTGTAGAAATCCAGAAATAGTCAGGTGTGCCCCCCATCCAAATGCAGAAATGTAGTAACAGTACATGCCAAATGATCGACGGATACCCTGCAGAGACAGCATGCTACCTGTATGTGTACAACACAAAGGTCAGCACTTCAGTACAAACTACCTGGACTTGATCCACACATTCAATACAGACGGCCATACTGGGCATGCCCACACACACAGAGTAATGAAGGCAATGTCAGTCAACAACAAAAGGTCATACTAGGCATGCTTACACACTTAAACACATGAAGGCCATGTCTGCAAATACCAGTGGACCAGACATATCTGGCAGCCACAGATGTTAGTGCAGACACTCCTCAGTATGCACCACACATGCTTTGCACACACAGTGGATAGCCATATAAGTAAGAACAAGACACTATAATAAGCCAAAGGTAGAAATACATAGATGTGTGGAAGAGGGTGACTGTGACAAGGAGCCATCCAGGGCTCTCCACCCAGCACAGAGCCAAAGGGCCACAACCACATGAGGGTCTGATGTCACACACTATAGATACTAGCCACCGGTATCTGTCACCATTACAGAGTATGTGGTGCACATGCCAGCTGTGCAACATGACTGTAGTCATCTAGCAGTTGTATACATGTATCTGTGGAACATGACCCAGGTTGTGCCCGCATGTGGCGTGTCAACCCCTAGATGAATGGGTTATGGCCCATGCACACGCAATGCTCTCCCCATAGCCCTACTATGACAAGCCTGCTGAGGTCATCTACTGTGAAATACACCTTTGGGAGAATTATATGCCAGTAATCTCTGTGGCGCATACCAGAACTGCATACTACTGCTGTAGTATGCTCAAATAGTTAGGTAGGAGTTCAATTCCCAAACATAGCAACTGTGTGTGTGTGTGTGTGTCTGTCTGCCTATGTCGAGTGCAATGCTTTTTAGGGTAGTAACACTCCCTACAATTCAAAAGCTCATCTTTGGCAAGGCTGCTGATATCATCCACCTAGAAATACACCTCTGGGTAGCTCTTACCCAGTAATCTCCATAGTGTGTCCTGTTACTGCGACTTGCTGAAGTTTGATAAATTAGTTAGGTAGCAGTTCAAATCCCAGACATGGTAGGTGTGTGTCTGTCTGTATAAAAAACAATGCTTTTAGGGTAGTCACACTCCCTACAATTCAAATGTTCATCTTTGGCAAGGCTGTTGATGTCATCCACATAGAAATACATCTCTGGGAAGTTGTAACCCGATAAT
>NC_056736.1:803265146-803310146 GCF_019279795.1 Protopterus annectens
ATATATAGAATGCAACACTACAACAACATATGAAAGCAGAATGTACACAAACACTCCAGGGGTTATACTTTTATTCACAAGATATTACACCTTTATTTCCACACAACCTATATGACAGTCTTTCTGCCATATTGTCTAGTTTATTCAGTACATCCCATACACAATACATTTTATACTGTTACAACACCTTCTAGAACTGTTATATTTATTTGTTATGACAGTACATGCAAGATTATTACTAACCTGCCTTGCGATGCAGCCTTTGCAGCCTAGCAGCATGGGCTTGTTGGTTCGCAGCCCGCTTATCTGCAGCTGTTAGAGAAATACAGTTATATTTAGCCATTACCTATCCACAGTATACACAAGGTAGGCAATCATTATCTAAGTAGTAGAATGAGTACTTATTGCTGGGGCATCTGCCATCTGCCTTGATTCTTGGATCCACTGCTCCAAGAGATCACCCTTCCACCGCTTCAGGTCAGCATGGTGATGCCTGACCTGCTCACCAGTCTGGGAGATACCAGTGGCACTGGTGAGGTCACGGGTGAGACTGTCCCAGGTCTTCACTTTATACTGAGAGCCCTGGTACTGGCCCTGCTGTTGTCTCTGCTCATGGTGTTTTACCAGGAGCCATACCAAGAATCTGTACTCCTGGGTGCCCCAGCGCTGCGCTCTAAATCGAATGCCTTCCCCTACTCCAGCCATTCTTGCCTACACTAGGGAGCTGCAACCAGTTATGGGAAGTATTCGCGCCTCTGGGGTTTAAATACACATGATTTCCCACACTTTCCCATGATTGGACTTTTTTAAAAGGCTAAGCTATGGGCACAACTGCTTTCCTAATGTTGGCATTGCTTAAAGGGGTATAGACTGGGCAGATTGAGTTTTCCAGCCTACACATTGCTTACACCAAGTAAGCTGAGCTGTGCAATTCTTAGTGTTGCTTAATATTTAATTAGCATTATATTTTCCTTTTGGCATTTATTTATTATTTGTTACATGTTATATCTGTGTCTGGTATCCGTGATTCATGTGTACGTACACTTTATGGGGTCCTGGGGATTTCAACACTTTATTGCAATAGCACCTCACATCTGGCCTTACTGCAGTACTCCAGTTCACATATTTATGTTATGTGGCGGATTATACAACATCACACTGTACATAGATTCTTTTCACATGTTCAGTTTGATTTTCCTATGGTGAGGATTTGTTTATTGAAACCTCAATCTTATGTACTGCTGTGATGGCTTAGTGGTTAACTACTGTGACTGTAGTTTACAAGGTCTTGGGTTTGACCCTTACTGAGGCTGTTTATTTTGTTCATAGGTAGATACTAGGCTATCTGCCCTAGGGCATTTATAAGCCTAGCCAGAGTGTATTTGGCTTCCGCCTCCCTATTAGATTAGCCTACTGTGCCTCTGTAAAGTAGGTCACAGAAGGTACCCTTTTAAGATTAGTTTACTGTGCCTCTGTCTAGCAGGGACACAGGAGAGATCCCAGGGGTGAATTTGCGATTTCTCATCCACGCGTCCAAATTTCGCTTGAAGAGGGTCAGCGAGGGGCTATGTCTAACATGAATTGGGATTCTATTCCAGAGTGAGGGGAGCCTTTGGGAAATGAATCTGTCCCTCCAGCATGTCCTATTTATTTTTGTGCTGAGGTTTAGGTCCCTGGAGCGTGTAGCTCTAACGGACTTTATTTTTTGAGGTGGAGCATGTCCATTAATTCTGGGTTTGACATGGCTTTGTATGTCAGGCATAGATCGCCTCCAAGTAGGCGGTAAGCAACTGAGTAGAGCTGGAGTTTCTTTAGTCGTGCTGCATAGGACATCTGTTTGTAGCCCATGATCCTCTTGGTGAGGTACTTTTGGGGTCTCTCCAGTTGCTGCAGGTGTCGGGTAAGGTACATCCCAAAAGGGGAATTGTATTCAATTATGGGTCTGATCAGTGACGAGTAGAGGGGCACAATGACCTCTCTTGATCTAGATGCGAACCCTTTTGTGATAAGGTGGGCTATATAGAAGGTCTTTCTAACCACTTTGGCAACATGATTATCAAAGGAGAGATTACTATCTACGTTGGTCCCCAAATCTCTAATTACTTCTTCCGTACTTAATGGATTACCACCTATGTGGTAATTTGTGGGCACCTTGTTTTTCCCAAAGGGGATGACTATGCACTTTTTAGCATTTAGCTTGAGGCCGTGGCTCTGGCACCAAGCATCTGTCTCTGTGAGACCCTTTTGGAGGATGCTTGTGTCAGCTGGAGATTCGATTATTGCCCCCAGTTTGTAGTCATCTGCGAACTTCGTCAGCCATAATCCCCCCGTGTTAGCCTGAACCTCAGAGAAGTATATACCAAACAAGAGAGGTCCCAGAATTGAGCCCTGTGGGACACCACTTGTAACTGGTTTGGATTCGGACATGGCACCTGCGATTCTCACCATGTGGGTTCTATCTCTGAGCCAGTTTGCAACCCATCTTGTGATATAGGGGTTGATATTTAAGCTGGTAAGCTTATTTATGATGCCCGAGTGGGGTATTGTGTCGAAGGCTTTTGCGAGGTCCAGGTAGGCTGTGTGGACTACCTTGTCCTCATCTATGGCTTTGGTAACTGTTTCAAAGAAATCAACTAGGTTTAGAGGCAAGATCTGCCCTTAACAAAGCCGAATTAGGTAGGGTCCAGTGTCTGGAGGCTCCCAATGTCTTTGTTTATGAGTTCCATGATAATGCGCTCCATAGCTTTACAGACCAGACTAATCAGGCTTATGGGGCGATAGTTTCCAGGGTCCGTTGTGGCACCACCTTTGTGGAGTGGGACCACTGTAGCTGTATGCCATTCTTTGGGTACATATCCTGTAGTAAGGCTAAGTTTGAACAGTGACTTAATGTGAGGGTTCAGTTCTTCTTGGGGCTCATGTAAGACACAGCCTGGGACACCATCCAGTCCCATAGATGCTGTGTTTTTTGCCTTGGAGAGGGCAGCTTTCACCTGTGCATCTGTGATGTCAGGGAGGTTACATTCAGTTGGGATAGGCATTTGCTCCTTTGGGGGGGGGGGGAGTTTGCGCTGAATCTGTCTGCCAGGATGTTTGCTATGTCTGTAGGTTCAGTATATTTTGTACTGTTATGCAACAATTCAGAGCATATCTGGGAGTTTCTGCCCATGTTTCTGACATAACTAAAGAAGGCCTTGTGATTATCCTTAGTGTCTAGGGCAATTTTTCTTTCGAAACTGGCCTTTGATGATTTTATGAGGGATCGAAGTTTCTTGCTAATACTGATCAGAGATGCCTTACCTTTTTGGGATTTTTCTCTGTCATGTAGTAGCTTCCTCCTTCTGTTGTATAGCTTATTTATGGCCAGGGTCCACCAGACCGGTCTCCTGTTTTTGGAGGAGTGAGTCTTGGTTTTATTTGGGATAGCACAATCCATGCATTCCTGCAGGTGCTCATAGAATGCATTTGTAAAGGATTCTGCGGATTGGGCTGTATTATCCTCAGGCCCAGGGGTTTTGAAGGATTCCACTTCAGTCTTGAGAAGTGCAAAGTTGGCTTTGGAGAAATTCTTTACAGTGATTTCCTTGGCTGGGGGTGGGGACGGGATATGGATGTCCAGGGAAATTTGTTTATGGTCTGATCTTACCAATGAGGGTTTACCTCTGGTGTGGAACATAGAGTCCCCATGTTGGTGATGACCAGGTCCAATATGTTGTTCCCTCTTGTGGGAGTGGTGACCAGTTGTTCCATTGTGTTTGAGTTTATAAATTCAAGGAACTGTTGGGCGAGGGTGTTTGGGCTTGAGTAGTTTTCCCAGTCAATGTTTGGGTAGTTGAAGTCACCCAATAACATAGTGTTTGGAGAGACCTTCATATTCTCCAGTGTTCTCAGGAAAGCCAAGTGGGGTTCCTGTAATAGCGAGGGTGTTCTGTAGCAGGCCACAAACTGAAAGGCAGTTTTGCCCGCTGTTAGTTGCACATGGATGGTTTCCGATGCTTCATGCAGTGCCACTAACCTGGAGGTGTAGGTATCTTTGATGAATATAGATACTCCCCCTCTTTTTGTGCTTCGGTCCGAGTTTTGGGCAATGCATGGTATGAGTTATAACCTGGTAGTGCTGGGGTGCTCTCAGGAGTCTTGAACCAGGTTTCTGTTACTGCACAGACATCGATTTTCTCCATACTGAGGAGAGTCTCGAGTGCGTGCATCTTGAGGTTTAGACTTCTGGCATTGAGTAGCATTACCTTTAGTTTTTATCTTTGGGTTGTCTATGGAGGTAGGTTTGTCCTTTGAGCCTTGCCTAAAAAAGGCACTATAGGGGTGGCAAGAGCCTTGGCCAGTATACAAAAGCCTAAGGGTGACAGGTGCAAGCCGTCTCTAGCGAAGCAACGTGGCTTGTCGAGCATGTCATCCCAGGCTGACAGACACTGGATCCCCTTTGAATGACACCAATACTTTAGCCAATTGTTGAAACTGATCATTTTGTCTTTATACTGTGGCATCATTCTTGGTGAGGGAAAGATGCTACTCAAGGTCAGGGACATACCCGCCTGGGCTACATGGTCAGAGAGCTCCTCTATGTCTCTTTTCATGTAGTCCAGGGAGGTACATCTCAGGTCATTCACACCAGCATGGACAATGATGGAGTCATACTTGTACTTGCTTTGGAGTGACCTGAGTGCTTGCATTATGTGGTGGATCCTGGCACCCGACAGGCAGCTTACAGTGACCTTCTCCTTGTTCAGTCTGGTGAGTGGGACATCAGTGTGCTGGACAATGGAGTCCCCTATAACAAGTGTATTTGGTGTGTTGTTTGGCCTTATGGGCTGTGACTGTGAGGCACACTGATTTTGTGAGATATGTGATTTGTGGGTATTGTTGAGGGGTGGCTGTTGCTTGGATATCTGCTTAGGATGTCTTTGCTCTTTAGGCAGATTTTTATTTAAAGCCTCCGAGTATGTTTTTGTGTGTTTATGTGTTGGGTATGCAGATGCAATAGGTCTGTGTGAGACTGGATTTGTGGTATTAGTGGTTACCTTTTCCTCCTGACTGACTGTGCCTGTCTTGGGTTGAGAGAGATCTGCCTCAAGTTTGGCTGTGTAACTGCATCTCTCACATGTATTAGAGTTTGTTGGAAGGAGGAGAGGGTTGTCTGAGTACATAAGGCAATTGTAACATTGCCTCAAAATTCCCAGATTCACCAGCTGGACTGGAGAGTAACCTTGAAACTGACCCTTGGACATACCAGATTAGTATAGGGAACTGTTTTTTTTTACTGATCAGATTAGGGAAAGGAACTGATTTTTCACTTGATCAGGAAGGACCAATTGGGAGTCTAATACTTATGAGAAGTCAAGAAGGGTGTAGTGCTTTAGTTAGTTAGTGTTTCCTTATAAGAGCTGAGCAAGTGCAGGGCTTTAGAAAGAGAATAGAGTGATTACTTTGGGAGTTTGAACAGTTCTAAGGGAAAAAGTGAAGAGCAGACTTTGTGGAGCCTGGAATAGTTTAAACCTGTTTAGGCGGCGCTGCCCGAAGCTGCTCAGTGCGCAAAACTGCGCAAAAAGAGAGTTGTAGGATTTTAAGAGAGAGAGAGATCAATGAGTTTAGAATTGACCCAAAATGGCCAATAAAACTACAGCTTCTAGGTAGTAACCACTCCTCCAGGGACAGGCAGGCTGTTCTGTGTTAACCACTCCCACTGGTGAACACAGAGACTTCTTGCTGGGCAGAACACGGGCTGTTGGATACAGAGTGATTAAGGGCACTTTAAAGCAGTTGTAAGTGGGTTTGCACTGAGCTAAGCCCTGCTAACTTTAGTTACAGTTTCTTACACTCAGCTTCTAAATTGCTTAGTTTGTGTAGGCAGTGCTTACCCCCGCGCAAACACACTTAAACATGCTTACTTTTGCTTGCATATGCTTACTACTGCTTATTTATGCTTAAGCCTGCTTACTAGTGCCTTATTCATTATGACACTAACACTTCACATGTGCATTTCCTGCAGTTCTCCAGTTCATAAATATATGTTATTTAGTGGGTTTTGCAACATGATTGGTTATAATGTGCTAAGTGTTTAAATAGCTATAACCATTCATTTTTTATTTTTCACAACTAGTACTAAATAATCCACATAAGAGAAACATCACTGCAACATGAATTCCCTCTGGCAAACAATATTTAGCTTCCTCTAATGTCCAATTTATATTAGAAACAACCACATTCATAATTAATGCAAATAGCATACTGCTTACTAGACACCTTTGCTTAATATTTGTCTTTCATTCTATTGTTTCACTTAACCAACCATTTATCACCAATCTCACTTTACTCTTGCTATAAACAGAGTTTAACACATTGATTATTTTATCACTTATGTTATAGTCTGTCAAAATGTCCCATAGTGCTTCATGCTGGATCTTGCCAAATGCTTTACTTATGTTATCTATTAATATTTTTAATTCAGTTTCCCTATTTATTACATCATCCACCAGTTCTCTTATTAACATTAATAGTTCTTGACTTCCTTTTTTTCTTTTATTCTAAATATTGTTTCAGTCAGTAATTTATTTGTCTTACTTATTATTTTCTTTTCTATTATTTTCATAAAGGTCTTATAATCTGCATTATTTAATACTAAGGCTCTCCAATTTTTATGTATGTTTTTTCTCCCCTTTTCCATATAAATTTCATTGCTCCTATATAGATTGTTTCATCATTTATGCCATTTTCAAACCATTCATTTAATACCTTTAGAAAATACTCAAAATCCTCATTTTGCCACTCTTGCATGTCCTTATAGATTAAATATTCAAGTCAATCTAAACCTGTGGCTGCTTCTACATTTACTATTTTCAATACATCTTTAAATTCATGCATTGTAATCTTTTCTTCCATTCTTTTATTATCCTTAACAGTTTTTAAGTTCTATCCTTTTTTTATCATAGTGTCATCTATAAGAAAGGTTTTAAGAATATCCCCTAGATTCTCAAAAGCTTGCATAGAGTGCAAGATCGGTGCAGGAGCTCAAGCAGGCAATATGTCTGCCATGTGATCCAGAAACAGCTGGCAGGGGTGTGCACGAGCACTCCTGCACTAATCCTGCACGGACTAAGCCCTGGTATGCAAATCATCCCATTTTCAGGTGCAATCCATGCAAATGAGGTGATTTTGCAATCCAAGAAGTTTGCAGCAGTCCTTGCAAGACTAGTGCTATCTGCAGAAATGTACTTGGTTACTAACCGAGTGCATTTCTGCAAAATCCAAAACGGAGCTATGACAGCTCTGAATAAAGGCTGCATATCAAGTAGTAAGCATGCCAGTGACCAAGTATAAGGCCATTGGCATTGCAAACAAAACAAAAAATAAAAAAAAACTTTTCTTTTTTTTTTACCCGATCTCAGCTGTTTAAGCGTAGGGCAGCAGCGCACAAATGAGATCGGGGGGAAATAATAAAATAAACCTAAAATAAGCAGTATAACTAAAATCAGTATTCTGCCATGCAAGTCAATGGCAGGTAGAAGACAACTGTGCCAGTGAGTAGTGGTTGCTAAGGGGGAGGCTCAATGTGAGACATGTAACTATGCATTAGCAGGCAAGCCTATGCAAATGAGGTGAAGGACAGTGAATGCCATTTTTCCCCAGGATGTGAGTCAGGTCCCAACAGTGTAAGAGTAGGAATAGCTTGGTGCAAGCTTAGGAGGTAGGTGACATCATGGGGGTGTGTGTCAGACATACTGTAAGCAAACTGGAGCCCTGTGGCTCGGGTGTGCTCCTAGCTTAGCACAGCTAAGCGAGGGTGTGTGTCTAAACCTGCCTAGCACTCTTTACAAAGCTTAAGCGGGTGTGCGTGCCGCTCACTGAGTTTTACAGGAAGAAAAAATAAGTTAAACCAGGAAATAGCAGCAGTGTGCACATTTGTGCACTCTGTTTGCACTGACACAGGCTTAAACAGGGAGGCAATGGGAAGGGAAAACAGCAGTAGGAAGGTAATCAAGGAGAACTAGAGTCACCATAATAGCCAGTACTACACAGGGTGACAAAACCCACTACAGGAAATGTGCTGAGCGACATGTGTGACCATATGACCCATACATGCCAGTCAGGACGGTTCACATACCCACCAACAGTCTCAGCCAGCAGGACAGGTGTAGACAAACCCAAACAGAGCCTGTGCCATGGCCCCAGAATGATGGCAATGGTTAACGTCCCCCTCAGGCCTACAGAGACAGACCACAGCAGGGCAGGCAGTAGGTTGTTAGTTCTGATGGGTAGGAAGTCAGACAATAATATGTAGGGCAACCAAAGCCATGATCTGTAGTACACTGGTATGCCTCTAGTCAGCATGATAGTTAGCAATACAGAATGAAATGGAGTAACTCACATACCAGTATAGTCATAGCAAATGTGTACAAGTGTCACGTGTGCCCCCCACATCCTACATACTAATGTAATAACAGTCAGGTGTGCCCCCCATCCCTGTGTAGAAATATAGAAACAGTCAGGTGTGATCCCCTGCTAAGCAGAAATGTAGTAACAGTCAAAGCCAAATGATTGATGGATACCCTGCAGAGACAGCATGTTACCTGTCGATGTACAACACAAAGGTCAGCACTGCAGCACAAACTACGTGGACACGATCCACACATTCAATAAAGATGGCCATACTGGCCATGCTCACACACTTAGAGAAATGAAGGCAATGTCAGTAAACAGCATACTGAAAGGTCATACTGGGCATGCTCACACACATAAACACATGAAGGCCATGGCTGCAAACACCAGTGGACCAGACATATCTGGCAGTTGCAGTTGTTAGTGCAGACACTCGTCAGTATGCACCACTCATGCCTTGCACACACAGTGGATAGGGATACAGACATATATGTCAGGACAATACACTATAATAAGCCAAAGGTAGACGTACATAGATGTGTGGAACAGGGTGACTGTGACAAACAGCCATCCAGGCCTGTCCCACCCAGCACACAGCCAAAAGGCCCCAAATACATGAGGTGAAGATGTCACTCAGTGCAGATACCAGCCACCAGTATCTGTCAGCATTACAGACTATGTGGTGCACGTGCCAGCTGTGCAACATGACTGTACGAGGAAGTAGTCATCTAGCAGCTGTATACACGTACCTGTGAAATATGATCCCGTGTGTGCCCGCATGTGGCATGTCAACCCCTAGATGAATGGGTTATGGCCCATGCACACACCGCCCTCCCCATAACCCTACTATGACAAGCCTGCTGAGATCATACAATGTGAAATACACCTTTGGGAGAGTTGTAGCCCAGTATTCTCTATGGCACATCCCATAACTATGCACTGCTGTAGTGTGATAAATTAGTTAGGTAAGAGTTCTAACCTCAGACTTGGCAACTGTGAGTGTGTGTTTTTGTGCATATCTATCTGCCTCTGACTGTGTAGAGAACAATGCTTGCTAGGGTACTCACACTCTCTACAATTCATATACTTAACGTTGGCAAGGCTGCTGATGTGACCCACCTAAAAGTACACCTCTGGGAAGATTGTAGCCCAGTAATCTCCATCGCACGTCCTGTAACTGCATACTATTGTAGTGTGATAAAGTAGTTAGGAAGGTGTTCTAATCCCAGACATGGCAAGTGTGTGGGTCTGTCTGTATGACCCTGTCTGTGTAGACAGCAATGCTTTTTTAGGATACTCACACTCCTTACAATTCATATACTCAACATTGGCAAGGCTGTTGATGTCACCCACCTAAAAATACACCTCTGGGAAGGTTGTAGCCCAGTAAGTTCTGTAGCATGTCTTGTAACTGTGCACTGCTCTAGTATTATAAAGTAGTGAGATAGGTGTTCAAATCCCAAACATGGCAAGTGTGTGTGCCTGTCCGTGTAGACAGCAATGCTTTTTAGGGTACACACACTACTTGCAATTCATATACTCAACTTTGGTAAGGCTGTTGATGTCAACCACCTATCAATACACCTCTGCGAAAGTTGTAGCCCAGTAATCTCTGTTGCACATGCCATAACTGCATGCTGCTGTAGTTTGATTTAGAATTGTTGTAGGGTTCCATCCCCACACATGTCAGTTCTGGAGGCTTTGTGTGTGTGTCATTGTCTGTGTACGGAGCAATGCATTATACTCTAGTCACTCTCAGTACATTTCAAATGCCCTACTTTGGCAATCCACTGATGTCATTCATTGTAAAATACACCTTTGGGGAAGGAGTTCTCAAGTAATCCCTGTGGTGCGTCCTATAACAGCTGCATGCTGCAGTGTGCTATAGACCTCTGTTAGGGGTTTTATACCCATCCATGTCAGTTGTGGATGTTTTGTGTGTGTCACTGTCTGTGTAGGGAGCAATGCATATTAGGCTAGTCACACACAGTACATTTCAAATGGCCTAATAGATTCGTAGGTTTGTAGGTTGGTACTAGGCTATTGGCCCTAGGGCCTACACAAGCCTAGCCATAACAATTCCCTGGCTATTTCTTCCCACACTATTTACTTCCTGGACCCCTGTCTAGCAGGGCGACTGATGTGATCCCCGGGGTGAATTTCTTTTCTCCTATCCAATCATCAAGGTTCCTTTTGAAGAAGACCAAAGAGGCACTCTGCTTGACATGTATGAGCAGTCTATTCCAGAATCTAGGGAGTCTCTGGGTCAGGAACCTATCCCTCCAGCATGTTTTGTTTATTGTGATGACAAGGTTTAGATCCCTGGAGCGTGTGGCTCTGAGGAATTGTGATTTATTTAACTGTAGCATGTCCAACAGCTCTGGGTTTGACATGGCCTTGTATGTTAAGCAGAGATCACCTCTGAGTAGATGATAGTTTTTTAAGGCAGTCAGCATATGGCATCTGCTTTAGGCCTGTTATTCTTTTAGTGAGGTATTTCTGCAGTCTTTCCAGTTGTTGCTGGTGTCTTGAGAGGTACATACCAAATAGGGTGTTGTATTCTATAATGGGTTTAATGAGGTATGAGTACAGTGGGACAATGACCTCCTTTTTTTCTGCATGAAAAGCCCTTAGTGATGAGGTGTACCACATAGAAGGATTTCCTGAATGTTGTGGTGATGTGGTTATCGAAGGTGAGACCACTGTCCACCTGTGTCCTTAAGTCTCTTATCACACTTTCGGTGTTTAGTGTACTGCCATCTATGTGGTAATTCATGGGTGCATATTATTTCCCAAAGGGGATAACTATACAGTTCTTGGCATTGAGCTTGAGTCCATGGCTCTGGCACCAAGCATCTGTTTCTATAAGGCCCTTTTATAGAGTATCCACATCATTTGGAGATTCAATAATGGCTCCCAGTTTGCAGTCATCTGCAAACTTTGTTAGCCAGAGTCCTTTAGTATTGGCCTGTACTTCAGAGAAGTAGATGCCAAACAAGAGTGGTACCAGGACTGAACCCTGAGGTACTCTACTTGTCACTTGTCTGAAGCTGGATTTGAAGTCAGCTACTTTTACAGTGTGGGTTCTGTCAGTAAGCCAGTTGGCAACCCATCGAGTGATGCAGGGATTAATGCCCAGCTTAGAAAGTGTATCTATTATTCCAGAGTGGGGGATGGTGTCAAAGGCCATGACGAGGTCCAGATAGGCTGTGTGGACCACCTTACCCTTATCCACAGCTCTGGAGACTAATCAATCAGGTTCAGGAGACAAGATCGGCCCTTCACAAACCCAAACTGGGTGGGGTGCAGTGTTTGAAGGTTGCCAATATCTTTGTTTATAAGTTCCATGATAATACGTTCCATGGCCTTGCAGATCAGGCTCATCAGACTGATGGGCAGTAGTTCCCGGGATCCAAGGAGGATCCCCCCTTGTAGAGTGGGATGACTGTAGCTGTGCGCCACTCAGTGGGCATGAAGCCTGAGGTGAGGCTATGATTAAACATGACACTTAGTTGAGGTGCCAGTTCATTTTGTAGTTCATGTAGTACATAGCTCGGGATATCATCTGGTCCCATAGATACTGTATTCTTAGCTTTGGAGAGTGCGTTTTTACCTGTGTAGCCATTACTACCAGAATTTGGCAATCTTCCACTATTGAGATGGGCCATTTAGGGGGTGAGAGGGTGGTGAAATTGGCACTGAATCAAGATGTTGGCAATATCCTTGGGATCAGTATATTTAATGCCATTCTGTTATAGCTCAGTGCAGATCTGAGCATTGCCATTTAGATTCTTGACAAAGTTATAGAATGCCTTGTGGCTGTCTTTGGAATCTTTGGCAATTTTATTTTCGTAACTAGCTTTGGATTATTTTATGAGGGATCTCAGCTTCTTATGAGGCTGGTAAGGGAGTTTTTTTGCATCCTGAGATTTTCCTTTTTTCTGCAACAGTTTCTTCCTTTTGTTGTAAAGTTTGTTTATGCATGAGACCACCAGATTTTGGTCATGTTTTTTGGAAGAGTATCTGGTCTCTATTTGGATGTGCTTGTATAGTGCCTTAGTGTGGGACTCAGCAGTTGAACTTTCAGTTCCCATCTGCATGGGTGTCATGAAGTTTGTCACTTCTGACTTGAGTAGCATGAAGTTGGCTTTGGAGAAGTTTTTTATGGAGGTTTCCTTACTGGGGGAGTGGGGGTGGGATGTGGATGTTAAGGGTGATTAGCTTATGGTCTGACCTGACCAACGAGGGGGTGGCCATAGGTTGGAGCATTGATTTCCCATGTTGGTAATGACCAGGTCTAGGATATTGGAGCCCCTGGTGGGACAATGGATTAGTTGATCCAGGGCATTGGAATTTATGAATTCCAAGAACCATTGGGCAAAGGTGTTGATACTCAAGTATTTTCCCCAGTTAATGGCAGGGTAGTTGAAGTCACCCAGAATTAGGGTGTTTGGTTGTATCTTAATATTTTCCAGTATGTTTAGAAAGGTGTAGTGAGAATCTTGGGGCATGGTGGGGGATCTGTAGCAAGCTACAATTTGGATTGCAGTCTTACCTAGTGTTAGTTGCACCTGGAGAATTTCAGATGCATTGTGTTGGGCAACTAGCCTGGTGGTGTGAATATCCTTGGTGAATATGGACACTCCTCCACCTTTAGTGTTTTGATCCTGGTTTGGTGGCTGAAAAATGTGGTAAGAGTTGTAGCCTGGCATTGCAGGGGTGCTCTCTGGAGCCTTGAACTAATTTGTCAATATTGCTAATATCATTGATTGTGAAATACACCTTTGAGGAAGGAGTTGTCTAATAATCCCCATGGTGCATCCTATAACAGCTCCATGCTGTATTGTGATATAGACCTCTGTTAGAAATTCTATACCCACCCATGTTGGTTGTGGATGTTTTGTGTGTGTATCACTGTCTGTGTAGGGAGCAATGCATTTTAGGCGATTCACACACAGTGCATTTCAAATGGCCTACTTTGGCAATCCTGCTGATGTCATTCATTGTGAAATAAACCTTTGGGGAAGGAGTTTTCTAGTACTCCCTGTGGCACGTCCTATAACAGCTTCATGCTGTAGTGTGATATAGATCTATGTTAAGGGTTCTATACCCCCCCATGTTGGTTGTGGATTTTTTTGTGTGTGTCACTGTCTGCGTAGGGAGCAATGCATTTTAGACTAGTCACAGACAGTACATTTCAAATGGCCTGCTTTGGCAATCCTGCTGATGTCATTCATTGTGAAATACACCTTTGGGGCAGGTGTTCTCTTTTAATCCCTGTGGTGCATCCTATAACAGCTCCATGCTGTAGTGTGATATAGATCTCTATTAGGGGCTCTATACCCACACATGTCAGTTGTGGATGTTTTGTGTGTTGATCACTGTCTATGTAGGGAGCAATGCATTTTAGGCTAGTCACACTCACTACAATTCGAATGCCCTACTTTGGCAATCCTGTTGATGTCATCCAATGTGATATACACCTTTCTCCATACTATACCTGCATAGTGCTGTAGTGTAATAAACTAGTTAGGTAGGGGTTCTACTCCCAGACATGACAGGTGTGTGTGTGTGCTTGTGTTTTTAACATGCATCCTGTGTGGAGGTGGTTGTGAGTGTGTGATACCTCTGGCCAATGTGGAGCAGGTTTTGCATATTTCTTATATGGTGGCCCTACTATATATCACAATGTCCACCATACATGGATAACATATATGAAATAACTAAGATGCTGGGGTGCAAAGACATACCAATACATGTGACATCAAGCCAGGCAATCACAGTTAGCAACCTCAGTATTACCCAGAGCACACTCTCAACCCATGTCTCACACACACACACATGCCTAGGCAACAGCCAATATGTAGGTAGTACACTACATATTGGCCACTGATAGTAAATATGGGGTAATAGCTGTGGGCTACAGAGGGCATGGCATCCTGTCCATCTGTCCAATATGCACATACATGCAGACAGTGCACCTCCTCCATGTTCCCCAATAGACACCTGCAACACCTGTGGTGCCAACAAATGTGACCCTCAAAGAATATACCATGCCTGACAACATGCCCTGAATTGACAGATGCCACTGACACTGGGGAATGCTGTTAGCATGCTATCAATGTAGGTGCAGGGTAAACCTGCTGCCCATTACCCAGTTACCACCACAGGTGGGCAAGACTGGCACATCTGATAATAATCTGTGTTCATAACATGGGCCAGACACCCCAAGTACAGTTCCACATGTCACTGTACATGCATGTGGGAGGTGTGCACATCCTAGACACCATCCATGTCATGGACTAAGGAACACATACATGGCAAGCGATGCACAGCATTGGCCACACACAATAGTCACCCAGGTGACTGGATGGGGGATACAATACCCACCTGTGTGGGCAAATGCAGACACTACAGCCCTGAGCCACAATGCAGACCATTGTCACATGGCATGATGCAAAGGTATACCCATCGCCTAGCCTTGTACACCAGTCTGGCACAGTCAACCACCACACACCCATGCAGACCTGTACTCATGCATGTCAGTACTGGCACCCTGTGTGTTTGTGTGTGTGTCGTATGGTGCATATGTTCACATCCACACTCCCTACAACCCCCATGGGTATACTGAAGCACGTTGTTTGATGTCAGACACCTCCCCAAACCCTTTGTCCATACAACCTCCATATGACCCGTGTGATGCCTGCACAGTGATGTGTTGTGGCAATCCCACTACTGATGAGTTGTAATCCTGACCTTGCCAAGTGTGTCAGTGTGTGTGTCCCTGTGAGAGTGTGGCTGTGTTGATGCTGGCACCTGTTCATGTGGACAGGCACGTGTACATCACCTAGCGTATAGCTACCATATCCCTGTTGCAGATGTCAGTCACCATCACATATATGTTCTGAGGGCTCCACAACAGGTAACCCATGTGGTGCATCCAATAACTGCATAGAATTCTGATAGCACTACATAGTCGTCAGGGGTTTGATACCCTGTGCTGGTAGATGTGTGACACAGATATGCTTAGGTTTTACTCTCCCACCCTTCCCTGACTTGTCTTTGCCTCTTTCTGCATCTCCCACTCCTCCTCTGGTGGATGTGGAGACCTACACCTGCTTTGCTTGGCAGCAGCATGTGTATTTTAAGTGATGCTCATGATCAGCTGATGGCCTCTGCATGAATTGCAGCCCTCCCCCTAGCTGATTGCATGTGGAACAGCTGTGGTAACATTCCCATAGCCAATTGCATGGAACAAACACTCCAATATCTAGGAACATCATGTTGGTGTTGGCCTTTTTCATTCACTGTGAGCAGGAACTAGATCTGTTGTTTGGCAAACAGCATCTCAGATGGATTGGGGATTTACCTCTAACAATATACACTGTGGAAACAGGGCAACACACAAGAGGGGGATGTGCCTGACCTGACTACAGACTGTAAGTGCTGTTATACCGCATTTGGAGTACTGTTGGTTTAACAGTGTGTGTGTGGCTATGACTGTCCTACATGTCTCAATACCAGCCATGTCAGTTCCATATTTATGAGGAATCCCCATCTGCAGGGTCATCTGCAGACAGGGCAGTGTGTTATGCCTTTGGTTTCATGTGTTACCAATAGAGTATCTATCTGTGGACTGCAGAAGGTAGTGTGAGGATTGCAGTCTGTAGATGGTGAACGCTCTGACAATTACTGGCTTTATATCCCTCATAAGACATATGTTACACCAAACCCTGTTACAACAGTAAATGTATGAGGTTATCACAGCAACATGTCATTATTGGCCCTGTGTATGTACTTCCAACCACAACTCTGTCAACCTGTGTACATATGTCGTGCATGAAGTGGTGAATATGTGCTGTACACCATAATTGGTATCATCATATCTGATAACAAGCCAGTGAGATATCAGACTGCTACACATGTTATGTACAGTAGGGGTTATATTTGATGACATAACCTGGACATCCTGTGGATGTTTGTACAGTACTGAGGTCTGTGTAGAATGTCGACAATGTGTGTATTGTTAATATGTACTTTAGCATGTCTACAGATTGTGGTAGATGTCATTGTTCTAGGTCCCGTCCTATCTGATGTTACATGCTGCTCCACTGTATGGTACCATATTGGCTTACATGTTTGCAGGGCCATACACACACATGCCCCATAACACAGACAGCAATCAGACCAAACTGTGTAGCAGCCCAGTATATGTAGGGTCAGTCTGTGAGTGGCACATATGACAATGGTGTCAAACAGATACTCAATATACTGTAATATTATGCTAGCTTAACATATGTGACTGTGGCTGTGTTCACATTGGTTGTGGCTATGCACTTTTACACAGGTATATCTTACTCTGTGCTGTGAAATGCCTGTAGAGCCTGCTATATAGGCAGGTACATGTGCATTCCCCCATAGGAGATGTAGGCCAGTGTTGAGCCAGTCTGCCTGTAGCCTACACAGTGCATTGTTACATGCCTAGCAGTTAAGTGTACTTACCCAGTGAGATGTCATGTGCAGATACTTGCCAGATGTACTGCTGCCAGGCCTCCCTTAACAGTCATGTATATTAGACAGAGCAGTGGTATGCTGTACAGATGTATGTCAATATCTAGTGGGTAGTATGTGGCCATGGCACCCCTGTACCAGTGGTTATTATGTGTCAGGCCAGACAGGGGTGTGTGAATGCATAACCTCTGTTGGAAAATGTATTCCAGTCATTATGTGTTATACCCATCTATATTTATATGTTCATAGGTTCATAGGTAGGTACTAGGCTATTGGCCCAAGGGCCTATGTAAGCCTAGCCAACAAGGTTCCATGGCTTACGCCACCCAAGAAAGTTATTTTCCTGTGCCACTGTCGAGCAGAGACACAGAAGTGATCCTCGGGGTGTATTTCCTATTTCCCATCCACTCATCAAGATTTTTCTTGAAGAGTTTCTGTCTACATCCATATTGTCAGGCATGGTACACATATTTATCACTAAGGGGTTATGTGTATACCTCTGGACTGTACAGAGTGTGTCAGAATGTCCACATATATTGACCAATATCTCTGCTGCAGTCCACATGGGCATTACATGCTAGCAGTGGTACTTTACTATGATGTCCTTAGGATGTCTGTCAGTAGCCAATGGAACACATGTTATAAGCAGATGTGACCTCCAACACACATCATGTCTGTGAAGACAATCCCAATGACAGTAGCAATAGTCTACTAATATACCATTGTTTGTACCAATTACAGCGTTACTCATGGCAAAGACTGCATTTGGATGCTTGTTTGCATCATAAAGTGGTCCCCAGAGGCATGCGGATTTTCTGCATGCCTACGTATGGGGACTCACATCCTCTATTGCTCAAGCAATGGCAAGACCTCAATATAGAGCTAGGTTTCAACTATGCCAGATTAATGCTCAAATATTTTCAGCCATTAGAGACTGAATTACGTAATAAAACTGATGCTCTTTATAAAGAAATAACAGAATGCTAAAGCTCAGAGTACTGTAAAAACAAGTTATGTTATGCCTTTATGCAGATCAAAGCATTCAGTGATAGACTTAAAATAACAAAGCAACGTAAACTAAAGAGGGACTACAACGATTTTCAAAAAGGCCAAGTGTTTGTTTGGCCGAGGTCCCAATCCACACAGCCTACTACTTCTAACCAATTATTTAAGCAACGTGATACATCTAACATTGGAGAAGAAGTAATTACTCCCACTTATTCCTCCTCCTTAATGCTTCCAAACAGTGCAGTTCCTTCTAGCCAGATTGAAACATCTTTGGCTAGAGTGTTTGGTTCAGACAGCAATGATTGTTCTAATACTGACACACCCCCTCCCAACCAGGAGGCACTTCAAGGCAATCAAGCTATACGCGCATTGGGAGCAGTGCCAAAAACAACTGTGTTGATGAACAACACATCACAACCTTTTTTACCTTACCAAAAGAAATTTGTACAACGGGAGCGAGGACGATCCAACAGCAGAGGTCCCAGAAAATGGAAATTTTCCGAAGAGAAGACAGCACAGAACAGGAGAACCAGGTATTGACTTCTCTGGTGTATAACTGTTCTAGCTTTATACTGGACAGTTCAACCGTTAGTCTCCTAAATAGGGGACTTAATTTCATTCCAGCTACTTCGGCTACGCTCACAGAGACATTGATTGACTTAAGACTTTTTTGTCGACAGCTGTGCCTTAGAATGCATTTTTCAGCTGGTAAAGAAGGTTCTAATGTGAAATTATTGTCGATACCTTTTAAAAATAAGAGTACTTTTTTACCACCAGTACCTCCATCAGTAGAGTGTTTTCTCAAATTATGTGAAAGAGATTATTATACGTTGTTTTCCACCAAAAATAAAAAAGGGAGATATTATAATCTTACTAACTTAGAATCTAAGTCCTTGGCTAACCTTAAAACTAACTCAGAAGTAGTAGTGAAACCAGCTGACAAGGGGGGGGTAGTGATTCTAGATACCACAGAATATGTGATTTATATGAACAACTTGCTATCAGACAATGTAACCTATAGAAATATAACGCATAAAGAAATACTGAGTATCATACAGACAGTGAAAGATACCTTACATGATCTCCTGATGTGCCGACAAATAAGTGTAGAGTTATTTGAATACCTTTTAATACAACATCCAGTCATACCTATTATTAAAGGTATACCAAAGATACACAAAGGCATCCATCCCATCCTGATGAGACCCATTATATCAGGGGATGGCTGGATAACCACGCACATATCCATTTTCTTGGAAAATATCTTGCGACCAGTAGTAAATGAATTTCCATCCATTTTGAAGGATACATATCATTTGCTAGAGAGTTTAAAAACTATACAACTCGATTCAGCATCATCACAGTATTTTCTTGTTACATTGGATGTAGAAAGCCTACTTACATCAATTCCCAATGATATAGGCACACAATATGTAAGAGAACTTTTGGTTAAAGAAACTACGTTCACTAATGCAAGAGTTATACTGGTTTGCCAGCTATTAGAAACCATACTGACTAACAATGCTTTATTGTTTGGCAATTTATATTATTTGCAACAATGGGGGGTAGCCATGGGCACCCCCTGTGCAAATACATATGCCAGCCTTGTAGTTTATTGGTGGGAACAATTATATTTGTTCAATCATGAGCTATTTAAGTCAGTAAGATACTACAAATGTTTCGTAGATTACATACTTATTATTTGGGAGGGTTCTATGGAAGCTTTTGATGCATTTTTGAAGTATCTAGAGACTACTACACATTTCTTAAGATTCACTAAAGAATATTCACCTAAGGAAATACACTTTTTGGACATTAAGTTAAAATTAACAAGTAAAGGTACTATTACACCTTCATTGTACAGGAAACCAGTTTGGAAGAATGCTATTTTGACATACGATAGCATGCACCCTAGGCACACGTTTCAAGGAATAGTAAGAAGTCAGTTTACTAGGATTTCCAGATTATGTGTAGAGTTGAACGATTTGAAAAGGGAAGCGGACTTTATGGAAACATTGTTTAAGAACAGAGGATATGATCTCAAAATGGTTAGAGGTATAAGACAAGAAGTCTTAGGCGGCATACAATCTATTAATAAAGATCATAATTTATGTTCTTTAGATCAACATAAATACAAGAAGTTAGATAGGACCAAGAACAGAGAAGATATGATTAATTATACCATAAAGTATACCAGTGATGTTGACAATATAAGACAAGTAGTTTCTAATAACTGGAATGTTCTCACTATGCACACATGCATTAGGGACATAGTGGGAAACAAACCCAGATTTCAGTATAGAAACAGTGATAACCTAAAATTGATTCTATGTAATGATCACTATGCTATCAACAATAAATGTAATACAGCAAAAAGGGAGTTTTTAACCCAGGGAACTTACCCTTGTTACCAATGTAACAGATGTAATAGTGTCTCAAGAATACAACCATATAAGCATCTCTATATAGATTATACCTTTTACCCTAGTTTCTATGCCAATTGCAACACCACAAATATCATATACTTAGCCACTTGTATGGCTTGCTCAGCCTTTTATATAGGACTGACGAAAAGGAGATTACGTGATCGTATATATGATCATCTATACGGCATCCATAAGCAAGATGAAACGAATGCATTAGCAAGGCACATTAAGGAATGCCCTACTCATAGTTTCAATTTTAGAGTGTTGCAAGTGGTACAAACCAACAGGAGAGGGGGCAATGCAGACAATGATTTAGCTTTGGCAGAAGTTCATTGGATAATAAAATTAGCTGCACATTTACCTCCTGGTATTAACAACTATCTCTCCATTAAACCAGTATTAATGGGGAGGAAATAAACATTTTTTATATATATTTTATATTTTTATACTCAGTATTGTACTGAGGTTTATAGTATACTCACTTAATACTATATGTATATCTGGACTAATATAAGCACTATAGATTATTAGAAGCAGTAAATTAGTCCAATATCATAAGTAAAATATATATATTTTTGTAAGATATAGGGTTCCTATCTACACAATATAATTTACCATCTAATACTAATTGGATAAATGCTTAGATAAGCGTACTTTCTATATAAGGCAATGTATAATCAACTGTTTACATAGTCTATATATTTTTTATGTTTTGCTATGTCTCTTTAGTCGCACAAGTATGCATATATATTTTATCTAGGTTATATGAACTCATATGGAATATTCTGATTTTCAACTCACAATAGAGCACCTTATACAATATTGGTGCTAGATTTACATATCACATTTTTGTACAACCTTAAAATAAAATAATTTTGTTTACACATCTACATATATATATATATATATTCTTTGTATAAAAGATACATTTTTTGAGAATAATATAATTTCATGCATAATAGAATATTTTAGCACATATATATATTTTTTTACATTTATTGAATATAGTATATATATATAAAGGTTTCAAAACCAATAATGAACAAATGAGCTAATTACAAGGTTAATATATAATATACAATTCATCTTGTAGATACTTTTTCTAGTTATTTAATCAATTCATATTCAAGAAATAAAAGTATATATTATGTCACACAACAATATCAGATGGTTAACAATATGAAACTGTCTTAAAATTGTATATATTTAGTAGTGATTTCATGCATGTATAAGTTTGTAATGCATACGCAGATGTGCATCATAGTTTTTTACATTTTTAGAACATAACAATGGAGACATATTATTGTTAGTTGTGATTTTATAGATGTTTTTTAAAAATAAAAATGAATAGAAATAAGCGTTCTTAATAAATTTATCAATGAAAGCAGATAGGAAAGGTTTTGATGGTAGCACTTTAACTTAATTGTATAAGTGACACTAATTGTTAAATATTCCCGCCAATTTGGATATTTAAATGTGTTTTTGTCTGTAAAAATTATCTGAAGAAGCGTAGCCAGTACTACGCGAAAGCGCTCATCATCTTTTCAATAAACTGGTCTTGGTTTTACATCGTGTTTGCTGATTGAATATTTACGCTATTGGGAAAAGAAACACATCATGGTAATACTTCTCACTACTGCTCATTCATTATGTGTTATACCCATCTATATTTATAGGTTCATAGGTATGTACTAGGCTATTGGCCCAAGGGCCTATGTAAGCCTAGCCAACAAGGTTCCATGGCTTACGCCACCCAAGAAAGTTATTTTCCTGTGCCACTGTCGAGCAGAGACACAGAAGTGATCCTCGGGGTGTATTTCCTATTTCCCATCCACTCATCAAGGTTTTTCTTGAAGAGTTTCTGTCTACATCCATATTGTCAGGCATGGTACACATGTTTATCACTAAGGGGTTATGTGTATACCTCTGGACTGTACAGAGTGTGCCAGAATGCCCACATATATTGGCCAATATCTCTGCTGCAGTCCACATGGGCATTACATGCTAGCAGTGGTACTTTACCATGATGTCCTTAGGATGTCTGTCAGTAGCCAATGGAACACATGTTATAAGCAGATGTGACCTCCAACACACATCATGTCTGTGAAGACAATCCCAATGACAGTAGCAATAGTCTACTAATATACCTGCTATGCATACCTGACAGACCCTTGTACTATGACTATGGGACTATAGAGGCTGGGGTACGGGTACACTCCATGTCCAGGACATACAGTGGAAATATATGTACATATTATTATCCAGATAGCCATATATATATATATATATATATATATATATATATATATATATATATATATATATATATATATAGATAGATAGATATGATTACACATGCGTAGTACTTCCAATTAGCACTGTCATGGCAACCACCTACTCTAAACCCCTACATCATGTGGGTGTGGTCCCTTTACATTTCCTGTTTGATGGACATCCTTCCTGTGAGTGGGCATCAATGTTACAGACAGCAGGTAGCAATACCTCTTACAGGAGAACCAGCACACTCAGTGCAGCTACATATCTGTAGGAGGTTCAGGAACTTCAGACAGAGTGTCAGTAGAGTTGTGTTATGCTTTGTATAGTACTGATGTTACAGGGTGTGTGTGTGTGTGTGTGTGTGTGTGTGTGTGTGTGTGTGTGTGTGTGTGTGTGTGTGTGTGTGTGTACATACTACTTTATCTTGGAATGCAGTCTGTCTGCATAGCTCTCAACTGTGGGCCTATCCTCTTGGTGGCCAGAGGTGTGCCTATCATGTGTTGTCTGTCCACCACACAGGTCCTGTGTCAGACATTTAACTGGCAGTGTGTGCATTGAGTGCTATCAGTACATGGCTACATCCATTTCTGTTTCTAACCTCAAATCCCTTACTAACGGTATGTTGCAGACTATCCTGTAACACCAGCATCTTGCTTAGTGTATGGCAACAGTCTTCCACATCTGTGCCTGTGTTCCAGCCTCTGTCCTCCACCTACATACCAAGCTTTGCACATATGACATGCTGTCGGGGGTTGTTCTATAGTGGGCCGTGAGTATATCACACTGCCATTGATGCCATCAGTCCTCTGCTGTTGTATCCCCCACACATACAGTGGGGCTGGGGCCATATATGTTTGGGTGTCACCTAAACAATACATGTGTGCTCTTATGCACTCCAGAGGCCAGTGTATGTAACAGTGGTATATGGCCCTGTATTATTGAGTCTGGGGGGGAAGCACCATAAATGACCTAGGCTGTTACAAAATGTGGGGGTATCAGGGGTAAGCTGCCTTAAGGTATCTGGATGTACAGTACTGTATAATTCACCTATATTTCCATTACTTACATAAAGTGGGTTAATGCAAGCCTACTGCTTCCTGCCATACAGACTGTTCTGTTTGTCAGTGTGCTTGTGATGGTGTCAGTTATGCCTTGTTATGTAACAGTTACAACCCATTTGGTCACATGACATCTTTACCACCTACTGATTTTGTACAGAGTGTAGATAGAGGCTGCTGAACTATACACCTGCATTACATACTGTTGATTGTTTGGTATCCTGTGGCTCAGTCTGTCTTCACTATTGTACAATTTGAAGGGCTTGGCCTGGACAGCAACAGTTGTGAACCTTTCCAGACTACTGTATTAGTATAGCTGTTTCTCAGTTGCATTACTCTGTTTATATGGATGTCAGTGTCTGAACAGTTATATGACATGGCGTATAGAACTGTAATAGTACACAATTAAAGGTTTTCCATTTCTGCAAACCTCTGTGTGGTGTTTTTTCCTATAACCCCTCTGTGGGTGTATGTTGCAGGCAGAGATTTTCATTTATGTGGGTGGCCCATATATGTATCTTACTATACATATATCTGCTTGTGTATGTGCAGTCACATATATATATATGTGTGTGTGTCTGTGTGTGTGTGTGTATATCTGTAGCTGCATATCTGTGTCTGTGTATCTGTATCCTGAGGATGTTGATGGCTTCCACATTTTACGTTTCCTATGGCAGGCAGACTGTACTGCATGATATGTTACCAATACCAAACTGACATCATACAGGTGGGATGTAGTACTGTTAACTTCTTGTGCCCATGTCATTTCAGGTCCCGGTTATGGGATCTGCAACACCTGGTAGTGTATTGCAGGGCGGACTTGTTTGGCTGTGGGGGTGGGATGCCTATTCGTACAAGACGTATAATGTGTGAGGCCTCTCATCCCCATTAATGGTGCATGTGGACATATGTGTTTTTGTTAATCTGCCATTGCTATCTACAGATGTATGGGCATATATACCTATACAGATATATATATATAGATATATATATATATATTTATATCTGCTAACATATATATAACTATGTCCGCATATACCTACATAGATATATATCTGTGTACACATGTGTAACTTGCTGTGTATATGTAGACATGTAGATGTAGACACATATATGTGTTGATGTAGGCATTTGCATGTATATATGTTCATATATATTAATATATTAATATATATGTATATATTTTTAGAAATATATGTATATATTTTTAGAAATATATGTATATATATATATATATATATATATATATATATATATATATATATATATATATAGATATGTTGTATCTCTTTATATATTAATATATTTACACACACATACATCTAGATGTTGGTATACATTCTCTGTACTGTTGCATGCCTGGACTGGAGGATATGTTTCTGAAAACATCAAATTTATTTATATCTGCCATGGCGTAGTAGTAAATCACTTTGTCTATGCTGTGTGGGTTTGAGCCTTGCAGAGGCTGTTTATTTTGTTGCTGGGTAGAACATGGGTCATTGGATACAGAGTGATTAAGGCACTTTAAAGCAGTTGTAAGCGGGTTTGCGTGGGTTTGCACGGAGATAAGCAGTACTTCCAGTTACAGTTTCTTACACTCATTTAGCTTCTATGTTGCTTAATCTGTGTAGGCAAAGTTACCCCAGCACAAATGCACTTAAACATGCTTACTAGTGCTTAGATATGCGTACTACTGCTTATTTGTGCTTAAACCTGTTTACTAGTGCCTTATTCTTTATGACACTGACACTTCACATGTGGATTTCCTGCAGTAATCCAGTTCATAAATATATGTTTTTTCATGGGTTTTGCAACATAAATATTGGTTATAATGTGCTTTGCCATGTAAAATAGACTGCACTGCAGTGGGACTCGAACCGTGAATGCCTGACCGTTAGGCGAATGCTCTGTCCACTACACTATTTCAGGGCTGCTAAAGTTGCATATATCTTCCTTGCTATCCTCTTCAGCCTTTTAAGCTGCTTTAACCGTAGATAAGCAATGGGCACAGCAGTGCACCTACAGTTAGCTGTACTCGGATTTTTAAAATAAAAATAAAGGGGTTTCTTCATTTGATTTTTATGTACTGTTGCTGTTGTACACATGGGGGACTGTTGGTGGGGATATGAGGACACCTATGAGTGATCTCGCTCATTTCTTAACACCTTCTGCTGCTCTGTATTGCAGGGGCGTGTTTATTCTGAGAGCTCTGCTCTCAGACACGCCCCCTGCACTCGTATACGCTCTGTGTAAGTCTAGGGGCTCGGGCAGTGTGCCTTGTTAATATGCATGGCGCACTGCTGTCCTGCTCCTAAACGGGTGCTTCCATGCAGGACTAAGCTTGTCCTACACGGAAGATTAGTGAATCCGGGGATATGTCATTTTAACTGTCTCCATAATTTCTTTTTGCATATTTACTATACATCCTTCCACATTCTTTAATTCTCTTATTATAACTTTTTTCTTAACCATTTTACTTATATGAAGTTTCTTCCTTGTAAAAATATCTTTGAATAACATTTTTGTTTTATTTGTTCGTGGTTCATTTCATATAACATTCTTTCTTTTTCAAGAAATTCTTATTTATTGTCTACTATACATCAAAAGACTTTATTGCTAATTTCTTTCTGTCACTATCTTGTATTCTTTTTGTCCTTTGTCATTCTAATATCGCTTTTTTATATTTTTCTTTTAAGCTAATCTTCCAGATTTTTAAGTCTTTATAAAAGTCTGTCATGTTCATATGATCCCACCATAGCCGATATACTATTTCCTTCACTTGCTCGTTTAGGTCTGATTTATGAAATCTTTTTATTACTCTGCCTATTCTTATGTAACCTATCTTTCTTGAATTTCTGTGCAGATAGCTGCATGACTCACAGATGTAATATATTTCAGCTTTCTGATACTATAAAGTATTCAATTTCAGTTCTTAGATTACTACTTCTGTATGTCCAGTGTTTGCTTTTCTACAGACACAGTTTACAGCTTTTAACCATATCAGAAATAACTTTTACACACCCCGTCTTTTTGCCTATGTCTTAGATCACAATTAAAACCCCCCACTACTATTACTTGCATATTTACACTCTCATAATCAATAATTTTCTTAAACATGATCTCTGTTTTTGTATGGTATATGCATACAGTGTAATTATTCTTTATATTTGATTCCTCCCTCTTATATCTAATACTATTATTCTTCCTTATGTTGATATTGTATAATTCAGAATTTCTATACATTCTTTACATAGAATTGCTATACCTGAACATTTTTTAACATCTAGGTTCCATATAACTTTGCCTCCTCATAACCCATTGACTTGCATTCTTCCATCTTATGTTGTTATTCATATATCTATTAGAACCATGATCCATATCTAGCCTTTTACACCATTCCAAAATTCCTAGCCTCCATTGAACCTTCTTTAAACTGTTTACATTAATGGCTAGGATTCTCACTTTATGAAAGAGTGTTTACTACTTTTGTCCTTTCCCTTTTTATTTCCTCCTATACCTATATTTTGGAATTTGTCTTTTTTGTCTTTCACTCTTTTTCCAATAAAACTTATTTTATTTTTGCCCATTTGTCATTGCCTTCATCACCTTCATTACTTGAATCACTTAAGTTTATCCTCTATTTTCCCTTCTTTATTTTTCATTTCCTTTATATTTTCATTAACTGCAATTCCTATATTACTTTCAATCATTTTATATTTCTTCTTGTGCTTCTTCTGTATTATGTACTAATGCATTCTCTCTATTTTGTTCTGCTGTTATTACCTGTGTATCGATTTTGGTATCATTACAATCCATGCATGAATGTACTACTTTTTCACACTTTATTCATTTTTGCTCACATTATTTCACTTTGTGACCTACTTTGCCACAAATTAAACATTTCCTTTTGTCACAGTTGTTAAATGATCATCTTTACCACACAAAAAAACACATCTTTGGTTGTCCACAACATGTAACCAGTTCCTTATTCCCTTCCATTCTAATTATGCTCAGCATATGCATTATTTAATCATTTTACATTTTAGTACACCACATTCCCACCCCCCCCAACCATGAACCTCTTTTATCATAGATTTTTGTAAGATCCAAAACATCTCTACACACAGTTCTTAATAGTTTTTTTAAATTGTATCTTTCAATTTCAGTTTGAAATTGTACAAATATTCTTTTTGTGACTTCTCTTTTAAAAGTCTGAACCACATACATGTTCCAAGGGTTTTCATCTTTTCTTTTTTCATACTGTTCTAAGAACTTCTCCATAAACCATGCCTCCTGAAAGATTATGTCATAAAAAGTGTCTTTATTAATGCGGATAAATGTTCTTACCTCTCTGGGTTTGATAGCCTGTGGTGAAGTGATGCTGCCCCGTGCTTCATACCTTTCCAGTTCCCTTCCCCTCGTACTGCTTATTCTTAACAGATGCTTTCTTCTGACTTCTAGCCTTCTCTTTTCTTGCCTCTCTCCTTCTATCACCATCTGTGTGTAGGATTTTTTCTCCTCCTTTGTTAATTCCTGCACTTTTTCTTCCTAGATTTTCTCCATAATCTCTCCCCATGATGATGCCTTCTCACTTTCTGGCTCACTCTGTTTTATTAGCTCTTTTATGTAGACTGGAGGGTTGTAACAATACACTCCTGTGTTGCAGACTCGGACACAGATTGTTTTAAAAATTACCTCCAAATATGCCATCTCTACACTAATTCCATTCATTTTATTCACTTCTGCAACACTCTCCTTACTCACCTCTCCTTCCATCTCATTCTGCTTCCCTTTTGACTACTTTTCCATCTTATTTGGAATCTCAGCTGCTCGATTAACAAGTTATTCACCTTACACATGCAAGAAACACTTTCTATTTCCTCCATTAGCAAACTTCCTGCTTCTCCGAGTCACCCCCCTGCCTGGACCGAAAGACATGAAGTGTAATGCAAAATCGTGTCCCCATACTCTCTGAAAGGAATAGGGGAACTTCCCTGATGCCCTGTATAAACTTTTTCTATTAGTATAAGAAACACCTCTGGTATCCTGTGAATAGAGGCCACTGGCCTACTAAAACTAATCTGATCAAAAAAGTATCAAAATTCAAAGTCTTGACCTGCACAAATCTCCTCAAATTCTATGATGAAGTCTTGAAATTCAGGTCTATATTAAATCAGTGAATGCTTAAAAAAGCAAACGCTGATTTATTGACCCATGTAAGCGAAAGCTTACAATCCCGAACACTTGGAACAGTGATTTTTTTTCCCAGAGAAAAAAATTGCGGTTTCAAAAAAAAAAAATAAAAATAAAAACTTCAAATCATTACATAAAGTGGGGGGCTTCACTCCCCACACCCCCCTACTTAAATATACCAACTCCGAGATTGCACTACAGTGAGGAAAACAGCAAAGTAACAGAGGCAGATAAGCAATTTATTTCCCAGGGAAAGAAATCGCTTATATGCCATTTTGCTATTTTGCTGTTTCGTGCTTTAAGGTTTGATCAAGATGCATTCAAAGAATTGCGTCTTCAATTATATAATAGGAACACTGGAAATTCACCTATAACAGCACTGCTTCAGCAGATGCATTCTCCAAGGAGTTTTTTACCTACATAAATAAATCTATAGAATTGGAAGTCCCATCCAGAACAAAATATCATTTGGAAACTTAAAAGCAAACCATCCTTGTAGTCTGCCCCCCCCCAAAGAAAGTCTACAAGAAAAAAGAAAAAACAATCAAACATTATGTAGATTTAAAGATCCTCAAGTCAAAGAAAATATTAAAAATACAAATAAGAATTTTAAAAAGTCTATTAGACCTACTAAAGCACTTATGAAATCAGGTTGACATCATAGACCAGGGACAGTTACAAATCCTTTTGTTATGTTATAAAACCATGAAACAACACTCAACAATGTTCAGAACCCTTTCTAAATGACAAAGCCTACTCAGACCCAGTGGATATTGCCAGTATCCTAGCAAATTAAGTAAGTGCAAATTTTACTCATGAGGCCACTATTAAAGGCCCTACAATCCCTATTGCTTTAAAGCACTAAAGAATGAGTACTGTAAGTGCTGTCCCAGACTAAGGCAACTTCCTGCATGAAACTAGACGAAATGCGCAACTTTTAATAAATAGTACCAGACATGTCCTGGAGCAACTTCTACATAAACTATTTAATCTGAGCCTGTATACTGCTTTATCCCTAGAAGTAAGGCATAATCCCTGGAGATGCCACTCCATAAAGGTGCCCTAATATCATCTCAAGAAACTGCATGCCCATTAGTCTGACAAGTCTCATTTATAAAGCTAAGGAACACATCATAACAGATTTGATTTACAACTACACTAAAAACCTCACCAAGCTATTTCTGCAGTAATTTAGTTTTGTAAAAAGATTGATTATTTTTAAAAAACCTGGTTAAATTCTTTGATAAGTTAATGGAGATTGTTAACAGCAGTCACATTGCACACACACAGCTTACCTTTATCTGGCCAATCTAAATATACTACAAATACTATAGGCATCTATGTAATAATATGGATAACAAATTGGATACAAGACAGAACCTACACTGTACAGGTGGCTGGAGCAGTATCAGAAATCATAAAAGTGACTGGTAGGACCATTTTTATTTTGTATTTACTTCTTTGATCTGCAGACTAAAAAACAAGACCTATGGGTAACCAGGTCTGCAGATGACTACAAACTGCTAACTATTGTCAAATCCACAACAACCACAGAAACCCACAAGTAGTAACTTAAAATTTTAAAAGCTTGGTGCATTGAGAATGTTCTTAAATTAAAAGCTAAAAAAATCACCTCTGTTGCATTTAGCAGATAAACCACCCCCAGCATATATCAGTGATAATACCTCACTTCAAAATGAAAATGTAGTCATAGACTTGGAAACCTGGGTTGACAATTTCCTCTTCTTTGAAAACCATGTAGCAAAAGTTATCAGGTAAACATTCTACTCAATGCAGCTGATCCCCAAGGGAATATCATCCAGCTCTAAAGGGGCTATTGTCCCATTGTATTGAGCAATGATCAAACCAGTCTTAGCATACAATGTCCTGTTTTGGATGTACCTCTCCAGACATATCAAACAGTTCAAAAGACCCCAGAGGTTCCTAACAAAGGGGATCATAATCTTAAAATCCCTAACCAACCAGATAAGGCCAGAAGCACTAGCCAGCATTTTTTCGTGTCTTATCGTCTCATCAGAGGAGATCTATGCATTGCCTTCTGAGTAACAAGGGCCCAGCTGTCCAGGATCTTTTGTTCCGTCACAAAGCAAACAGTCTCACAAATACCAGAACAAGGGATGTAAAGCTGCTTAAGCAGGTAAATAAAGAAAACAGAGACAGATTCATTATTCAATATCTCTCTCACCTCTGGAATACACTCCGCCTATAGATAAAGCAGTCGATACCTTCAAATGAAACCTAGATAATTGTACTCGTGTTCATGAATTCAGCCCTGGCATGATTAGCATAGCTTTCCTTGAGAAGTGAAGTACAGAGTAGGGTGAGAAATGGTAACAAGTAATGGTCACGAGATTCAGTAGTCTAAAACTTCCTACGGTTCCTTTAAGTCCTAAAGGATTTCCACCACTAAAGATGAGAAAACAAGGGAGATTAGTCAAGAAGAGGGTTTTCTTAATTCTTATAAGACTAATCTAATAGATAAAGATAAGCATATGATATAGGAAGACTGCGCTGAGTTACCCTTCTTTGGGGAAGAATGGATCACAGAGATGAATATAGGCCTTCCACCTCCAGATGTAAATGTTAGGAACAACCAATTCTGCTGGAGGTCTTAAGTAGACAAAGGGTCTTTAAAAAGGCTCTTGAGAAGATAAGACCCTAAGCTGGGTTCATAAGAATACTGCTAGAATATTGGGAATGGACTCCCTTATAGCCATATTTTGAAACTTAGAATGATCTACTATATTGAGTAGCAAAAGATATGTAAGATGTCATCCAGTAGCTGTTGGTCCCCCAGCCTTTTAAGGCTGTAATAATGACGATGGCCCATAGCCATATTTTGGGAGGCCATTTGGACATGGAAAACCAACATCCAGATAAAGAAAGAGGTCACAAATGTCTGTTCTAGATATTTGGTGGATTTAAAGACCTGCCCTCCTTCTGCATTTACTAGGTTATTACCAACGCCTATAACAGGGATCCCATGTTGTGGGTACATTGGTTAAGTTCACTAATGGCAATTGATGCCATTTTATTTATTCTGGCCTATGCTACATGTTTTTTATAAGGCCATTCTCTTCAGTATGCCAGCTACAAGTTCATACTCAACAAGCTAGTTTGTTCATTTCAAGAGTTGTAATACGCAAGGAAATGATAACATACAAGGGCACCTGCTTCATAGCTAAAATTACGAAATACTTAGGCCAAACCTTTAGGGGGTAGGAGGCTGGCTTAATGATTAAGGTGTTTACCTTACAGGCACAAGGTACAGGGTTTGATTCTCACATGGGGTAATTGGTTAGGCTTAAAATGGCCCAGAAGGGCAGTTAGCCTAGTACAAATCTATGAACCCTCTGAAATAAGACAAATTATGACCTCAGTATTCAAGCAACAAATTGATAGACTGGTAGAGAGGTTCGATAAAACCTTAAAGACCATGTTGTAGAAGGTAATAGAAACTGATGGGAAAAAATTAGGAACATTTATTACCTTATTTTATGATTTTACAAAACTACAATGTTTTTAGGCCTTTTGAGTTATTTTATGAATAATGGCCCAGGACAAAAAACAGTCAAGTAAACCTGGGAAGAAGAAGAAACCCCTTACCAAACTATAGTGGAGTGCTGTGATAATATTTAGGAAAGGATATGAATGGTGGTACCAACAGACAGAGTACATGAAAAAAGGCTGAAATTATCTGACAAGGAATATAAATATATATATATATATATATATATATATATATATATATATATATACATATGTAAAATCAGAATACCTACAGTAGAGACTTTCAAGTATGGGACCAAGTCCTGCTCTTAATAGGTTCATAGGTTTATACTAGGCTATCTGCCCTAGGGCATTTATAAGCCTAGCCAGAGTGTGTGTGGCTTTCACCACCCCTTGGAATGAGAATACTATGCCCATTTAGGGTTTAGTTTACTGTGCCTCTGTCTAGTAGTGACACAGAGATGACCCCCGGGGTAAACCTACGATCTCCCATCCACTCGTCAAGATTTCTCTTGAAGAGAGTCAGTGAGGGGCTCTGCCTAACATGGACTGTGATTCTGTTCCAGAGTGTAGGGAGCCTCTGGGTTATGAATCTGTCTCTCCAGCACGTCCTATTTATTTCTGCGTTGAGGTTCAAATCTCTTGCTCTCATGGCTCTGGTGGATTTGGATTTTCTGAGGTGGAGCATGTCCATTAATTCCGGATTGGACATGGCCTTGTACGTCAGGCATAGATCGCCTCTGAGTAGGTGGTATGCGACTGAAGAGAGCTGGTGTTTCTTCAGCCGGGCAGCATATGACATATGTTTGAGATCCTTGATCCTCTTGGTGAGGTACTTTTGGGGTCTTTCTAACTGCTGCAGGTGTCGGGTAAGGTACATCCCAAATGGGGCATTGTACTCAATTATGGGCCTGATAAGGGAAGAGTATAGGGGCACAATGACCTCTCTTGATCTAAATGTGAATCCTTTCATGATAAGGTGGGTAATATAGAAGGTCTTCCTAACCACTTTGGCAATGTGAGTGTCAAATGAGTGGTTACTGTCAACTTGGGTCCCTAGGTCCCTGATTACTTCTTCCATACTTAATGGATTACCACCTATGTGGTAATTTGTGGGTACTTTGTTTTTCCCAAAGGGTATGACTATACATTTTTTGGTGTTCAGTTTAAGGCCATGTCTCTGGCACCAGTTATCCATTTCTATGAGGCATTTCTGAAGGATGCTTGTGTCCACTGGAGTATCAATTATGGTGCCCAGTTTGCAGTCATCTGCAAACTTTGTCAGCCACAATCCTCCTATGTTTGCTTGCACCTCAGAAAAATAAATGCCGAACAAGAGGGGTCCCAGGACCGAGCCCTGTGGGACACCGCTTGTGACTGGCTTAGAGTCTGACATGGCTCCAGCAATTCTGACCTTGTGGGTTCTGTCCTTGAGCCAGTTTGCAACCCATCTTATGACATATGGGTTTACATTTAAGCTGGTGAGCTTGTCTATGATGCCCGAGTGGGGTATTGTGTCGAAGGCTTTTGCAAGATCAAGGTAGGCTGTGTGAACTGCCTTACCCTCATCAATGGCTTTAGTGACTGTTAAAGTCGACCAGGTTCAAAATGCAGGATCTGCCCTTGACAAAGCCGAATTGGGTAGGATCCCATGTCTGTAGGTCCCCAATGTCTTTGTTTATGAGGTCCATAATGATCCTCTCCATAGCTTTGCAGACCAGGCTCGTCAAGCTTATGGGGCGGTAATTTCCAGGGTCCATAGAAGCACCTCCGTTGTGGAGTGGGACCACTGTTGCTGTACGCCATTCTTTGGGTACATATCCTGTAGTAAGGCTAAGATTAAACAGCAGCCTTATGTGCGGGCTTAGTTCCTCTTGGAGTTCATGTAGCATGCAACCCGGGACACCGTCTGGTCCCATTGATGCTGTGTTTTTAGCTTTGGAGAGGGCAGCTCTCACCTGGGCATCTGAGATGTCAGGGAGGCTACACTCTGCTGGAATAGATATTTCTCCTTTTGGGGGGGGGGGGATTTGCACTGAACCTGTCTGCCAGTATGTTGGCAATGTCTGTGGGTTCAGTGTATTTTTTGTCATTTTGGACTAACTCTGAGCATATCTGGGAGTTTCCACCCAGGTTTCTAACATAACAAAAGAAGGCCTTGTGATTGTCTTTAGTGTCTTTTGCGATTTTTCTCTCAAAGTTGGCCTTGGGTGATTTTATGAGTGATCGTAGTTTTTTGCTAGTACTGATCAGAAATGCCTTCCCTTTTGGGGATTTTGCTCTGTCATGTAGTAGCTTCCTCCTCCTGTTGTAAAGCTTGTTAATGGCTGGGGTCCACCAGACAGGACGCCTGCCTTTGTGGGAATGGGTCTTGGTTTTATTTGGGACTGCATGATCCATGCATTCTTGAAGGTGTCCGTAGAAAGCGTTTATAAAGGATTCAGTGGTGTGGGCTGTGGTTTCCACTGGCCCAGGGGCCTTGAAGGATACCACTTCAGTCTTAAGAAGTGTGAAGTCAGCTTTTGAGAAATTCTTCACTGTGGTCTTTTGTGCTGGGGGTGGGGGCGGGATGTGGATTTCCAGTGAGATTAATTTATGGTCTGATCTCACCAATGAGGGGTATACTTCCAGTGTGGAGCATTGTGTCCCCATGTTTGTGATGATCAGGTCTAGTATATTATCTCCTCTTGTGGGAGTGGTGACTAGTTGTTTCATCGCATTTGAGTTTATGAATTCTAGGAACCTTTGGGCTAGGGTGTTGGGGCATGAGTAATGCTCCCAGTCTATGTTTGGGTAGTTGAAGTCTCCCAATATGATGGTATTTGGAGAGACATTCATACTCTCCAGTGTCTTCAGGAAGGCTGAGTGGGGTTCCTGAGTTTGAGAGGGTGGTCTGTAGCATGCTACAAACTGTAGGGCAGTTTTGCCTATGGCTAGTTGCACATGGATGGTCTCCGATGCTTCGTGCATTGCCACTAACCAGAGGTGTGGGTATCTTTGATGAATATGGATACTCCCCCTCCTTTTGTGGTTCGGTCCAAGTTTTGAGGCCGAAAAGCATGATATGAGGTATAACCTGGTAGTGCTGGGGTGCTCTCAGGAGCCTTGAACCAGGTTTCAGTCACTGCACAGACATTGATGTTCTCCATACTGAGGAGGGCTTCGAGAGTGTGCATCTTGAGGTTCAGACTTCTGGCGTTGAGCAGCATTACCCTTAGTTTTTTCCACTTGTGTTTTCTAGGGTGGTGGATTTGTCTTTTGAGCCTTGCTTAAAAAAGGCAATATGGGGGTGGCAAGAGCCTTGAGCAATATCCGGAAGCCCAGGGGTGACAGGTGCAAGCCATCCCTTGCGAAGCAGAGTGGCTTGTCAAGCATGTCATCCCAAGCAGACAGACATTGCATCCCCTTAGAATGACACCAGTAATTGAGCCAATTGTTAAAGCTGATAATTTTGTCTTTGTACTGTGGCATCATTCTTGGTGAGGGTAAGATGCTGCTCAGGGTCAGGGTCATACTGGCCTGGGCTACATAATCAGAGAGCTCCTCTATGTCTCTTTTCATGTAGTCCAGGGAGGTACATCTCAGGTCATTCACACCGGCATGGACAATGACTGAGTCATATTTGTACTTGCTTTGGAGTGACCTGAGTGCTTGTGTTATGTGGCGGATTCTAGCGCCCGACAGGCAGCTTACTGTAACCTTTTCCTTGTTCAGTCTGGTGAGCGGACGCCAGTGTGTCTAACTATGGAGTCACCTATTACAAGTGTATCAGGCATGTTGTTTGGCCTTAAGGGCTGTGACTGTTTGGCACACTGACTTTGTGAACTATGTGTTGCATGTGCTATGTTTTGAGGTAGTGGTTGCTTGGATGTCTGCTTTGGAGGCCTCTGTTGTTTTGGTACATTTTTAATTAGAGCCTCCGAGTATGTTTTTGTGTGTTTATGTGTTTGGTTTGTAGTTGTGATAGGTCTATGTGAGACTGGGTTTGTGGTGTGTGTGGTTACCTTCTCCTCCTGACTGGTTTTGCCAGTACTGAGTCGAGGGAGCTCAGCCTCCAGTTTGGCTATATAGTTGCATCTCTCACATATATTTGTATTTGTTGGGAGGAGGAGAGGGTTGTCTGTGTACATGAGGCAGTTGTAACATTGCCTCAAGATTCCCAGATTCACCAGCTGAACTGGAGAGGATGCCAGTAATTGACCGTTTGACA
Source organism: Protopterus annectens (assembly GCF_019279795.1). NCBI lineage: Eukaryota > Metazoa > Chordata > Ceratodontiformes > Protopteridae > Protopterus > Protopterus annectens. Next base: position 803,301,752 of record NC_056736.1, read on the forward strand.
TGCTAGAAAAGTGTAAGGGATTGCTGTGTAACTGAGTCAGAAAGGACCTATAGGGAAATGGGTACTCAAGGGGATTGTAGGTGGATGTAGTGCTTTCTTTTTGTTTAAGAGTGCTTTACCTGTGTAAAAATGCTTTAGGAGCAAGTGCTGGGCTTTTCAGATAGAGAATAGACTGTTTAGATTGAAAGTAGAGCAGTTCTAAGGGAAAAACTGAAGAGCAGACTTAGCGGAGCCAGAAATAGTTTAAACTTGATTAACCGGCGCTGCCCGATGCTGCTCTTTGCAAAATCGTGCAAAAGCATGCAAAAGCGCGCTAAAGCGGACTTTATAGCAGGGGGTTAGAAAGAGCTAGGAAATGGCCCAAAACGGCCAATAAACTACAAGTTGCTGGGCTGGAACCACTCCTTTAGGGACAAATAGACTGCTCAGTGCTCCCCACTCCTACTGATGAACAAAGAAGCTTCCTCCTATCCAAATTAGGATATGGACAACACAGGAACTATGACACAGCCCAGAGATCAGCAAAATCTGAAGACTGGACAATTCTAGTTCAGTAAATGCGGGAAAACAAGGATTTTTTTTGTTTTTTTCACAAACAGATAAAAATAGATACAGTAACAAACAGTAAATGCTTTAAATCGGCTAGCACACTTGAGTGTGTAGCTTACCAATTAATTTAAGCAAAAAACAAACTTTTAAAGTGCAAAACAGTTTAAAAACAAGCAGAAATACAGTGAATCAACTTGCAGAGCTAGTTTAGCAATAAAAATTTGCTTTTTAGGCAAAATACAGCAGTCGAAAATAGAAAGCCAGAAAAAATACTTATAAATCAATGGAAAGTCACTCTTCCACTCTCTGCTGCTTGTAGAACTCTGCAGGACACCACGAGGAGCTGTGCTGAGTTGTATACAAGCACAAAGCATGCTAAAGCGGGCTTTATAGCAGGGGGTTAGAAAGAGCTAGGAAATTGCCCAAAACGGCCAATAAACTACAAGTTGCTTGGGCTGGAACCACTCCTTTAGGGACAAATAGGCTGCTCAGTGCTCCCCACTCCCACTGATGAACAAAGAAGCTTCCTCCTATCCAAATAAGGATATGGACAACACAGGAACTATGACACATCCCAGAGATCAGCAAAATCTGAAGACTCGACTATTCTAGTTCAGTAAAGGCGGGAAAACAAGGATTTTTTTTGTTTTTTTTTTTTTGTTTGTTTTTTTCACAAACAGATAAAAATAGATACAGTAACAAACAGTAAATGCCTTAAATCGGCTAGCGCACTTGAGTGTGTAGCCTACCAATTAATTTAAGCAAAAAACAAACTTTTAAAGTGCAAAACGGTTTAGAAACAAACAGAAATACAGTGAATCAACTTGCAGAGCTAGTTTAGTAATAAAAATTCGCTTTTTAGGCAAAATACAGCAGTCGAAAATAGAAAGCCAGAAAAATACTTATAAATCAATGGAAAGTCACTCTTCCACTCGCTGCTGCTTGTAGAACTCTGCAGGACACCACGAGGAGCTATGCTGAGTTGAATACAAGCACAAAAGCGCGCTAAAGCGGGCTTTATAGAAGGGGTTAGAAAGAGCTAGGAAATGGCCCAAAACGGCCAATAAACTACAAGTTACTGGGCTGGAACCACTACTTTAGGGACAAATAGGCTGCTCAGTGCTCCCCACTCCCACTGGTGAACAAAGAAGCTTCCTCCTATCCAAAAAAGGATATGGACAACACAGGAACTATGACACAGCCCAGAGATCAGCAAAATCTGAAGACTGGACTATTCTAGTTCAGTAAAGGCGGGAAAACAGAGGTTAGTGTAGTGATAACAAGGAACAAGAGATTCTAAATTTCTCAAGTAATTTAAGATAACTCTCTTTCTATGCCAAAAAATGCCCCAGAAGGATAAAAATTCCTCTTAAGTAACAGGGATATTTTTTCAGATCTTTGGGACAACCCCCTCTCATTACCTATTGTATTGAAATTATACTTGGAGGTGAATCTCTGGCTTTATAAACCTACTAAAGTTCTAAAACAACCTATATAGGAGGATGCTAAATCTACGTCAGATGGAAGAATCCAATAAGTGAATGGAGTAGCTCCATCATATTGGAACCCAAAGCAGGATTGTACTATCGAGTTCTGTAACAATTTCAAAAACTTCAACAGTATATCAAATCTGACCTGTTTTTAACTTGGAAATGTTGTAAATCATACCACAGACTGGTATTCCTAGCTCACAAAGTACATACTAAGCTTAGATAAGAATATCTCATGGTGAATTCCCCTAGTTATTGAATATTTATGTCTGTAGTACAGTACTCAGGGTGGGAACATTATACATTGGGACTAATCAAGTCCCAGTATAGACAAATAAGATGTCATTGAGAAATGACCTATAGCTCAAAGCAAAACCTAGGTCTAGGACTTAAACAATTTGCTGGGTATTGCAGAAACTGTATCAATATCTTTATGGTGTCCTTCCACCTAACACAACAATAGCAGGAGACCAGAATGGATGAAATGGACAACGGAAAAAAATGGCAACTTTTAAAAGACTTAAGCAAGGTCGCTGCACATAAGCCATTCTGTTGTCCCTTAATTTCACCAAACACTTTACAGTTTATACTGATCCCTCTGAGGTCAGCTCTAGGGCAGTCCATACCCAACAATCTGGTACTGAAGACTGAGGTTTGCTATATTAGCAAAATGGTAAGTAAAACAGAAAGTCAGTATTACACCATAGAGTGATAATATCTATCAATTAAACAGGCACTAGACACCCTCTAGTTTTTCCTACTGGGCAGAGAATGTACTCTTGTTGCATAATATGCTTCCCTCCAATGTTGCACCAAAAGAGAGAGGGTGATATAAAACTTTGCCCTGGCTTTGCAACCATTCTGGTTTAAGAGTTAGCACCTGCATAGTGCAGATCGTCACAATAAGGAAGGCCTATCCAGGGATCACAGACCTTCTGGCTGGTCTGAATCCAATGGTTTCAAGCCAGTAGGGCACATCTGCAACACAGCATGATGACGCCACCAGAATGTCTGACAATTAATACCAACACTTGTATGTATAGCTGCTAGGCATAGGGTGCATTGAAAATAGCTTAAGGTTTTTTTTAAAAAATGTCCTGGGTGCTGGAATTAATGGAGTATGTTGCATAGCTGCCCCCTATCAGACAGGCAAATAGGTATGGAGGAGAGACAGCAACCTATATAATTAATGATGATAGACACAATGGCAGAGGTTGTACAGTCAAAGAGACTCACAGAGTGCACTCTAGAGGAGTCTAGTGAGACATTTAAGGGGAGAACAGGGCACTATTGTCAGGAGATAAGTACCCTGAGAAGCCAATGAGACCAGAAACACCAGATTCTACAGCAATAATAAGGAAAAGAACTTTTGACTTGGAGTGATTGCTGGCCCCTACTTACTCTAACAGAACATTTGGATGGATTGAAGCTGGTTTAGTAAAAACTGCATCGTGAGTTTGCTGAAGTCAGCAGTAAAGACACTTTTTGATCATTTTCCCTATTTTATGGCAGTTCATTTTGCTTGTCACAACCAGCAATGATAAACTTTGTTTTATTCAGGCAAAACTTTGGCCTAAAAACTATCTGAACTTGCAATACTGAGAATATATTTTTTGTATCCAGAGAATAGAAGAGGCACAAAAATTCTACTATTAAACCAAAGGTACAAACCAAAGATTTACTTTTTCCAATTCCCTTTCATCATTCATCAATGCAGACTTTAACAGGGAAACTCCTGTTTATTTATGGAGCTTATTTCAAATTTGTTACTGGTCAAAGAGTGAAACCTTACAGGACTTGACTGAACTCCTGCCCTCGTTAAATGATCTGCAGTCACACACTATTGTGAGACCAACAAGAAAGGACAAATGCCATTCGGCTGCAGAAGCCTTGGCAGCAAAAAGAGAGAGAGAGAGAGAGAGACATATACACATTCACACACACACACATTCACACACACACACACACACACACACACACACACACACACACACACACACGCACACACACAGACACACACACAAACAGTAAATTATTTGTGATAGTGTGAATTGTTTCCATTTCCAAGTATAGAAGAAATGATGAAAGAAATGTTGCCTGACTAGGACTGAAGGCAGAGCTGGTGATTATTGGGAATCCTCATGTTAAAGTGTCAGTTGACTTTGTTTGCTTAATAAAGCCTGAACAGGCTGGAAAGAAGAAGAAGAAGAATCATTGCCTTTATTTTTCATTTACTACACTCGTTTGTGTAGTGATGTTCCTTAATTAATTCATCAACAGCCAAAAAGCAGTGAACCTTAAAAGATTTAAGTTTTACTTGTTGCTGTAATATTGAAATAAAATGTTATGTTACAGACCTTAAGAATTTTGACTGTATCCAATTTCTTATACTTGGTATCTAATTTCTAAAGGTGTATAACGTGTGGTCAGCAGTGATTTCACACAAGTTCTATCCAGCTTTCTCTCACTTTACATTTTGTGTGGTCAGATTGTATTTATATCTAGCTATATCAGTGTACTTATGATCTCACTTCATGTATCTTTAAGTCTACATTTGGTAATTTGATTTACAGGAGCTCTCCCCCCCCCAAGTTTTGACTAGAAGCGAACTTAGCCCAATTGGAATACTCTGTCAAACAGACAGATGAACTAATTGGCTTCCAGTGGAATCCTTCCATTTTATAACATGAGGCTAGCATGTTGTGAATTTGAAGCATGGTAAGATAAAAACTAATTCAGATTTATGTGTAATCTTCATGAGGTAGCTCTTAGAATTAATGTGTGTGGTTCTACCAAGATAAATATTTATTCTGTCTATATTCACAGCCATATAGGAACATTAATGATTTCTAAGGACTAGTCACATGCAACTCCCATCTCTGATTAGTGTATTACATTAGTATTAGTGAGGCCATACAGTTCATACACGATAAATATTTTTGAAAATATATATTTATATTTGATCATTACAGTTTGAAAAAAGCAGTTTTCAATGAAGCAAAAAATTGCAAACCTTTTTACAATGAAATTAAATTTTACTGAATCACAACATTGAAGGAAAAAGGATTGATGCAAAACATTCATGTAGAAAATGAGCCCCCCTGCCCCATACTGTTAGCTTTATTTCTATCTCTTTGCAATTATTATCATTCAGACATAGCACAGCACTAACAAAGAGGACCCCCCAACTCAAAGTTTGTACAGCCCACTCTCTATGTATCATGACCACAGAGAAAAACAACATATAGGGGATTAGAGGAAAACCCATCAAAATGGAAGATTTGATGGTTTGCTTCAGACAAATATAAAGTTTTACAAACTCACAACTATTTAGCTTTGCTTTCACTGAAATTCTGCTCTGTTATTACATTTCTGATAATTTGTGCCTCCAAAAAACTCATTGTATGAGCTGTAATGATATCCGTTTGTCAAAACTGTCATTAAGTGCTGGGAGAAACCAGCAAATTATGAATATTTAACATAAGCATGCACATTTTGAGTGTTTTACTAGCTCTATAAAATGTGAAAGAAAAGTTATGCAAAAACAAGTCTGTTTCAAATTTGTAATAATCTATTCAAGATCCAAATTTCTGATGCAGAGGCCATAAGAAATTAAAGAAATCTTCATTGTTATTAATTTCACCTTTGCGGGCCACTACTTCTCTTAGCATTTTCATTTCTTCCATTGCATCCTCTCAGAATTGAAATAGATCACATAATTACTCTGCCTTTAACCATTTATATTTATTTTATCACTCATTAGTTTTATACATAGGAATGTTATTAATAATAAAACACACTAGTGCTCATATACAAACAGAAAGCATATTTTAAAGAGGATTGTCCACTGTGAATTTATTTAATGAGGGAAATAGTGATTATCTGATCTGCAAAAAGATACTGTTAGTGTTTACCAGCAGAAAATTATACTGCAGATCATTTATATCAAGAATCAGAGATAAAAACAAGCTACTGATATTTATTTTTGCTTGCACTTTCTGCTTAACTTAGAATTATGGGGGAATGGATACCCTGTTGCTAATGACATTACTGGCTAATCATGTTCCAAGATTATATCCTGCTTTGTAATTAAACAAGTCTTTCCCCTCTGACAATAGACAGTTAAGAGTCAATGTTTACCAGTTGATTTAGCCAGATTATTATGTTTTAGTGGCTTGCCTATACTGCCTATCACAGCATAATTTGCCGCCGCTGTCATACTCATGCAAAATGCATTTACCTTATGTGTCAGGATATCATCTCCACAGTGATGTGTAAATTTTGTAGGAACAGAACAGCTCGATGCCTTTCACTGGAGAATGTAACCTGTTAGCCTTTACCCTGTATTCCAGTCATATTTCTTATCCTCAGTTCTTCCTGGATCTTTTTTATCTTTACACAGAATTAAGCTCACAGTAAGCATGGCTGAGCTGAAACAGCTGAAAGTTGTTATATGTTTCACTTGGTGTGACAGTTCCACATTTGTCAAAGGAAATAGCTGCAGGGAAAGTAATATTTAAAGAGTCCAGACTTCTTCCTGGGCAAGCACTATGGAAGGAGCAGGCATTTACTAACGCACTTCATTTACAAAGCAAGTTATTAGTCTTTTGTGCAATGGAAGCAGCTCATTTTTTCTGCAGCTTTTTAAACATCTGCATATAGACAGGGGATCAAAGAAGCTATCGGGCCTGAATGAGTTCCTATTTATACAGATTTTAAACTCTTTGCATAATGTGACGACAGCTGGTATTGCAGATCACAGGGACTCTATGTCTTTGCGCAGCTGGTTGATCAATTGCTTTCTGAAAGGGGAACAAATGGATCAGTTTTATGCAGATCAGTTTTTGTAATGAAAAAAGAACTTAAAACCTAAATCAGTCTCAACAGTCTGAATTGCTAACAAATGTTTATATAGCAGCAGAGGCATGTTTCTTACTAACTTCAAACACTGTGGAGATTTATGTTAATAACACTGTTGTGTTGTGCTTTACTGCTGAATTACTCTAACAGCTTGAGGTCTAATCATAAAATATATCTAATATATGAAATCAAGCACAGATATGTGTGTGTTTGTGTGTATGTGCATGTGTGTGTACTGACTTTATTTATGTAGACAGATATAGTTATAGATATAATACTTTTTCCTGCAATTAAGTTGCTTAAAGTCAATACAGAATCATAACTGACCTGGGGTGCACTTATGGCAAAGATCCTTTGGGGAAAAGGGAAGTATGGATTTGCAAAGTCAGGAAGCTGTCTCTGAATGCCAAGGCTTGATTTACTCCCCAAGGTAAGAGCAGTTCCTTTTAAGCAAGAAGCAAATTCAGCTCTGGCTGTCAATCAAAGACTTCCACTCCTGCTTAATGCCTATCCAGCATAAGCCCCTTCATGGCAATTTGCATGCATTACCCAAGATTCATTGTATTTGGCTGATGTGTGTAATCTTGCAGTGCCTGAAAGCTTAATATTATTGTAAAGAGTTTTGTGCCAAGTTGATGCTTACTAGCTTTTGAAATGATGCTTTTCTTTACAAATATGGGGGTGGCAATAGAGAAATAGCAAATAACAGGAGCAAAACTTTCTGACAAAATATTGGTTTTATTATCTAGGACATTCAACTATACTTTGTTTTCATTAATATTTGCAGCATTACATTCATAATTATGTAGCAGAAGATGTGAATTGTATGAAAATAATCAAAGTGAATAATAATATAATAACTAAAGACTGTTATATTTTGCTGTTGTCAGACTATCAAACAATATACACTATAACATAAATCAATGGCTTGTCAGTGCACTGAAAGGTCACTCTTTATTTTTGGAAATACATAACATCATGGCTTAACAGTGAAATAGCTAATAGTAGATTCTGCCAGCTAATGTAATGAAATGTAAATGGTCTTAATGCACCCATAAGACATCGTCCTAATTCTACTAATCTCTACTTTTATAATGCAGAACTCGAAACAAGTCAGTATAACGAGTTCAATTCTTATTCATGATCCAGCATTGATTAGTATTTCCAATAATTTAATCTATGTAAATAATTAGGTACTTATCACATTGAGTAATATTGTATTTTTGGCTTATAAGAACTTAAGCTACATTATTGTATAATTAAACAAGTTTCAACTATATCTAAGTTAATTATAATAAACAAAAATAGCAGCATTGCTGTCACAATTATCTAGTATTTTTTTAACTAGGAAACCCTATTAATATTGGCCATCTAGTAGTAAAAGGAAAATCACTTCTGTAAGACCTAATGACATAAATACTGTGACTAAAAAGAATAAAGAACAGATGCTGTCTACAGCTGGCTGACATAATCATGCCATTCTGGACAAGTTACCT
>NC_056736.1:803312646-803407646 GCF_019279795.1 Protopterus annectens
CATAGCATTAGTATTAATACCATCAACCTCAAATTAGTCAAATGGCACAATATCAAAGTTCCAGAAAATTAAAGTGAAAGGATCACCAGTACACATTGTGTAGTGGGGACAAGTCCCTCCCCATCCTTTCATCCCTTGCTACATTTATATACTAACTTCAAGATCACTTTACAGCTGGCAATGTGCAAAATCCCAATCCCAGCTGTATCACAACCTGACAGAAGCACCTATTTGCTCTGTGTGATATTTTCACTTTCAGTTTTGTGACAGTTTGATATTGTGCCATTTTGCTAATTTGGGGTCGAAAAAATGAATGTCGATGATTTCTCAATTTGATTTTCTAATGTAGATCGAATTGTCTGTGCAGAATACATACTATCTAGAATTGCATGTATTCACTGATGCATGTAACTCAGGGCAATTTCTATACTATTATACATATGTATGCATCTATATATCTATATCTATATCTATCTATATCTATCTATATCTATATATATATATATATATATATATATATATATATATATATATATCTATATATATATATATATATATATATATATATATATATATATATATATATATATATATATTGTTTCACCACTTTATAATCTTGAAATACTAAAATACCGAATTTTAGTATTTTGAGACTATAAAGTCAAAAGTGCAGCTACGCGAAACTGCATAATGTCAAATCCTTTGTTGTGTTGTCACGTTCGTGACGTGTGGTGTGATTTGTGGATTTCGCTCGGGATTCAGGAAAGTGGTGTTCTTGTAAGGGTATTGGGTAGGGATTTTAGTGTGCGTGAGTGTGTGTAGTGGTGGGTTGTATTTGTTTGTGTGTTTAGTGCGACCTCGGAGTTAGTATATATAAGTAACATGGGTGAGTGTGTGTGTGTGGGGGGGTGCAGCCCCCCACATAGGGGGTGCAGGGGGGCTTGCCCCCTGCTTATAAGTAAGATAGGTGTGTTTGTTTGCTATATTGTGTTTGTGTGTGTGTTGTTTTGTGTGTTGTAGCGTCATTAGGTAGGTGTATCTGTGCTTGTTTGTGTGGTGGTGTGTGTATTTGAATGATCACGATTTTGAATTTAATGGTTGTGGGTGTCAGTTTTTTGGGCTTTTGGCTTTATAGTCTCGAAATACTAAAATTCAGTATTTTAGTATTTCAAGATTATAAAGTGAATATATATATATATATATATATATATATATATATATGTTTATATATATATATATATATATATATATATATATGTGTGTGTGTGTGTGTGTGTGTGTGTGTGTGTGTGTGTGTGTGTGTGTGTTTTATTTTCCGTTTACCGAAACTGCTTTTTCGGTGAAAGCAGTTTCGGTAAACGGTGTTCGGTAGGGTTGGATTCAGACAGTTGGGCTTTTGATCAACTGTCCTAAATCTATATATATATATATATATATATATATATATATATATATATATATATATATATATATATAAATATATATATATATATATATATATATATATATATATATATATATATATATATATATATATATATATATATAGATTAGATATATCTATATCTATCTATATATAGATAGATAGATAAATAAATATATATGATTGCATATGTGTGGCTGTGTATGTGTGTGAGTGTGTGTCTATCATTGTGTGCATAAGTACAGACATGGGTAATGGTGGATAGATAAATGAAGACTGACCATTTTAAGACAAATTATCATGTGAAATTTGCAGTTCTCTGCTTTGAATATCAAGCAGAAATATATTGGTATTTAAATAAAGGATTATTTAAATAACAGATTACTTAAGCCATTTTTGTATGGTGTCTCTGAAAAGTGCAATAATCCTGTCTATAGGGAGTAATATATTGAAGTCACCATAAATCTTTGGAATGGGTGGCACTAATGCTACAGCTACTACTTTCCTAGTTTGGATTAGTGCTGATATATTCTTCACAATGTCACATTCATGCCCATTTCTTAATGTCCCACTGCTGGACATTAATGGCTGACAATTAATGCAACAGAGCACATGAAAATTATGTGAGGATCTAACGGATTGCTTAAAGTCTAAAATGTCATTGCTATCCAGCACGTAGTTGTAATGGTAGCATGCAGTGGAATAAACTTGTGTTGATAAAGATAGTCTTATCTGCATTATTTATACATTTGACCATGCTGCATCTCGAGAGAGAGATGTTTCCTGCTGTCTTGCATCTTTTCAGTATTTTCCACCATTACCAGTAACTACTCTACATATCTTGATTGCTACCTTATCAATGCAGTGTTTAATATTGTACATTCTGGAACTTATCTCTGAACCAAACAGGTAACCTGTAAATTGTTCATCTCCCAGACCCATGCTTACACTTATCAAGGGTATCAGAACTCATCAGAGATTTGGGGCGCATGGCAAGGCTTAAAAAGGCCCTTGTGATCATTAGCCTAGTAAACACCTATGAATCTATTTTATACATTGTAAGATATGGAGCATCCTTCTTTTCACAAAGCTGAGCAGCAGTGTGGAGCATCGTAGTGGAAGTGACCCCACTATGTCATTATGATAGTCTGAAATAGCTACTCCCAGTATTGCAAAAGTGCTTGTGGGTAACAAGAGTGTATGATTCATCCATCAAAGCTGGCCACGAGACTAGTTTGAGAAATAAATAAAGGTGAACTGTTCAGTGTCAGTGAATCATAAGCTGCAGTATTTGGGCAGAACTGACTTTTCAGTGAAACTGTGAGTTCTACAAAAAACAGTGAAATTAACTTGTAAATATGCATTTAAACTTTTATTCCTGTTGTTTAATTCCATCTATAGTCTATGAACATTCTTCAAACCACCTTGTAACTAACATATGAAAATTGCATTTAAAATGATCGTTCTATCGATACCAACAGCTACCATTTGCAGTTCCTACCTTTAATTATTCAGTAGTACAACTGACTTCTGAAATCTCTGACTTTGTCAACCCTTTTACTCTAACTATTTTATTAAACCTCATTACTGCAATTAGTCTTTAAATCTTTTGATAGCCACTGCTTTCTACAATCTGTAATTTGCTGTCATATAATTTGTTTTTAATTCTTATAATGCTTGTTTACTAGGCATAGGTTCTGCCTGAAAAAGGTTTCTGGACCAGGTCTATATTTGCGCATTGAATACGAATTACAGCAAATGCCTTATGATTGAATGTGAAACAGAGGCAATTTAATCTATCAAAAATGCTTCTTAACAACTTAAAATAATTCATCAAATGGCCATAGATGGCCAACAACCAGGAATTACCATGATGCTTAAGGTAAGTGAAGGAAGCGTTTTTTAAAATTTGCCCTATTTCCATTGTAGTGCGATCTCAGAGTTTGTATATATAGTTTGTGGGGGTATAGGGGGCTAAGCCCCCCTTTGTTAATTACATTTGCAATGTTGGCCAGTTATAGTCATTCAATTAATTATTTTACAGTGTTAAGCATTTTCATTTGTTTAAAGTTTCACTGTTTCACGTTTAATTACAGGGCATTTGCTGTAATTTGTATTCGATGTGCAAACATAGACCCGTTTGGACCAGTGGATTTACCCAGTAAACTAATATAAAATAATATAAAGCAAATGAAATGAATGTGACATGATGATTAACAGAGATGCTCATGAATAACAAACTAAGCCTACAGCAGTAGTCATAACAGAAAGTGTGCACAGTCACAAATAATGCACAACATTAAATTTAATGGTGACTCTCCTGGTGATAGTTGTTTATTCTGTGCCACAGAAACAGACGTGTGTGAACATTAAATGTATGACTGAGTGTGAACCGACATGCCTTGTGTGTCATATGCTAAGAAAATATTTAATAAGCAGCTTAAGTTCCCATACAGGCATATAGTGCCTAAAGCTATACAATTGCAAAAAACATACTGCATGGTATCCTCAGCAAACAACACAGGAACATGATAACAATATGATAATTTAAATAGCTCTGTCATGCTCATGATGTTAGCCTGTATGAATGCAAACTTCAAAATCTTTAGACTATAAAAACAAAAGAAAATATTCCAAGGAAAAAAAGGTGCTAATCCCCTTTTATAACATTATGGCATGCACCACAAAGGAACAACTCTGGAGTCTGGATGCTACAACTACAATTGTGTAACTATTGGCTAATACCTCATAACATTTCGATAAAGATTGTACAGTAGGAATTCCTACAGCAGCTCATTTTCATATGACAGTTAAAAATAAACAGGCATCTTTGCATGCCAGAACCAATAAAAATGAATACATACTTTTATAGAACAAGATTATAATAAGTGGTTTACATTTCTCCTTTTCTTACCTGGTATGTATAGCTAACCTGAATAAATAAGTAGAATTTACTGTAGATATGTTTTTTGGTGTATAAAATACACATAAATAATTGGAAATGCATTATAAGGATTTTATTTAGAAGAGTGGACTCAAAGGGGTTCATTTGTAATTTTCTCATGTACTTTTATTCATTTCTTCACTCTCTCAATTTTTGACTTTCACATGCACTTCAGTATTGCCACTCTTTTTTTTTTTTTTTTTTTTTTGCAGCTGCAGTAACAAAGAACTTCAAAAGACAGGTTTGTGTTACACTTAACATTGTTATTATTCTGCAGTGTGCAGCGCATATATTGTTCATATGCAATCATATCATAGTAGGTTTCCTAATTCAGAACTTTATGATGCCTTTTCCACAGTGCTGCTGTCTGCTCTTGTTTATTATATAGTTTTGGTCAATGTTGTATTGTGTTACAGGCGCACACAGTTCCAACTTTGTCACTCAATAGTTTCTCTTTCCTCTTCTGGGTCATTTTTTTGAGCCATGCATCCAGAGCAGCTGTCCACCTGTTGGAATTATACACAATTAGCTTAACTAATTCCACATTTCTCCATGTTTTTCGTCATTTTGTTTATTTGCCTGTCCAAATTTCAATATTTGCATACTCGCAATTTTCTGTGAGCAATTTTTTCATTTCCCTATAGCATATCTATCAAGTTCAACCTTTGTCTTTGGAATTATTTATTTTATAGAACTTGCCTTTGTATAATGTTTATAGATTCTTTTCTATGCTAGTCTCTCTGCAAAAAAGTAATTGGCATATCCACATATGCAAAGTCTTTAGTTCTACTGAATGTTTATTCATGAAACTATGAAAAACAACCTTTAGAACACAAAAACATTCCTTTCATTGCACTAACAAATGTCTGATTTTAATAAAGAAACCCTGAAAGTAGCCACCAGAGAAAATACTGAGCTATAACAACAAATACCTTTCAAAAAACTACAAACAGTTCACAGGCAACCACTGTGCCAGTGTTTCTAATTCAAAATTCATAGACAGACTGTACTGAAAGCCATCCAAACTACTTTACTATTGGATATTTTAAAGCCAAATTCATAAAATAAACATAACAGTAACAGCTTCTGGTTGGTAAACATGTATTTTGACAAAGATCCTCTTTCTTGCCTTATACTTGCCAGCTTTGCAACACACATACATAATTAGAAATGTGAGGAGAAAGAAGGAACAAATCAACACCAACATATAGGCCAGTCAGATGTATATATGCAAATAGCTTTTTTCAGTGCAACTTAGTAATGTACAAACATATTTTTAGACTAAGCTGCTTGTGGTGTTCTATTATTATTACTGCAGGAAAGGTTTAAGCTTCCCACATGAAAACTTGAATTACAGCAATGGAGAGTCATAATTCCTTGATTACAAATACATGACCATTAAATGACATATAAGTCGATAACTCTAGCGACAAAATAACCACATAAAAAAAAAAAAACAACAAAAGCATACTGAAGAAGCACTTCTTTTGCAGGAAGTCAACCTCCAGCAACCAATGTGCTGTATTTGCCCACACATCCCTTTACTTAATTATTCTTTCTCCGAGGTCATAGCATCTTGAATACAGAACAAAATTCATGTTGACATGATAACTATACCATGCTCAACTTCAAATATCTAGGTTCCTTACAATAAAAATAACAAAGAATAGCTGCAGTAAACAAATAATATCAAATCAAAAAAGCACTAAAAATGAACTCAACTATGGCCACATTCCAGACATACCTTTCAACTGTCCAGCTTTTTACAGAATGTCCAAATTGTTGCCTCTTATCTTTGATCTGTTCCTCCTAAATTTTTAGTTTTCTTGCAAATCACTGAGGGTTGAAGTCACAATATAATAACAAACCTTTTGGTTTCAGGCTTCATAAACTTCAGAAAATACATGCTAATTCAAAACCTTAAATACTGTCAACCTTCTAATCAAAGCAATATTTAAAAAAAAACTGTTTCTATTTTGGGGATGTTAACCCCTTCCCTTGAACATTTTTGGCTTTGTCAAGAATTCTTGGGCAAAGAGATTGGGAGTATAATTCCAGAAAACATGCGAAAGTGATTGCGTTTCAAGGAGCTATAGTAAAATAACAGGTGCAACATCTGGGTATCTAGCAGTTAATTAAGTCTATGACTTACTATCAGACTGATTCCTACAGTACAGGGTTTGATTGTCTCAGCTTCCATTAATGAATGAATGTTCTATTTTGTTTGTTTAGCCTTTGTTTACTGGGAAAATCTGACTGGAGACCCTAGTAACAAAGTAGCAAAGAGAAAAAAAATAATCAGACTGTAAAATATATCTGTATATAATTATAGATAGTAAATTAATACAGTGATGTAGTTAAATGTGTAAGGTAATACTCTTAAGAGATGGCTTAAAATAAAAACACTACAAGGAAGAAGTAACAACAGATAATGTAGGAAATATCCTAGATTATTAAATATACACATTTACAGTATCATATCTTAAGTCTTGCTAGAAAAGAAAAAAAGTTACACTGGACAAGATATATATAATACATTAAATTTTTTTTTTTTACCACAAGAGGACAATAAAAGCTTGTGATCGGGGAATATTACAGAAGTTGCAGTGTATATGTTAATATATTTATTGGATTAAGGGCAAGGCAGAAAGTGGTCTGCCACTATTTCATGGTGACTGTAATGTAATCGATCAGTGTGGGGTGCATCTTATGCATTTTTAAGCACGCTTTTATCCATGAATGAGGGATACTATCAAATGATTATTTGTCGTCAATCCATGCCATACTTAGATTCTTCCCCTTTGTACAGTTCTCCACTATGACATTATTTAACAACAAATGATCCTTTGTTCCATATGACTTTCTTTTTTGCCCTTTTGTTCAACTGCCATAATTCGAGTTTTCTTCTAAATGACTATAAACTCTGTCAGCATCAATTCCTGTGTATAGTTTATACGTTGTTGGAAGGCAGGTTATTGGCATATAATTTTTAGGGTAGCTTGGAGGTTCACTCTTAAGTAGGAGCATTGTTTTTCCTGTTGTTAGCCAGGTTGTTGTCTGTTCTCGGTACACATATAAATAGTTCTTACTCATGGCTAAATCTTCGTGCAAAGATGTTAATACTTTTAACCAGAAGTTAGGTACTGCATCTGGGCCTAGGGTTTTCAAATTAGAGGCTTTTATTAACTTTGTTTCAGTCTCTCTAGCTGTTACTTCATCCCATTTCATATCCTGTACCATTAAACTTCTTATTCTTTCTTTTACTTCTTCTATCCATTTAGCATCTTTGTTATGTTCCACATGGTCTTCATAGATACTTCTCCAAAATGTATCTATTTCTTCTTTTTTTAGTGGTCTTTCAATTCCTTTTATCCTATTTACAAGTTCTCTATAAAACTGTTTTTGGTCCTCAATAAATTGCTTATTGTGCACTTTTCCTTTATATTTATCTTTGTATCTTCTAAGTTTTTCCGCCTGTGCTGAAATTTTTTGTTTATTTGTGATGGTGCATGATAGATCCTTGCCTGTTCTAATTTTGCGCATTGCTTTTATCACATCTCTTTCTTAATATTTTTGTTGATCTGTTCCCTCTTCTATAGTCTTCTAACAGTGACACTTCTTGTCTTAATTGCTTCATAATTTTCTTTGTTCAGTATTTCCATGATGGTATTCAATTTCTCCCCTTCCTTTACCTCACTACCCTGTATTCTTGTGGTAGAACTTTATCAGTTATTAATTTAGCTGCACAGTAATATATCCTGTTTACATCCATTATATCACATGGATCTCTATGAACAGTCCTAATTAGTAATGGAGAAGTTATAGAAATAGAAACTGATGTTATGGAGTACCTGCAAAGTGAAGGATGTAGTTTAGAAAATCTATTTCAGAAAGCACCACAACAGGATAGAGTAATGGATATCGAAATTAAGGGGAAACCAGTTTTTTTAACCTTCTGCAGTCTATTTCTTTCATTGATCTTGATATATCTGTCCATGTCTATTAAATCAAGCAATTCTTCTCTTAGCTCATTTTCTTCCAAACTGAGGGTACATCCATTGTTTTCTAATTCCTGCGGGCATTCTATAGAACATTTTATAGCATCTTCCTATGACAAAGTCTCATTAATTTCATCTTGTGCTGTCCATTGCTCTATCATATGGGAACTCACTGGCCTATCACTCCTCAACATTGACTGCATCACAGTTTCCTTTTCCTTCCCTTGCTGTCTAGCTTCAAGTGAACCCTTATACTGGTTTCCTGTGGAAGGCTCCAAATTATCTTCATATGGCACCTGACCAATTGCTTCCTGTTCTACTGGTTTCCCCTTAATTTGGATATCCATTACTCTATCCTGTTGTGGTGCTTTCTGAAATAGATTTTCTACACTACATCCTTCACTTTGCAGGTACTCCATAACATCAGTTTCTATTTCTATAACTTCTCCATTACTAATCTCCTTTTCTACTTTTCCTCTTTGTGTGTGGACTAAACTCTTGGGATATCTGAGGATATGTGGAGTGAGTCAACCCATGGGATGGGTTTACATGAGTAGGGAGTGGCCAATGTGTAGTGGTGTGGATACACCGTGTATCCAACTGGAGAATGGATGACTGCTGTGTCAGTGAAGTGTTGGGGTGGGTTTTGGAGAACTAGGATCCATGGGTATATGGTTATATATGCAAATGAAGCAGTACAGCAATAGTGTAGTGGTTAGAGAATCCACCTAATGAGCAGATATTCCCGTTCCAAATCCCACTGCAACACATACCATTTTCCATTGGTAATCTGTATATGAACATATTTTGTCATCTGTCTGCTGTATAACCTGCATAATAACAATTAAAAGTGAACTGGAGCGAAGTGCCAGTGTCATAATGAATAAGGCACTAATTAGCAGGTTTAAGCATAAATTAGCAGTAGTAAGCATATATAAGCACCAGTACATGTGTTTAAGTGCGTTTGCGAGGGGGTATGCATTGCCTTACAGACATATATATATATATATATATATATATGTGTGTGTGTGTGTGTGTGTGTGTGTGTGTGTGTGTGTGTGTGTGTGTGTGTGTGTGTGTGTGTGTGTGTGTGTGCGTAGATATACACAGATATACAGCTATGATAGGAAACAGAACACAAGAATGACATATGTTCACAGGCTATGCCAATGGAAGTGAGGGTCCCAAGCAAGAAACATGTAACAAGTAGCATGACCTCCCCCCCAGCCAGACAGAGGAAACATACACACAACCCCACAAGCAATGTAAATAGTTCACTGCTCCTCAGACTACAGGCAGGATACAACCGGGGGGGGGGGTCAGAGTGCACCTGTGAAATCTAATCTTGGAACAGACAGGAGCCCCAAAAATTGATATATAACCAGAGGAAGCCAATACAACAACTATTTTGGCTGGGGTGTGTACATACCTGGATGGGTGGGAAAGCCTGATGGCCCATGGGTCCAGACAACGTACGACATGGGTCCCGTGAAGTGTGTTTAGACTTGACCTGCACCCAGAGTAAGAATGGGTGCAGTAGAGGAGGTGTGGGTGGGTGAACTATGGGTAGCTAGTTATGGGTCAAGGTGTGCAGGTGTTGGCTGGTGTAGGTCTATACGGACAGCCGCAGGGATGTGAGCAAAAGTGTTCATTGGGCAGAGGCATCTACCAACGAGCAGCCACACCCACTATGAGTCCCACTTCAGCAAAGTCTAATCTGCATGACAGAGAATGGAATAACCAGATGTAGATGTATATATGTAGAGGAATGTGTGTGCATATCTACCCATAGCGACATGGAGATATACCTCTCCCTCTCCATAGTACAAATATATACATACAGAGACAGAATACATATACATACCCACATATAGATATATACATATGCAGACACCCATATACCCATATGTTGTTAGATTTACATAGACAGCAATATATAAATATATACATGTATGCATTCATATACAGATATATCTGTATATAGTAATGTATATATATATATATATATATATATATATATATATATATATATATATATATATATGTGTGTGTGTGTGTGTGTGTGTGTGTGTGTGTGTGTGTGTGTGTGTGTGTGTGTGTGTGTGTGTGTGTGTGTGTGTGTGTGTAAATATACACATGCAAATAGCTAGGATATGATATAGCAGTTACGAATTACATATGTTCACAAGCCGTGCAAATGGGGGTAAGGGGTCCAATCAGCAAACGTGTAACACATAGCATCAACCACCCCCACCTAGACAGGTGAAACATACAAACACACAATACAAGTAAACACACCACTGCTTCCCAGACCACAAGCAGGATACTATCAGTGGGAGAGACCTGCCAGGTCTAATCTTGAAACAACAACATCAATGTCCCTTGCAGGACACCCCAAAAATTAATGATTATCGGAGTCAGTCCCTGTAATGATTCATCAAACCAGGCTGTA
Organism: Protopterus annectens; assembly: GCF_019279795.1. Lineage (NCBI taxonomy): Eukaryota > Metazoa > Chordata > Ceratodontiformes > Protopteridae > Protopterus > Protopterus annectens. Next base: position 803,323,464 of record NC_056736.1, read on the forward strand.
GACATACATGGAGCAGTAGTTTGTGCAAGCCTGATAACCCAAGGGTTGACACAACATACGACATGGGTCCTGACACATGGAGAGTAGGCAGTGTGTAGTGGTGTGGTTAGACCCCACCCGCACCCAGAGTAAGGATGAGTGCTGTAGAGGAGGGGCAAGTGGGGAAACTATGGGTATGCAATTATGGGCCTAAGCATGCAGGTGTTGGCTGGTGCAGTTGTATTACGACTGCCCCGGGAATGTAAGTAATATTCCGAAATGGGCAGAGTTTATGCCCATATCTCTCAACCCCTAAGAGGAAAACCACTGGACAGAATATAAACCGTTGGGGGAAAAAATAGGGACAGAAAGTACATATTCCACTTACAACCTTAGAAAGCTGATAGAATAATAGGTATGCATTAGCATGACTCAGCTGAAGGATGTGGGGTCCTAAACTCAATTACTTGTCTGTATTTAATGGTGTCAGTTCCCAGGTATGTGCCAGACAGGTGCAGATTGTAAAAGGAACACACCAATAGTATGAAGCAAACTCTGGACAGGCCACGGATTCTGTACAGTCGACTGGCAGTCTTACGCCTAATGGGTAGCCATTCCCGATATGGGTCCCACTGCAGCACAGACCAGTTTAAATGGCTAAGTACGGTATGACCATATGTGTCATTGCATAACCCACTACACAACATCTATGAACACATGGTTCCAACACCCCACTGTAGGCATGTAAGCCAATGTAATAGGCATCACAAGGTATTATTGTAGTCCTCACCCCCCACCCAGGGGTGTAAGTGTCAGATGCAAACACCAAATGCAGTGCATTTGCAAGTGCGGGAGCAAGCAGGTGTAAGCCTGTTTGGCCTCCGGTATGCGAGTATCACACTGATGAAGCAATGCAGAGGCTAAATGAGTGTAAGAAACTGTAACCGGAGGTTAGCATTACTTAGCTCTAGCATTGCTTAGCTCCATGCAAACCCACGCACACCCTCTCACAACTGCTTTAAAGTGCCTTAATCACTCTGTACCCAACAGCTCATGTTCTGGCCAGCAACAAAATAAACAGCCTCTGCAAGGGTAGAACTCAGGAACCTGTACAGCACAGTCACAGTAGTTAACCACTACGCCATGATAGCAATACATATAAAGGAGGTATCAGCAAACTAATCCTCACCACAGGGAAATCAAATCAAACATGTGGACTGAATCTATGTACAGTGTAATGATCTATAACTTGCCACAGACCATAAATATGTTAATTGGAGTACTGCAGTAAACATAGAGTTGAGGTGTCACTGTAATAAAGTTATGAAGTTCCCAGGACCCCATACAGTGTATGTACACATGAATGACGGATACCAGACACATATGTAACCTGTCATGAATAAGACATAGCTTAGCCTTTTTGAAACCGGCCAATTATGGAAAATTGCAGGAATCCAGCCTACTTAAACCAAAGAGGTGAGAATACGGCTCATAACTGGTTGTAGCATCCACCTGCAGGCAGAATGGCTGGAGTGGGAGAAGGCACTCACTTTAGAATGCAGCGCTGGGGCATCCAGGAGTCTAAATTCATGGTATGGCTCCTGGTAAAGCACCATGACAGGAGACTACTGCAGGGCCAGTACCAGGGCTTGCAGTACAAAACGGAGGCCTGTGACAGTCTTGCCCGTGACCTCACTAGTGCCACAGGTATCCCCCAGACTGGTGGGCAGGTCAGGCACCACCATGCAGACCTGAAGCAGTGGAGGGGGGATGTTCTGGAACAGTGGATCCAGGAAGCAAGGCAGATGCAGAATGCCCCAGAACTGAGTAAGTACTCCTTCCACTACGTAGTTAATAATTGCCTAGCTTATGTATACTATGAATAGGTATGGCTAAATATCACTGTACTTCTCTGACAGCTGCAGATGAGCATGCTGTGAACCAGGAAACCTATGATGCTAGGCTGCAAAGGATGCATCACAAGGCAAGTTAGTAAATAGCCTGCATGTACTGTCATAACAAATAAATGTAAGAACCTCAGAAAGTGTTGCACCAGTATACAGATTTGTGCAATATGCTGTGAATAAAGGTGTAACCCCTGCATTGCTTCTGCTTACTCTGCAGTCATATGTTGTTGTACTGTTGCAGTTATTAAATAGTACTGTTGTAGTAAGCAGTGTTACCCACACTGTGGTATGCAGATAAAATGTGTATGAAGTGCTATATAACAATGTTGGAAGTGCGAACTGGTCAGTCATATTAGACTAAATAAATTACAAAGCCTCACAACAATTGCCTGATAGCATAGTGTACAGTGATCTTAACTGTAATGCTTTTGTCACACACAGCAGGGCTTTGGATCCCAGGACCACCAGTGAGTTGTATGCATAATCATTCCACACAACAACACAGTTTGTTAGAATGTTCAGAGAGAAAGCTGTATGCATGTATACACTTAACAACTGTATAGATTATGCTAGAATGCTCAAATAGAAAGTGGTATGCATATTCATACCCCTTAACTGTTCCAATCTGCCCAGTCAACTGTTCCAATCTGCTCAGTATGTCCTGATAAATGGCCCACATCACCTTCCTTTTGCCCTGTTACCCTGATAAATTAGTGTGATGATCCAAGAAATGTAGGCAGCTGTAAATGACATATAACTGATAGTCAGACTTGTACATAGTCAGAGAATGTACATGCAAACATACCTGTTATCCCAGCATCTCACCCAAAGTGTATGACAGCAGTTAGCAGTCTCAAAACATGTTGTATTACACCTGCATCTTGTCAAGCCTGTACGTAAGACACAGATCCCGTACATACTAATCTACAAACATACCATTGTACAATATAACACCATTGGGCAGTGTAATAATACATGTAAAGGACAGACCACTGCAGTGACTACAAATGTTGTGAAAACTACAAGGATTTATTAGTTGTTAATTGAACTCTTTCTCTCTTACCCCTACCATATGTGCAAAAATACCCGATTTACACAACTCATTTGGTATGTCTACACTCCTAACCTTTGTTGGGACATATGTCCTATTGGTTTATAAATATTCACATCTGTTTCTATGCAGGTGTCATGTTAAAATACCCCCATATTGGGGTCCTTTTGCCATCAATGAAACCTTCATGTTGTTGTAATGGCCACTGTTTACCCATATATGCATGTGTTCTGCCTGCTCTGCAACTATTTTATATCTGGTGCCCTGGGTAATGGGAATACCTATGCATGCTGTTATAACTAATCGTGAATGCTGTTGACTATTACTAACCCATATCTGCCTTAAACATGCTACAATATAGCTTGTATGGGAAGGCCGGTCCTACCTGACCTACCTGTCCCACCTCAGGTGGCCATGGCACCAGGCACCAGCACATCTGGGGCCCAGCCTGGGACCTCCTCGTCCATTGGCCCTGCACCACCTTCGGGTGGAACCACTGCAGTGGATGAGGCTTGGCACCCCCTGGGAGCAGGAGCGGACAGGAACCTGTCACCAGTGGTACGGTCTGGGCCATGGTGCATAGGGAGCTTGACAGGGAGATTTGAGACCACCTATGCCAGCTTGAGGGGCAAGTGGTGCAACTAGAGGGTGAGCCTGCCTCTCCTACACAGCCCCCAGCATAGCCACCTTCTGGGCTGTGAAGGTGCAGTGGTGACTGCCCATGGGTGAGGACCTCATTCCCACTGTATCCATTTGTGGGCTCATGGGCTTGCAACTTCCAAACACCCCTCCCCATCCAAGGTGTTTCCCCCCACATGTGTCATATACCACCCCTGTACATGTCTTGTTTGTCTTGTCTGTCATCCTACCCAACCTATCCTCCCTGCTCATACCTACTCTCCATCCCCAACATCCCACTCTCACCTAAAAGTAAAAGAAAAAAAAGGCAATCTGTTCCTGCAAAAAAAGCACGCTCCATACATAGCTGTTCATTTCGCACATGTGTCCACTGGACACAAGTAAATGTTTCAAATTGGCATCACAACATACTATTGTTGTCCTCACCCCTCTCTCAGGGTTGTGAGTGTCCAAATGTACCGCCAAATTTATTACAGCTGTTTCTGTAGAAGAAATGAACAACTATGGACCTTCCCTACACCCTTCCTGCACATCCCTAGCTACCTTGCCTACAGTCTTTGCCTCTTTGTGGCCCTTTTTCACCACTTTCCTATCACCCCTTTTTTCTTTTCTTTTAAAGAAATTAGCACAGGGGTAAGTGGGAGTAAGCACTTTTAAGCAGCACTGAGCGGGTTACAGCCTGTTTGCATGGGGGTAAGCACTGCCTACACAGGTTAAGCAATCAAGAGGGTAACTGAGTGTAAGGAACTGTAACCAAAAGTAACCACTGCTTACCGTCATGCAAACCTGCGCACACCCACTCATAACTGCTTAAAAGTGCCTTAATTACTCCGTATTAAACGGCCCTTGTTCTGCCCAGTAGATGTATGTGTGTATGTTTATGTCCAGATATATATACATACATAGATATAGAAATATATAGATATATCAAGAACATACCATGTGGCAACAAATCAGTAAAAAAATATGAAAAGGGAAACACCAGCAACTCCTGTATTATGTAGCGGTGTGCAAAATTGCTGACATGTTGCTGTGTTGTAAGAACATATATGTGTGCTGGTGAGTGACATCTGCAACAGAGATATAGTAGACATACATTAGGTGTAGCACACATGGCTGTCCACATGAACAGATGTCATTGTCAACACAACCACACTCTCTAAGGGACTCAGACACATTGGCATACTTTGGCAGGCTCACAAATACACTTCCTAATTACTTAGTTTGCCACACTACAGTAATGCACAGGTATTACATGCACCACAGGGGTTATCCTGAGGTTCTATGGGCTAGGACATGTGAACGTGTCTGACATCAGTCAGTATGCCAATGGGAGTTATACTGGGTGTGGCTGTGGTTGGGAACATCATACCCCACACGCAGACACAAGGTGCCATACTGACATGCATGTGTGCATTACTTCATGGGTGTGTAGTGGTTGACTGTGCAAGATGGCTGTACAAGGCTGGGTAAGGGATAATCCTTGGCATCAGGCCATCTGACAGTGGTCTGCAGTGTGGTCAGGGGTGTAGTGTCTGCAATGTCCCACACAGATGGGTATTGTATTAACTGTCCTGTCATCCTGGTTACCATTGTGTGTGGCCAATGCTTTGCAATGCATGCCATATCTGTGTTTGATAGTCCTTGACATGGACATTGCTTGGGATGTGCATGTCCCACATTAATGTACAGTGACATGTTTAAGTGTACCTGGTTTGCCTGGCACATGTGTATACAGACTGTTATCATCACATGTGCCAATCTTGGCCTGGTGTGGCAGGACCTGCTAATAGACAGTAGGTTGACCCTGCACCTGCATTGATAGCATGATAGAGGTATTCCCTGGTGTCAGTGGCATCTGTCCATACAGGGCATGTGTGTAAGGCATTGTATGTCCTTTGTGAATCACATTTGCTAGTGCCACATATGTTGCAGACGTCCAGTGGGGAAAATAGGAAAGGCGCATTGTCCACAATTATGTGCCTATTGTACTGGTGGACAGGGTGTTATGCCATCTGCAGCCCACTGCATTCACACTATGCCTACTATCTGTCAAAAATGTGCAGGGTAATAGCAGCATAGAGGGATTTTCTAGGCAAGTGTGTTTGTGTATGACACATGGGTTCAGACTGTATTCTGTGTAATAGTAGGGTTGCTTACTTTGTTCACCAGGCCTTTTGCCAGATTTAGGGGTATGGCTTGCCAACACAGTCTCTTGGCTGATTGAAATCTGTATTTCACAAGGAATGACATCAGCAGGGTTACCAAAGTAGGTCAATTAAAATTTCCTGCAAGTGAATAGCCCAAAATGCATTGCTCACAAAACAGACTGTGAGACACACACACCACATCCACAACTGACATGCATGGGTATAGAACTCGTGACCAAGATCTATATCACACTACTGCATGGAGATGTTATAGGATGCACCCCGAGGATTACTAGGGAACTTGTTCCCCAGAAGTGTATTTGACAAGAAATGACACCAGCAGGATCACCAACGTAGGGCATTGTAAATGTCCTGCAAGTAAGTAGGCTATAATGCATTGCTCCCTACACAGACATTGAAACACACAGAAAACATACATAACTGCCATGGTTGTGGATGGAACCCTACCACAGTTCTAAATCACACTCCAGCATTACACAGTTACCCAACGTGCTACAGAGATTATTGGGTTACAGCAGTCCCAGAGGTGTATTTCTAGGTGGGTGACATCAGCACCCTTGCCAAAGTTGAGTATGTGAATTGTAAGGAGTGTGCATACTCTAAAAAGCATTGTTCCCTTCTCAGGCAGACAGACACACACAGTTGGCAAATCTGGGATTAGAACACCTACCAAATTAGTTTATCACACTACAGCATTACGCAGTTACAGGACACACTAAAGAAATTATTGGGTTAAAGCACTCCCTGAGGTATATTTCTAGGTGGGTGACATCAGCACCCTTGCCAAAACTGAGTATGTGAATTGTAAGGAATGTACATACTCTAAAAAGCATTGTTCCCTTCTCAGGTAGACAGACACACACACAGTTGGCAAGTCTGAGATTAGCACACCTACCAAACTAGTTTATTACACTACAGCATTACACAGTCCCAGGGGTGCATGTCTAGGTGGGTGACATCAGCAGGATTGCCAAAGAAGGGCATTTCAAGTGTACTGTGAGTTGTATATGTCTTTTACCTGTATGTACCCGCTGCTTACTGTTGTGAAAACACATTTACACCAGCTTAAAAGTGTCTTATTCAGTCCTAAATGACATTATCAACAACCCTTGCAGGTCTTGAACCCTGGACCATACACACCAAGGTCACTGGACTTACCACTAAGCCATCTGGGTCGTATACATGTTTCATGGTTTTTATAATACACATTTTACTACAGGTATTCCACAGTACTGAAAACAAATGGGACAGTTACTTTGTGTACATATTTACAGTACCCTTGAATGTACTGTACTCTGTGAAACAACATAGACAAGTCTACATATGTACAACTGTTATAACTAAATACTAAATACATATATGCACTTATGGGATGTGTACGCACATATATAAATGCATATACACAGACACAACTATAGCCATATATATAAACATGTCTGAACATCCTTTGAGACACAGAAGGGTTCCAAAGGAATTGACATGTACATAAAACATAGGCAACTCTTGTTTTATAATATTTAAATCTTAATCAGTTCACCAGAGAAGGGATGGTTGTTGTGTATGTGGAGTTTGGGGTGGGGAATGACGGCTAAGGAAATATACCCCAGGGATTGTGGAGTTTGGGTGGGGGAATGATGGGTATGGACATACATCCTGGGAACCACATCTGTGTCACTGCTCGACAGTGGCACAGAAAAATAACATACCCAACAGTAGTCGTTCTTGAGTGTCTATTCTTTTCTATTCCTAACTATATAATAATTTGTAGACTCCACACCACAGATGACTACCATGGTGTGCAGCATGTTAAAAGACATAACACATATGTATGCCTGGCTACAGGGTAGTCACACACACACAAACACACACAGTTGCCAGTATTGTGCTTACACGTCTTGCCTATGTAAAGGTAACTAGTAGAGTGGTATGCAGTTGAGGTATGTGCCAAAGAACCCATACAATTACACTTACTCTGATTCTGTTTCTGATATCACAGGACTGATTACTTGCAGTGGGGAGGGAGGAAAAGGGTGGTTTAGCAGATGACAAGGATAAAGGCCAGTGCAAAAGATGTTTTCTGTTTGGAAAGCAGTAAAACCCACTGCCATGACAGGATGCAGACACAAATACTCACACACAGCCATTTGCTGACACACACACACACACACACACACACACACACACACACACACACACACACACACAGTTGCCAGAGGTGGGATCAGAACTCCTGCTTATTTACAGATCACTATTACAGTACTACACAGTTACAAGATGCGACACAGAGATTACACATTTCAAGGCCATCAGAATGCCCTTCTAAGATTGAGGACATCAACAGGGATACTGACAGTTAAGATGTACATAGCTGTAAACCTTTGTGTTTAAAGTAGGAGTCCATTACAACCTGTATACACAAACAAGACACATCATCTGCAGGTAAGACATAGGTAGGCCTGAGAGGTATAGTTGTAGCACAACAAGCCCTGAACTGGAGTATGTCCATCTATGAAATGGACAACTACTATCACTATACAGGGTTACAGTGGTCATGCTCATACACATAGACTCACAGGACTTGTTTGGATGCATTGACTCCAATTTCACAAGGTCACAGTGGGCATGCTCATACACTTAGTAGCACAGGGACGTTTGGGATGCACTATGACTACAACTACACAAGGTTATACTGGGCATGCTCATACATGTAGAAACAAAGGGCTTGTTTGGATGCACTGACTCAAATTACACAAGGTGGCAGTGGGTACACTCATACACTTAGTAGCACAGGGCTGTTTGGGATGCACTCCGATTCTAACCACAGAAGGCCACAGTGTGCATGCTCATAAACTTAGATGTACATAACATGTTGTAATGGACTCCTATTGTAAACACAGAGGTTTACAGCTATGTACATCTTAACTGTCAGTATATATGCACATCATACAGGTTTACTACCAGATACCTGTATGTGACCCATAAATGATATATCTGCGACTGTGCTGTGTGATACACATGCATACATGTACATGAAGTACTACCTTATATATGTGAAGTATATACAATCATGCATGTGTGGAAGTGACAGACAATAGGTTAACTGGGACACACAGGTGGATGCTAACTACAGCATGTGTCACACACATTGCTGCCCTGAAAGGCATACATTGATATCAGGTTGTGGACAGTGGCATTATACATGGAACAGTGGCATGTGCAAGCATAATATGTGAGCCTCATTGTCTAATGATACTGAGGTATAGGTGTCAAGATGACGTCTCCTGGCTGTGCTAGCAGTTGTCATTATTAGCAGGACCGCTACACTAAGCATATCTGACATTGGTCATCTACACGTCTGCTGCTGTCCATCACCTTAGATGTAACATTTGATACCAAGCACAATACTGCCACTCGCAATGATGTCATGGTACGAGCAGCAACTGCTTGACCAAAACAATGAGTCAATCTCCTGCTGTAATTATGCTGTCCAGTGTCTGTCATTCCGGGATGTCATGACTGAAAGAAGACATGCCTTTGTCACAGAGTACATGCATCCATGATTCAAGGGAGTTTGGATAATACCTAGGTAGCATTTACCCATATAGTGGCATTCCAAGGCAAAAGTCCTAAACACAGAAGTAACACCCTGACACCTACAAGGCAATTGCATTGGATGCTTATGCTAACCAGTGCTAGATGTGTGGCTTTCATAATTCATTTGCTCAATGTAGAACCTACAATGGAGAATACTGACATCTGTGCAGTGAGGAACACCTGGCTGAAGGCTCTGTAGTGCACAATAGCACTACCACCATATAACTCAGATCCAGACATGTGGGCCATAACACTAGTACAGACCACTCCAGGTGGTGGTGTCCACATATTCATAAAGGCTACTCACAAGTAAAGACCACTACTCTGACATAATTCATCACAGATGAGTCAGGTACAGGTGACAGTGGCAAAAGCTGCATTCTAGGTTGTATCCTCATATACAACCACCACCATGTCCTCAGACTACCAACACACATCCATACAGGTGGTATAAAATAGTATGGTAGAACACCAAATAACCTTTGACTGATGGACTGTACCTAACCCTACATCAACTGTGCAAAGTACCCATGTACTGACACAGTTGCATAATGTGTTATGCAATGCAATAATGCCTCATGCCACTGTTTGTAACCAGGTCAGTTGTACACATGCCAGGGTCCCTCGGATGTTGTCAGCATTAACACAGTTGGCTGTTGTTGTACACCAGTAAACAACACCCTCATGGTTGAATATGACCTATATATACCTGCCCTGGATATGTACATCCCACACTCATACAACATAAATGAGAATACCATTGCTGTTGCCGTCCTTTGTACATACAGATGGCAACATTAATTACACACATGCACATGGAAGATAGATCCATGGCTGCTGAATGCTAACAGTACATATGGTTTGATATCTATGTTGACAGACGTAATATTTCTCTCTACTGGTCACCCATAACACCAATCATATCATACAACAACCCATGTGGCATGTATGTCATTAGACATGTCCACCAAATGCAATGCCTACGAACATACCCAAATAACAGGATCATAGGACCTACACTCATAGCCTGTATTGACAGACTCAGAGAAATACAGCTATGCTCTGTATGTTCCTGAGTAGTTACAGGTGATATGTCCATGACATGTACAGCCATATGTGCCCACAGCTCTTACATATACCCCATGTCAACAATTGCAAGCCATGCATGCTGTGTGCTGTCTGGACATTAACCTTATTACCACAATAGCCAGAACGTACTGGGGTGAGATGTTTACAAGCCACAGACCTCACACATGCTTGAATAAGTGTAATGCCTAGCTCAAACAGAGCACATTGCTGGCACTCTTCAAGTAATCATGAAGTGTGTGTGGTAAATATGATGATGTGTGTGGCAAATATGATGTGCTCACTGTTGACCATTACAGTGCCCTGGCTTCACAGTGAAACTGTCAACTAACAGTTTGTGGGATCATGACATGGAATATTGCTGTGTGTGTGTGTGTGTGTGTGTGTGTGTGTGTGTGTGTGTGTGTGTGTGTGTGTGTGTGTCTCTTGCTGATGTGCTGTTGGCATAAATGTACACTTGGCTACTCTGTGAAGGTGGTTGTGTGTCATACCAGTACATGAATACAACATCCATTATGGTGTAATGCTCAGCTAGGTTTCACATATGGTGTGGGGAAGGTGTGGAATGTATCCTCTTGACCTACTAGTCCACTTACTGATGGAGACTGCATATGTGTACATGTATTGATGTATGTTTAGATTCCATGCATGTGCAGTGTCTAATGTTTGAAGGTGACTGTTGTCTTAGTACATCATGCAGTTGCAATGCAGCCTCAACATTGCCAACTGTATATGGTAATATGCTCAAAGTACAGTAAGCTGTACTTTAGGTATGGACAGATGTTTGGGCATAACTACTAAGTGGTGGGGCTACTTTGCAGATGAATGTTTACTGAGGACAGCTCACAGGTGTTTTACAACCATTACTACAATAACCTGTGTAACTGCTAAGCTATGGTTTTGTTAATTGAAGGGTAAGACACACAATGTAGAATGCAGTAAGGGTGACACTGAAGGCAAACCTCTTGATACCTGGAACAGTAACACCTCCCCCGTACATATATTGTGCATATATCAGCACAGTTGGCAAAGGAAAGAGTCAGTATGGTTTGTAGCATGTGCAATAGTGCTGTCACTCTGTAATACCTATCATGAGATAGGCAGATGTTTGATTCACAGTACTGGCATGTGGGTGTGTGTCTGCCCATATATGTCACGTATGGTGGGGAATACATCCCAAATGTTTTTCACTCTCCTGTACAATGTTGTAGACATCTGTACAGAGTGAAGTGAAGAAAGCAAGACATAGGCAGGTGTTTGAATCACACACATGTCAAGTGCCTGTATGTGTGTGGCATAGGTGTATATCTTTGTGAATGCCGCAGTGTGTGTGTGTGTGTGTGTGTGTGTGTGTGTGTGTGTGTGTGTGTGCGTGTGTGTGTGTGTGTGTGTGGCTGTCTGGTCCCTGGAGTGAGGCTGTATTTTACCATAGTGAAATGATAAGACCCCCTCCCTCCATCCACTGAATGCAATCTAGTATCCCTGTTGATGTCATCAATCTTAGAAGGGCATTCTAACTGCCTGTAAATATGTATGCCCTGGGGTGAGGCTTGTTGTTACATAGCCTATTGATGAACCCCCCTCTCCACATAGACTCACCACAATCTAGTTTCCCTGTTGATGTCCTCAAACTTAAGCCATTCTGACTACCTGTACATGTGTAATCTCTGTGGCGTGTCTTGTAATTGCGTAGTACTATAATGATGATTTGCACATAGACAGGGGTTTGCCTCCCAACACTGGCAACTGTGTGTGTGTGTCAGAGTGTGTATTGCTGTGTCTGTGAATCCTTGAGTGTGTGTATGCATCCTGTCATGAGAGCGGGTATTACTGCTTCCCAATAAGAAGCCACCTTTTCCACTGGCCTTTACCCTTGTCACCTGCTAAACCACTTTTTTACCTCCCCCCCCACTCCAGGTAACTATACCTGTGATGTCACCCACTATGGATGTGACAGCTCTGGCCACAGTAGCTTACTACACAGCTATCATGCTCTTGGATCATTTGATCAGTAAACACGTTTGAAACTTGGGAGATTATAACTGTGATGTGGAAGCTACAAAGTGCATGCAGGCATTGTCATACAGACCTGTGAGTAGTCTACATTTACATATGGGACACTAACTGCACATACTGACATCCCCCGGCATATGCAATTACACCTGAAAGAGGAAGGCAGAACATCAAGATCAACATGCAGTTACTGTTGTTACACATGATACACACTAAACCCTAATGTGGAATGTGTGACAAAGGTAACTGAAGGGTATAAAGATGACACTCCTGCACATCTGCAACCATAATGCTGATGCCTGGCAACTATGCCCAGACATGGCTAACTTAGTAGTACTCCATGTCCCACATGCCATCTGTGTACCTCACACACATGAGGAGCAAGCATGACAGTGATGTCTGACACCAGCAAGGTGAATGTACTGTATCTGTGGCCTGATGTGGTTGTATGTGTATGTTGTGCAACACATGTATGTATTTGGATACTGTATAGGTAAATGCTTTCATGTCATGGCACACTCATGATGTTCAAGACATGTTATGTGGTGGTTTGATGTCAGGTCTACACAAGCTGTGCACAGGCCTATATGATGTTTAGTGTTTCACATCTGCAATATCACCATTACACAAAGGCCATTGTTGCATTGTGTTGAGCCAATGTACAACAGGGTGTACACACATGTACATCACTTCTACTGTGTATGGTGCTTCATGTCTCTGGCCATCCTCCATGGCCATGTGTAAACATGCGTTGTCCAATGGTTGTGATGGGCATCTATTTCACATGTCAATGTTGTCCCATTTGACATACACTCATAGATGTCATATGCTCCACTGAGGATAGGTTTATGCAGACAAAGGGTGGTATGTTTGGGATGTGAGCTATCATGTTTTGCAGGATAGTTAAGCAGTGTTGCAGTCAGCCCACTAAATGTCATGGACATGTCAGATAGCGCATGACATTGTGTGACATTCATAGCAAGGGTATAATCCACAAGGGTGAATCCTGTGGGCTGGTCATACTCTAGCTCCAAAACATTTAGAGTGTGTGCACACATATGCTCTCTGTATAGTACTGTTTGTATTCCCCACATGTGTAATGCTGATCTGTAGTACATGTCCCTACAGTGAACCACACCTCCACCATTGTATTCACAGCTGTCCACACATCTGGCAATGACAGTTTGTAAGGTTTAGTGTAGGTGTTTTATATAGTCTTAAATTATTCCACATGGGTAGCCACTGTGATGCATTGCAGGCCTGATCAGTATATATTAACAGGACCACCATACATTATGTGTATGCATGTTAAATGGCCACATGGCAGATAGCATGCAATTAATTTGATCTGTGCATTATCCAGCCTGATAAATAATAACAATCTCACCTGCAAAACACCAGATGTACCTAAATAGGAGTGTCACAGCAGTAAGATCATTATCCACACCTGTATGATAGCTACAGGGTGCAATGTGCATGTTAGCACATATGCCAGTACAATAGACTATACTATGGAGTATAAAAGTATCAAAGTCATCCAAGAATAAATTCAATCCACGAGTATGAATGTTGATATTAAGCAGTAGAATTCTTTATTAAACAGACAAGCGCTTTCGCTATAGGTAGCTTCTTCAGGTCTATTACAAAGTTAATCAATCATAGTTTATATATATTTTTTACATATACATTCTCTATATATATTTTTCATATATTTTTTATATATATTTATATGTATATATATATACACATTCTTATCAGTCAGTGGAGGTGCTATTTAAGTCATATTTTTTCTCCATCTATGTACTTTTGAATATTTATAATAGTATTTAGGTAAATACAAGATTAGTGACAATTGAATGAATACATATATATGTATATTTTTTATATCAGATTTTATATATTTATGATATTTATTAAGTTTACTTAAATACATATATACATATATATTTTTAAATATTTTTTGAACTTATACATGTCTTTTATGGAATGAGAGCATATATACATTTGATGATGTTTTTATGTTTATGTATAATATTTTATGTTACCCTTTTAAATATGTAATGAGCATGTTGCAATGAACTTTCAACTCAGTGTTGCCATTATATAAATAGAGCAACTATGATTGATTAACTTTGTAATAGACCTGAAGAAGCTACCTATAGCGAAAGTGCTTGTCTGTTTAATAAAGAATTCTACTGCTTAATATCAACATTCATACTCGTGGATTGAATTTATTCTTGGATGACTTTGATACTTTTAAGCCCTGCTTCACTCCTTGCCTACCACTGTTCTGAATTTATTATTTTTTATTTGTTTGGCAAAGGAGCGTTTATCCGGTAGGTGGCTATTCATCATTATACTATGGAGTATACACATCTGTGCATACATAGAGTAGCAAACTATAGTATGTGGCATGTGTGCATACATGCCTTGCTTATGATGTTACATTACATATTGTACAGTAACACATGTATCTATATGAAATATAGTTGTGTTATATGTGCAGTAGTGCCTTACCAGGCAACTCCAGGCTCAGTGGTTGTGAGACACCCACCTCCATAATACCAGTTAAAGCTTGTGGATGGAGTTCTGCAGGTGTCCCCAGGTTGGCCAGTAGCTCCTCGGTACGTGTGAGTGGGGGCTGGGTGAGTGGCCCCCCACCTGTTGCACCTTGTTCCCTGGCGATTGCATTTGCACTCTGTTTCGCCCATCTAATAATGTCAGTGCAGTGTCAGCGCATCTGCTGATAGGTGCGACTGTGGCCACCAACATCACTTACCCTCCTGCACAGTTCCTCCCACTGGGCATCCCATTAATGTGCATCCTGTGGCACATGGTTGAAGAGTATTACATGGTTGTCAAAGAGGTATTGAATGAGGACCTCATCCTCCAAGTGGGTGTATGCTGGCACGCGGCATACCTGGAAGACATAATGATGGAGACAGGTCACAGTAACTCACAGAGAAGTACAGAAATACAACTGAACATACATGTGTATCAAATTTATTAAGATTACAAATATGTCTTTGCAAATCTACATGACACTAACACCACTGACATGTTTAACTCACACACATTTGACACGTACTGGTGATTTGATGTTATCACCATATATGTGTGTGTCAAGTGATGACATTGCTCATACTCCGTGTGGCTGTTGTATTGATGTGGGCATGTCTGTTTGCTTGTACTGGTGTCTTTGCCTATCAGCACATGCCTGGATGTGTTTACATTAATGCAATAGACCTTAATGCTGTGTGTATGTTACATATATAGTCATACACAGCCTTAAGGGACATGACCTGTGACCCTGCAGACTTGTTCACAGAAAGTTTTACATGTATGTGTTTTGCCATATACATGTACATGGCACTGTACAGCAGTTTAGCATCCTGCCATGTATTACCTGTATTGCACATGTGAAACACATGGGACAATGGCTAGCTTGATGGTATTTGCAGGGTTGGATATCAACTATAGCATGTATGGTCATAGTGAACTAGTAGGCTATATGCCCTGGGCCATTTATGAGCCTAGGCTGAAAGGTTACCTAGCTGTAGCCAACAGACAGTTAAGTTTCAGTGGCCAGTTCAAGCAGTGACACAGAACTGATCCACAGGGTCACTGATATATTTGCCATGCGGTCATCACACCATGTCTCAAAGAGGGGCAATGTGCAGCTTTGCTGGACAGGGATGCATAGTATGGCAGGAGTATGTAAAGTGTATGGGATAGGAATCTGTCAGGCATGTTGTGATCCTTGTACTAGAAAGGTGGATGTCCATGAAGTATGTGTTTATTTGAAATCAGGATGTGTAAGTGTAGCATGTCCAACATCTCTGTGGCATCATGCTACATAGTGGAGCTAGGAATTGGGAAGGCCAGTGTAGGCCATCTGAACATGGCCAATAACCCTTAAAGAAAATATGTGATCTATTATGGGTCACTTGAGTGTTGAGTATGGCTGAACAATGATCTCTATATTCATGGATGGCACTCTGTCATGATTAGGGGTGCCACTTATGACTACCTGACTGGTGTGGTGAAGTAACTATCAAAGGAAAGACTACTGTCCAGCTGCATCCCATACACACACAGTTTCCATTATGTTGACCGCTGCCTAGGTGGTAGTTCATGGGTACAGGGTTTTTAACATAGGAGATAACAATGCAATACTTAGCTGTCAGATTGTGGCCATACGTCACACACCACACATCTGACCCACAAAGGCCCTTCTGTATGTTGCCCACAGCACTCATTGAGTCAACTTTTGCTCCTAGTTCATAGTCATTTGCAAACTTCAATAAGCAGATGCCTTCTGTGTTAGTCTGTGTGGTATAGATAACAATGAGGGGGGTACCAGGAATTAACCCTGTATTACTGTAGCTGACACTGGTTTGATGTGCATGTATTAGACACCTTCTGTGGTGTTGATTCTACCAGCAGTCCAGTTGCTAACCACTCCTGTGACATAGGAATGTACACCTAGTTTACTGAGTGTAGCTGGTACACAGTATGGGTGATGGTGTCCTAAGACCTGGCAAGGTCATGATATGCTGTGTGAATCAACCCTACTGTCATTTACACCTGTACTGACTACAACAAATAAGTTGATCAAGGTTTAAGGCCTTACAGACTAGACACAGCAGTGTAGTAGTGCACTATTTCCCATTATCAGTGGTGTCTCCACCTTTCTAGGGTGTGATAACTGTTGCTGTGCACCATTCAGTGTGTACACAGCCTGACATGAAGCTATGATTGAACATGATGTGTATGTGGATAGCACATTGTTCTGACATTTGTGTAGGATACACCCTGGGATGCGGACAGGTCCCATGCAAGCTGTATGTATGGCTTTAGAGAGTGCAGCTTGTACCTGCATAGTTGTTATTACAGGGGCTATGTAGTGTACATGGATATACAAATATGTGTACCTGTTGGGGGGGGGGTGAGTGTGGGTTTAGGTTATCCAAGACCCTATCTGGATGAACAGGTGCTATTTCTGTAGGTGCAGTACTTCTCATGCCATAGTGCTGTGAAGCATGGGGCAGGTCTTGTTGTTGCCATTACGATTCATGACACAGCTATAGAATGCTCTGTAGTTGGCTTCATAATATGTGGCTGATTAGTTTCACAGTAGCTTTGTCTGGCTTTATATGGTGTATCTGCATCTTACTGAGGCTGACCAGGGATCACCTCCACTCATGTGTGTTCACTCTTGCAAGAGTTACTACCTTCTGTGGTACAGTTTAAGGCAGGGTAACACCAGTTTGCCTTCCTGTTTGTGTTTGGTTGAATCTTGGTTCTGTTTCAATGGCACAATCACTGCATTTATGTGAGTGCTTAAAGTGCATTTGTATAGGATTTAGCATTTGCACATGCATTGTCCATCTGCATGGGTGCCATGACAGTCACCACTTCACTCTTAAGAAGCATAACGTTGGCTTTGGAGACTGACTATGTGTAGCATACTTTTAGTCCTGTTTGTGTGACTATGGTGATCCAGGTCATTGGGGTTGATTAAATCCAACATGCATTGAGCACAGGTGTTGGTAGATGGGTCTTCCCAGTTCATAATGGGATAGTTGAGAGTAGCCATTATTATGGTTTTCTGTCTCAAACCTAATATTCCCCATTACAGCACAATATGACAGTTGGGAATTCTGAGGCATGGTGGGTTATATGTCACAAGGTGCAATTTGGATTCCACTTTGGCACAAAGGTAGTTGCTCAGCATACTGCATCTGATGTTATGCAAGTGCAACTAGCATGGGGGTGTACATATCCTTCAGGAATATGAACACACCTGTGGCCCATGTGTTCCAATAAAGGATAATGGCCAAGAGGTGAGATATGTGTTATAACATGGTCATGCAGGGGTGCTCTCCAGAGCATTGAACCATATCTCAGTCACTGCACATATATGTTCTCCATGTTAAGGATTGACGTAAGTGAGTCCATATAGAATTTCTGAAATGTATCATTGAGTAGCGAGACCCACAGTTTATTGCTTGGCTGTCCCTGTTACAGCAGTGAACTTTCACTGGAACTTGGCATGATGAAGGCACTATAGGGGAAGCATGTGCCCTAGCCAGTATCCAGATTCCCAGGGGTGACAGGTGCAGGCCCTGTCTTTCAAAGCATCATGGTCTGTCAACCATGTTATCCCAGGAAGAGAGATACTGGATACCCTTTGAATTATACCAGTACATTAGACAATTGTGGAATACAATCCTTTTGTCCCTGTACTGCAGTATCATTCTAGCCAATGTCAGAATGCTACCCAGGCCTTGGGCCATACCTGCATGGGCTACAAGACCTGACAATTCCTACATGTGTGTTTCCATGCAGTCCAGGCTACTGCATCACAGGTTCTGCACAACAACATAGAATATGCCAGAGCCATGTGTTTTATAGTTCAAAATGTGGTCTGAGTGTATGGGTATGTGGCTAATCATGGCAGACAGGCAGCTGACAATATGTCTGCTCTCGTATAGCTTGGTGTGTAACATAATGCTAGAGTTTGCATTCACAAATGAGCACTGTTGGGCATGTTTCTGGCCACATGTTCTGAGGTGTGGCACAATTATGCAAACTATGTCATACAGTTTTTGTATTTTGCTGTCTGTCTATTCCAGCTTGGGAGTTCTCTTGCTTGGTCAGATACTTAGAAGCCACTGTGAATGTGTGTGATTTCTGGTGGTATGTGTGGGTGTCCTTACTGTGTTCTGGTAAGGGTATGTGTTGGTTGTGGTGATGAGATGCACGTGTTAACCTACACCTCACCTCATGACTGTCCAGTCCAGTCATTGCTGTAGACTGGACTGCCTTCCAGCTTACCCCTGTAGCTGCATCCCAGACAATATGAGGGGTGTGGTGTTAGGTGGGTTTGGCAGTGTACATGGCATAGAGATTACATTCCCCCAGGATGGTCACATACACAAAGCTGACATTAGTAAACACCTGCAGCTGACTAGTGGACATGCCTGTATGAACATTCAGTACTACAATTACCAAGTACTGTATTTAGTTTACATATTGCTTATAAAGGTGTTTTAGACAGTGATGCTCACAAGTAAATATTTGTGTTATGGACATGACAACACTGGCTATTACAGAAACATAGTAACTATTTTTAGCAGCAATCCTCCTCTGAGGAGCACATCACATCTTGATAGTTGATTACAGATGATGCAAGTGTCAACAGGTTTGTATCCTTTTCTGGGTATATACTCACATATCCACCAGAACCATGAGCTCTGTTGGGCACAGACACCCGCTCCCCAAACAGTTGTCAAGTATCAATAGACTCTGCAGTCACTATCAACATGATCAGGATATAATCAGATAGTGTAAGCCATCACCTATGAAGCAGCTATTACACATGGGCAGCAGTCTCCTACATCTTACACTCCTACTGCAGATGTTACACAGGAGTTACAGATTATATGCAACATGTTTCATTACCAGTACTGTGCACAACCTTACATACAGTATTTGCAAGCTGCTGTTAGGTTGGCAATGAGTGGTTAGGTTACACAAACCTGAAAGTTCAACCAGTGTGTCTCTACTTTCAATATCCACATAGCCATTTGGGCCAGCCCTGTAACAAGGGTCACTACACATTTGCATAACATGTACACACACACAGCTGTTATTGCTTGCAAACGATACTAGTGAGGTGAATATTACATGTCTTATGTGCATGGATAGTTACCTAGCTCTTCCAATTTTCTTTGCTATCATGCTGCTAAACTGTCGGATTAATACAAGTCATATGTATCCTGTTACTGAGTATTGTAATTGCCAATAGACATAACTAATGTTTGCATAACATAGCAGAAATTATATGTAAAATGGAATACAGATCTGCCTAAAATACTGTACATTACAGTTATTGGCACAATATCCCACAATGCAAATCATATTTGCACAGTAAGCCCACCTTTGACATGTTCATCTCACTAATACACACATACATATGTCTACTGTTACAATATATCAACATATACTATCCCCTGTTATAGCACATACTTGTTGGCCATCCCTGACACTGACAGTGGCTGGAAAAGAATTGGTGAATTCCAAGCCCATATATATCATCCCTTGTGGTGTATGAGGTGTTTGCCTTGTGACCTACAGCAGTACACACATAGAATACTACAAGCATTACTACTGCTCAACAATACATCATTGCAATATAGCTATTTCCACTATATGCATTGATTATGCTATAATTATTACAGAACAGGTACTACAGACACAGACATAATAAATGTTATACATACCTTCTTAGTAATTGGAGGTGTTATTGACTGGTATATTAATAGTTTTCGGTTTGTGTTTCGATCTTCTGTTGGGTATTTTTACTATTCTGCATGTAGATACAGATGGTTTGAATGTGTGACAAGGCATCCTTTTATAGATAGAGGTCAGTAACGTGCTATCCTGATCACCAGTTGGTGTTCCACAGTAGTTAATTACATGCACATCAGCTGTGCAGCTACTCCCTTAGTCAATACCATGGCAATGGTGGAGTATAACTGAGTACTCCACTCGGGCGTTGTCCCTTTGCCTTACTTGTGAGGAAGACAGCCTGGAAGTGTTGTTTGAAATCTATTGCAACAGCTGCATGGAGACAAACATAAATATATTGTGTGTAATGCCTAGAAGATTTGGTCTACATGTGAGTACTGCTGTAATATTTCTGAACATTGCTACTTGTACAGGGTTTGTCTGTATCTAATACTTCTGCATATGTTTCATTCTGGCCAGGATGTTTGACCAGCTCAAGGCTGTATGGCTATGCATATAATGTTAGGGGGTTTACAGTGTGCTCACCAGACATCTTTAGTTTGGTGTAAATGTGTATCATACCATGCTGATAATCAGTAATTGGTAACACTTCCTGGTGTAATTACTTTTCAACCCTCTGAAACAGGATTAGTTCAAACAAACCCTGTAACATCAGCAGCTGTTCCATTATATAACAGCAACTATTTCACATAGGGCCATGTTAGTGTGTCTCTGTCCAGGTATGTTAAGGTTTCAGCAGATGTCGTACAGTGGGTGAATAATTGGTTATAGTATGACAGTATGTATTGTTGTAATTAGTTTGGGTGTGGGGGAGATGTTGGTGGATGTACATAGCAGATGCAGGTGTGTAGGAACTGCTTTTATACATATTCTATATGTGCGTGGGGGTTCTTTCCCTATGTGAACACGTATCCCTTAGTGGACTAATACTATGGTAACTGCGGGCTGATTCATTAAGGCACTGTTAAATGCTTCCTGTATAGCATGCAGGTATTGTTAGTCCTTGAATCCTTTTGACAATACATTGGAATGTAATAAAGTTTTACTAAATGAAAGATGTCTGTGTATTTCTGTCATGGATATTTGCAGTCATTGTAGCTGTGTTGGTGACTAACCCTATTTGGCTCATGTCCACAGAACATATTTGTAATAGAGTACTGCTATATACTCTTCATATGTTATGTTCATATTGTTTGGGGGTGGCAGAATGTGTGATTGCTATGGTCCATGTTATACTCAGATTTGAACACTTCAGATGCTGTATACACACATGTATGTATGTGTGTGTGTGTGTGTGTGTGTGTGTGTGTGTGTGTGTATATATATATGTGTGTGTGTGTGTGTGTGTGTGTGTGTGTGTGTGTGTGTGTGTGTGTGTGTGTGTGTGTGTGTGTGTGTGTGCATAGATATAGATATATAATATATATTATTGCATACGTTTATATGTACCTCCATAGATGTGTACATGTTTTTAACCTATCTATATATCTACATATATATGTATATCTCTATATATCAACATGTGTCTATGTATCTTTCTCTCTCTCTCTCTCTCTATATATATATATATATATATATATATATATATATATATATATAGCATACACCATTCATTGGGTACATGGCGGTTTGTCCTATTTCCACACAATCCTCCCTTTTGTGTTTTAACCTGTCTGAATACACAACTGGCATAGTTACATCTCAGGAAGCTTAGTGTTAGGTTACTCTGAGGATGGTGTACATGGTTGTGGGTTCCAATCTGGGAAGTGGTTATTATTTTACCTTTCAGAACAGGCACTGGTAGGGAAAGTGTGATTAACGCACATTTAAGCGGTTGTAAGCAGGTTTGCCCGTGGTCTGCTTGACATTAAGCAAAGGTTACACCTGTGAAGTGCTTATCGGTTTAACCATGTTTAAGCAATGCTTACTGTCGTGCAAACCCACTTACAACTGCTTAAAAGTGTTTTAATCAACCTGCATCTGACAGCCCTTATTCTGGCCCTCAAAATAAATTAACAGCCCTTGCACCCAGGGCCATGAACACCACAGTCACTGACGTCACCACTAAGGCATCTGAAATATGTACAAATGTTATGGTGTTTATAATATACATTTTACTACGGGCATTCCTCACTACTGAAAACAAATGTGACAGTCGGTTGGTTTACATATGTATGATACATGTTAATGTTCATATGTTTGTGGAATTAAGTCTTTCAATGTGACCTGACAGGGTGTATTATGGATGAGAATGGTTCTTGTTTTGTTTCTTTTTTATATTGTCCCCATACTCAATGTATATCCCTCCAGTTCACTTATTGAACATCCAACCAAGGCTCTCCTTGATGCAGAATTTCATTGCCCATCATTCCTTCCCCCACCCCAATCTCCACATACACAACAACCATCCCTTCTATGGTGAACTACGTTAATATTAATAGTTATAAAAGCAGAGCTGCATGTGTTTTGTGTACACTTCAATTCCTTTGGATTGCTTCTGTGTCACAAAGTGTGTTAATAGATGTTTATACATATGGCTATAAATGTAACTGTATATATATATATATATATATATATATATATATATATATATATATATATATATATATATTTCTATCTATGTGCAGACATCACTGACATGCATACACATATATATATATATTAATTTGTAACAGTTATACATATGTAGACTTGTATATGTTGATTCATAAACTACAGTACATTACAATGTACTGTACATATGTACACAAAGTGGCTGTCCCATTTGTGGTCAGTACTGTGGAATGCCTATAGTATAAGGTGTAGTCTAAAGAGCATGAAACATATATACAGCTCAGATGGCTTAGTGGTAAGTTCCATGACCATGGTGTGCATGGTCCAAGGTTCAACACCTGTAATGCTTTAAAAATGTGTTTTACTCCAGAATAAGGCTCATTTAAGCAGTTGTAAGCATGTTTAAAAGTGTTTGTGTGACATTAAAGCAGCAGTTAAACAAACTTTAAAACTTATATCCTGTGCGCGCAAGCATGGCCACATCTGCTAACTACTCAGGATATATACATTTCAGTGAAGTAACATCTCGCTATGTGCTTACATTACATTACCAGCACACATGGATTCATATGGGTGTTTCAAATGTTTATTAGACTGAAGAATACTACCTAGATATGCACGCTGTGGTTAAGGTATACTTTTTAACATGAAAAACATATCTGACTTTATTGGGATTTGAACCAGGAATACACAGATACTATGCAAATGCTGTAACCATTACACTATTGACATTAACGTTGCTTCTGCCTATTTCCTATTTAGATGACTTCTATGTGTAAGCTAGGCTAGGCAAAGGACGGAGGTGCCCAAACCCACTGAGCTTCACTAACTCTTGAAATAAAAACATAACAAATGAAATGAGGAAGTATAAATTAATTTCCTAACTACATTAGGCATAGCCCCTTACTGACACACTTCATGTGAAACCTTGATGTGTGAATGGGTAACAGAATATACACCCCTGGGATCATGTATCCCAGAACCATACAGCCAGGGGGTGGGGGAGCCCCTTCAGTTTTACAGCTGTAAGACCTGTTGGGAAAATTGAATGGTGTTGATTTTTTACGGTAACATGCCCTCTTTAGATTACTAAGTGCCCCTATCACCCACCGCCACCACAGTCTTCAACAGCTTCCGGCAACTCTGCCTGGAATCACTTCATCGGCTATGCTTGACAGAGTCTCAGTTACTTCATCAATGGTGCAGGGAAAGCCAACACACTGTAGCTATGCTTCTAAATGCCCTTGGGCAGATAGCCTACTACCTATCTGTGAACCTCTAAAGTGCAGGCCATCACAGACATAATATGTGAATAAACAGAGCTTTCAGATCACAATATACAGTGAAAAATCACCATGTAGTTAGAAAACAGTTATGTACAACAAGAACATACAAAAAACTGATACTTAATCACTACAAAAGCCTATCTTGGAAGCTAGAAGACTTGTATAAGTTTAAAGCTTTCTGTTGCTTACCAGTAGGTTACCTACAGGAAAGATGAGAAACAAGCACAGATGGGAAACATGCATGCAACAATACCATACCGGCTTGCATGTGTCAGCCTTAGACTTTGGAATACTGGCCAAGGCTATTGGCGCCCCCATGGTGCCTTTTTTAGGCAAGTCTCAAAGGTGAATCCAACCTCTGTAAACAGCACAATAGCAAAATCATTGAGGGTTATGCTACTCAATGCCAGTGGTTGTAATAACAACATGCACGCACTCACAGCACTCCTCCATATGGACAACATCAACATCTGTGCAGTAACTGAGACCTGTTTTAAGGCACCTGAGAGCACACCAGCACTACCGGACTATAAACCATACCACACATTTTGACCACAGAACATGAACTGACACAGACATGGAGGGGGTGTATCCATATTCATCAGGGATACCAACACCTCCAGGTTAGTGGGGCAGCATGATACCTCTGAGATCATCCGTGTGCAGCTAACATCAGCCACAACTGCAATGCAAACTGTGGCCTGCTACAGATCACTCTCCTTGACCCATGACCACCAATCTTCCTACCTGGAGACAGTGGAAAACATGACAGTCCTACCGAACACCCTGGTATTGGTCGATGTCAACTACCCTACCATTAACTGGGAAACTTACTCGAGCACTCACTTCCAGGCCCAGCGCTTCCTGGAATTTATCATGTCATATGCCCTGTGTCAGATGGCATTCTCCCTAATGAGAGGTGGAAACATACTAGAAGTGGTAATCACCAACATGGGTGACAGGTGCACCACAGCAGAGGTAAACCGGTCACTGATTAAATCTGACCGTGGACTATTCACTGATGATTTCCACACCCAACCATCTTCCCCACCCAAGAAAACCACAGTGATATCTTTCCTACAGCTAAATTCACACTACTAAAGACAGAGGTGGGAGGTTTCACAGCCCCCACGCTAAGGGAAAACACTGCTCAAGATACAGAAAGATTTACAAATGCACTCTATAAGCACCTACAAGGATGTATGGATTGTGCCATCACTGGGAAAGCAAGGCTCAATCCTCCTAGACAAGGACACCAGTCTGGTGGACCCCTGCAATAAACAGGCTATACAACAGAAGTAGAACAGTAGTCCAGAAAAAAAGCAAAACCCAAGAAGGGCAGACATCCGTGGCCAGTATTAGTAAGAAACATAGTTCCCTCATGAAATCATCAAGGCTAACATCAACAGGAAAATAGGCAGGGATATGAAAGATAACCACAAAGCCTTCTTTGGCTATGTCAAGGATATAAGTGGTAACACACAGATTTTCAGTGTGCCGGTACAATATAGCACAAAATATACTGACCTTACTGATATCGCCACCATTCTTGCAGATACATTTATTGCAAACTTCACCCCCTAAAGAGCCCACAACAATACCCGGAAAGTACAGTATCCCAGACATCAGAGACACACAGGTGGAAATGGCCCTCTCAGATGGCAAAACACAGCATCAATGGAGGCAGATGACGTCCCAGACTGCATCTTGCAAGCACTACAAGGCAAACTAACCCCCCCACCTAATTAAGCTTTTCAACCTCAGCCTCTACACAGGCTACATGCCCATACAATGGTGCATAGCAACGGTTATTCCACTCCACCAAGGTGGAAACACAACTGGCCATGGTAACTACCACCCCATAAGACTGACTAGCCTGGTCTGCAAAGCTATGGAGTGCATCCTCATGGCGCTCATTGACAAAGACATTGGTAACCTCAAAACACTTGACCCAACCCAGGTCAGCTTGGTTGAGTGGAGATCATGCCTACTGAACCTGTTTGACATCTTACAGACAGTCACTAAGATGTTAGATGAGGGGAGAGGTGGTTCAAACATACTACCTGGACCTTGCCAAGGCATTTGACACCATTCCCCACTCAGGTATTATTGATGACCTCACCAGCCTGTACATAAACCCATACATCACAGGATGGGTTGCCATCAGGCTTACACACAGAACCCACATGGTAAGACTAGCAGCCTCCAGATCCAATTCTTAACCAGTCACAACTGGTGTCCCACAGGACTCAGTCCTGGGACCCCTACTGTTTGGCATATACTTCTCAGAGGTACAGGCAAGCACAGGTGGACTACAGCAGACCGTGTTTGGCAATGCTTGCAAACTGGGAGCCATAATTGACAGTCCAGCTGACACAGACATCCTTCAAGGGGTTTCACAGAGACCGACACAGTGTGTCAAAGTCATGGACTCCAGCTATGTGCCACAAGCTGCATGGTCATTCCATTTTGGAAAAACTAAACACCCACATATTAACACATAAGTGGCAGCCACTTTAATACAGATGAGATAATAGGGTATCTGGGGACTAAGGTAGATAGTGATCTCTCTTTTGACAATCATATCTCCAAAGTAGTTAGGACATCGTTCTATGTAGGCCATCTGATTACTAAAGGGTTCGCATCTAGACATACTGAGGTTATAGTTCCCCTATACTCATCACTCATCAGTCCCATCATAGAGTATAATAACCCATTTGGGATGTACCTCAGAAGACACTTCCGACAACTGGAAGGTCCACGAACATACCTTGCCAAAAGGATTACTGGCCTCAAACATATGTCCTATGCAGCCAGACTGAATAAACTCCTGTTTACTCAGTGGCATCTCATTTACTCAGAGATGATCTCTGCTGGCCAACAAAGCCATGTCCAACTTAGGCTTAATGGATATGCTCCACCTGTGGGAATCCATGTCACAGTGAGCCACACGCTGTAGTGAGCTGAACCTTGCCACAACAATAAATAGAAAATGCTGGAGGGACAGATTCCTGTCACAGAAACTCCCAATGCTTTGAACTACATCCCTAATTACATTATACAGAGCCCCTCACTAACACTCTTCTAATGAAACCTTGAAGAGTGGATGGGGAACAGTAGATACATGCCAGGAATCCCGCCATTGGCTCTGCTCCACAGAGGGACAGTTAATTCATCAATGGGGAGGCAAAAGCTGACACATTTTGACTAGGCTTATGAATGCCCTCAGGCAGTTAGCCAAGTACCTGCCTATGAACCTATGAATCTATACATACAGTATCAGCACATGCTGATCACTTCATTTGCTGTTCAGGTGTTGACTTACCTTGTGCCAATAGCAGTTGTGTGTGCAATATTTGAGGGCTGCCTCTGTTGGATGCACACACTAGACTGCCTATACATGACAATTTACAGGTAGTCTTGTGTGTGTGCCATCCATTTTTACTGTGTGTGTAGGTGGAGAAAGGTGTCAGTCCCTAGGTGCCTACACTGTCAGTGTGTGTGCTATACGTTCCCTCCTTGCCAAGGCATGGGCATACTGGGCATGCCTCCATCTGCCTACTGGGTGTTCGTGGTCTTAGTACCTCTGTGCCTGTCAGGCCCTTGGCAATGGTGGTGGGCTGTGTGGGCCATCACCATTCTGTCCCTGCTGCAGCTGTTTCCGCAGGATCATATTGTGTAGCATGGCATATACTATGAAGATGTGGGCACACATGCCTGGAGAGTACTGCAAGGCTCCAGCAGATATGTCCAAGCAACAGAACCGTGATTTAAGCATCCCAAACACACACTCTATGATGATTCTGGTTTGTGTGTGTGCCTCATTATGGCGTTCTTGCATGGGGGTGTGTGTATTCCTGATGGGAGTCATCATCCACGGTTCCAGTGTATAGCCAGCATCCCCCACCAGGTGTCCATATGGGATGTCCCTCCCGGCAAATACCTGATACAGCTGTGAGACATGCCATGATAATGCCCTGGGCATTGCACATGGCCTGGTGGTTGATGGATGAGTATCCCTTGCAGTTTATGTAGCACCTACCCTGCTCACTGGGTGGTGACTTGATCTGTATGTGCGTGCAGTCTATTGGACCCAGTACCTCCGGGTATTCTGCCACATGGTGGAAGAGATGCATATTGCTGGCCAACTCCTCCTGCATTCGGGGGAAGTATATGTGCTCATTGGCATGTGGTAACATGGCATCCAGGAACTGGTGAAGTACCCTGGATGCTGATGCCTGTGAGATCCCCGTGATATCCCTGGTTGGCCTTTGAAAGGTACCTGTAGCTAGTATTCTTAGGCTTGCACATACCTTCGTATCCACTTGGATGGGTTCCCCTCTGTTTGTTCTGGCTCTGAGACGTGGCCGGCACAGCTCCACAAGTTGCTGTATGGTGTCCCTGTCCACCCTGTAATGCTCTACTATCTCCAGATCATGTAGCTCCTGGTAGGTTAGACTGGGTCTGAACACTCTTCTCCTCCTCTGGTGCCTGAGGTGGTTGTGAGTATCATCCTCCACACCATCTTCACCTCCAACACATGCTGGTGGATCAAAGCTATGGCAGCCCCTAACATGTACATATTAAAAGTTCCCCATCTGTATACACCAATGTTGCAGAGTGTATGGGAATACACAAGTGTGTGTGAGGTGCTTTCACACTTTATACTATTGTGCTATGGATACTGCTGATGTCATTGGGTGTGTATGAGCAATTCCAGCTGCAGTGTATCTTAATTATGGGTTTTACAGTGAATACTGCAAGTGTGGGGCCTTTAGTGTGGAGTTATGCTTGCCTGCCTTGATTAATCTGTTGCCCTTTAATTCACTTTTATACCAGGATCCCCTCCCATTATCAGGCATGCCTCCACCTGCCGTCTTTCTTGTTTTGTACTTTCCCTACTCAGTCAAGTGTTGCAAAATGTGCCTTGTAGCTGATATAATGCAAATCTGCTTTCTTCTGCTGTGACACTTTACTGTTTTCTTTGCAGTACAGCCCCTCCCTGTTCCTGTTCTGCAGGTAGCTGCTTGCAGCCTTGATAGCTGTTGTCAATGGCCCGCTGTAGGTTTCTAGGTGTTAATTAGTCATATGTGCTCCAATTTCCCTGCTGCAGCATTTCCTTATTTTTTTCATATATCCTTCCTGCTTCAGCTCTGGTGTGCGTCGTGCAAACCTGTTTACCAAGTTTAAATGCAGTTTACTCTCCATTCACATGCATACTCAGTTACCTTGTGTGCTCTCAGCTAAGCAAAGCTATAGCCAGTTCAACACACCCCTTTCCTGCAGCTTTGCTTAGCTACAGGAAAACCAGATTAGTAATGCTCCAATCTGCTTACAGCAAAGGTGACACACCCCTCACTTGATGTCATTTCTATCTCAAGGGCACACCTCAGTGTTATAATGCTACACTGTGAGGTGCATCCTTACACCAGCGGGAAATCTGTCATTCACTATTACTTCTCTCATTTGCATGGCATTACCTACTAATTCCTAGCTACCGTGCAAAACACTGTCACAGCCCCTTAGCAACCCTTGCACCATGGTGTGGTGTAACATGCCTGCCACTGACTATTATGGGGAAATCATGATATGTGTTACATTGCAGTTTTATTCTATATTTTTCTATTTTCCTTGCAATCCGGTTTGCGCGCTGCCCCGTGCTTAAACTTCGCGATAGTGTGAAAAATAAAATTAAATGTCCTTTTTATATTTTGTACATTTTTTATGCCAGTGACTATATATTTAGCCATTGGCATATATTAACAATATGATACATGTGTTTGATCGGCTGTCATGGCTCCGATTTTATGTTTGCAAAAATGTAAACCGTTTTTTACGGTTTACATTTCTGCATGCTTGCACTACACCTGCACTGCTTCCTGGAACACTAAATACCTTCAGTTGCATGCTGCACTGCTGCAAATGGGGTAATTAGCATACAGGGGCCAGGAGCTGTGCGGATGTAGTGTACGCAGGTAGTTCACCTGGAAACAGCTCGTACCCGGCTCGCTCGCCGGCCATATTTGGTGTTGGAACACCAACGCTACACCTGGACCTGGAGCAAGCTTCATGAATCCCAGGGACAGTCTATATATATCAGTGTCACCTTGGTGAGATTTTGTGAAAACTGGGTCCACCTCATGAAAGTACTCACCAAGACTTGAGAATGAATTCAATTTCAGCACTACTACTCTCCTTTCCTTGCTGACTTTTTAGCTCTCCATTTGGACCCCTTCATCGCTCCATTCGGACCCCACACAGTGTGTTTGTTGTGCTGATGCTGGAGATTATGCTGAGGCCATTTATGGTTTAAACTGCATATAATAATGTTGACTGAGGACAGTGAGTAGGGTCATTGGTTAAGGTGGAGGCCGTTGAATTGTTACAGTATTCGGGTGGTTAAGATGGGGAAAAGTTTGTTACTCTGTAATGTAGGATTGCTGAGAGAATGAAGGAGGGGAGTATAAGAAATTGTTGATATGAATTTGGCTAAGAGTTTGCACTAGATGGAGAAGTAATATGGCCACTGCAGAGGTATAATGCATTTAGGTATGAAGAATGAGCAATTTAGCTTTGGAGTTGTTGAACAGTGCAACTGTGTTTAATAGACAAAGGCAGAGTATTGGGTTTAGATTTTAGGGAGAGTAGATACTGCTGAGTTATTCAGGAAATGGAGAGCTGAGTGGAAACTATAAGAGGTTGAATGATGCAACAAACTGCATCTTCACTTCTGCACCAACTGAATTTTAAGTCAATACACGAGTAGCTTGGGTGTAGGAGCAGCCAAACGATATTTCATGGCGGGATGGGAAAGAATAGTGCTCAGCATCAGAAAGGCATATTTGTCTCTCTCTAGCATGAAATTTATAATGGATAAATGCAATATCTTGGCCAGTACCATGAATGTTCCAATACCTATACTTGAGTGGTTATTGCAAAGGAATGTACATCATCAATTGGGCTAGTTGTCATCTGAAAATGTTTACCTTAAATTATCATTGTCTCTCTGTTATATGTTACTGTAATTCATGTCCTGTATTTTCACTATATATTCATATATGGAAGCTTTTGTTTTCTACTCCACACCATTGTTTTTACTATCCTGCTCTATTATCATGCATAGAAGACAGACTGCATCAATACCAGCACTATGTAAACTTTGTTCGATGCACATTTTATATGGAGCATTTATATTAATTTCCATCCAGTGAGCAACAACTTTTTAAATCCAGCTTGTCTGTCTGACTGTGTTACAAGGGCATTTAAGTCTTTTCAGTGGGATCATCTTGGCAAGCAATCAGGCAATGCAATAGTATTAAAGCGCATTGCACACTCTGCATCCAAGACTTAAAAAAGAATAAACAATAAAAAAATAATGGAAACTATACTTGCTCATTGCAGGATGCATGATCACTATCTCAATGTCATTATGTAGTCTGGACCAGATCTCTGATAATCCTTTCTGAGACCTCCTGCTGTAACAAGGAGGCATTGCCAAGCAAGCTGCATTTAAAATGGGGAGATATTCTATGTCCGTTAATGATGATTTGAAGGTACAAAAGGAAAAAGAAAAAAATGCTTGCAGGAAGTGGAATCAAAAGATCAGGTCAGTAGGGAACACTGTGATGGTATTCTATATCTGAGACATTCTGAAAGAAATATCAGTTGCAGGGAATGAAAGAAGCTTAAACAATAAAAACAAAATATTAAAAAAAAACTGAGGAGGAATTAATTAAAGTCTATGTGGTCATTTTTTGACCATGTGCACATTGCAGAGCGATGTGCACAGCAGTGAATAGTTTTAGATTCAGTAAACTCAGTGTATTGGTGCGCACTCTCTCGCAAATATGGCAATTTCTGTGGAATGCAAATTACAGCATAAGTAGCTGAAGTGTATGCTAATGAAGCAAACCAAAACCATGAAGTGATTCAACAAGCTGTAAAGCAACCATGTAGACTCCATGCTCGTGTTGTCCATGTATTCTAAAACTTTTTGAATACAGCCACAGAAAGGCATCTACACAGAAACAGGAGCAAGTAAAAGTGATCACATTTTAACAAAACTGACCTTACCATGTAACAGCTGACACATTATTGCATTAGTATACAGAGTGGATGCTACAAAAGTATAGTAACAATAGCAATAATCCTTTTTAAGTGCCATGACATAAATGCAGCTGTGCTTCCCTAACCCCAAATGAAGAATATACTCATAACTAATGTAGACAGCTAAAAGTGTAAACTCCATGAAACAGACTATTCATATTGTCATGTAAGCATATGCAGCATGTATCTGACAGAATACAGTCAAATTTTATCAAAACCTATATTTGTCTGTGCAGATATATAGTGAAGGAATACCATTTCTCTTGTGTACAACTTTGAGCTACCCTCCAGTTTCCCCTGCAACACGGTTACCAACCATGTAGATTCTGGGCTGTCAGCATGGTGAAGATGCAAATGAGGTTGAAACTCATTAGAATTGCTGAATCCCAAAAAAATGTAACCATACAAGGATGTTCACTTCATACAGGCACTTCCACAGTACTTGTTTTTGATGGATGGCAACAGTGAATGATGACATCAGGGGAAGGTGTTTCAGGTTACACTTACAGAGGTGTACATGTAAGTCTGTGAAATGTGAAAGTGCATGTAAGCAGTGCACAATTTACAAGGTCTATCTCATCCTCTTTATTGTTTGTTAAAATGTGTCTTCTTATCGATGAATAAAACTGTTTCAACTGCTGCATTTGCAAGATAAGTCCTAAACCAATAATGAATTATTCAATAATATTGTGGCATATCCTTATATTTCTTAACTTGGTGTAGTAATCAAGTAAATAGTGGTGGACTTGTAAAGAAAGCACCTTAACATGTGACAGCAGACACTTAATTTACTTATACATGTCTATTAGTAAGTTTTACTCTTTTCATTTTTAATTGAACTTTTTGCGTGATGCAAAAGTATCACGCAAAATACATCATATTCATATCATAGTGCAAACAGTGGAAGCAGGGAATGGCTGTGTATATC
Source organism: Protopterus annectens (assembly GCF_019279795.1). Classification (NCBI taxonomy): domain Eukaryota; kingdom Metazoa; phylum Chordata; order Ceratodontiformes; family Protopteridae; genus Protopterus; species Protopterus annectens. The sequence goes on from NC_056736.1 coordinate 803,357,093, forward strand.
TGGTTTGTATGAAACATGGCAGACCACCTAGGAAGCAGACAGACAACAATAGAACCCAGATACATCCCATTAATGCCTTTGGCCATCATGAAAACCCAACCGGGAGTAGAGATAGTACTGGGTTCTATTACAGTTGTGCAACCTTTGTTTTACTGTTGTGATATTGCAGTTTACAGCAATGAAGTGCAACATAGACAACTATTTTGTTCAACATTCTTGTGACAACAGGTGCAATCATAGCACTGCAATACACATTGTTCTGGGTTTGAATACAGCATGTTAAATATAGTTTTATTTTAGTCCTTTAAATGTTTTCCTCCTATCTGGACCAGCATGGCTTTAAATTTTGTGAAAAACACATACACAGCTGCGTATACATGCAATTGATTGCCACTGTTGCATTCTGCTTGATAAACCTTAGAAATATGGCTCACGTTTGCAGACTGTTTACCTACGAGCAAAAAGGTATAACTCGCACTCATACACACTTTGGTAACCATCACACAAATCCATTGTTCATTGTGCTATGGAACTGTATACATAATGCTTTTTTATTGGTGTTATTTCTTCATTTCCTTTGTAAGAAATAAAACTACATGTGTGTGGAAACATTGCAAAGTGAGGGCATGATCTAACTATTTGCCCTATATTTACAATACATCCATGTGTTGAGCCCTCTCCCCCACCAAGCAGTACAACCCTGTGGTCTCAATATTTTTTTCACACATATATCAACCACACTGCAAAGTGCAATATATATATATACATATATATATATATATATATATATATATATATATATATATATATATATAATTTTCTGTCCTCCCTCATGGTCAGGACCAGCTGGCTGTTCTCACAACCTTGCACTGCTAAACTCAAACATCTAACAATACTCAATAAGGATACTTGTGTTTTTACACAGCAAGGCTTCTACACACCCTAGTGCTGTTAGGCTACTGGCATCATATGAACCTTTGAATCTACATGCCTATGCAAGCCTCCCATCCTGATGTCCACCACATGGCCTGCTGATGTCATCTACTATAAGTTCAACTGCAGTCTAGTATAAGCCAGACTTGTGCAGTGGTGCTTCTGTAGAGTACTGAGTTATGTGTAATTGGGTTGGGGTTTTGTTCTCACTGCAGTCCACTGTGTGTATGTGTGTGTGTGTGTGTATGTGTGTGTGTGTGTGTGTGTGTGTGTGTGTGTGTGTGTGTGTGTCTAGCCAGAAGAGCAAGGTGTGTATCCTGCAGTTACCACCCCAGTTCCATAAATTGACTGTATTTGACACTTGAACCTGCCTACAGATATATTTCAGGCAGGCCTCACATCCTTCTTCTCTCCAACATGCACTGCTGATATCATCCACTATAAGATGACCAGCAGCCATATAAAAGTCAGACTTGTATCGTGATGTTTCTTTAAGTACTGTGTTCTGTAGTCTGTGCACATAGGTAGGGTTCTGTTCTCACTGTAGTCAACTTGGTGTGTGTGTGTGTGTGTGTGTGTGTGTGTGTGTGTGTGTGTGTGTGTGTGTGTGTGTATGTGTCTCTAGTCAGCGGAGTAGACATGCTATCCCACAGTTACTACTCTAATGGCATGGCTTGTCAGTATTTTGATACTTGCACCTGCCTACAGATCCATTTCAGCCAGGCCTCCAAGCATCTTCTCTCCAACATGCACTGCTGATGTCATCCACTATAAGCTGACTTGCAGCCATGTAAAAGTCAGACTTATGTTGTGACACTTGCATTAAGTACTGTGTTCTATAGTCTGTTCCCTTAGGTAGTGCTTCTGTTCTCACTGCAGTCAACTGAATGTGTGTGTGTGTGTGTGTGTGTGTGTGTGTGTGTGTGTGTGTGTGTGTGTGTGTGTGTGTGTGTGTGTGTGTATGTATGTGTGTGTGTGTGTGCGTGTGTGTGTGTGTGTGTGTGTGTATGTGTGTGTGCTTTTAATCAACATTAGAGAGAACATTTTACATCAGCATGTGGGGCACAGTTATTACATTATGCTCAACAGACAATGGTGATGTCATCGGCTATATCAGATAATTGCATATGCAATCATCCCACCACAGCTTGACCAGACACTGGCCTGGAGGCCAGACAGACATCACATCATATGATACCAGACAGATTACAGTGACATGTCTTTTAATCTAGCCACATACATCATGGCATGGTGTGTAGGCCCTGTGCTATCTTGATGAGAAAGGCCTGTGATCTGTCCAGTTGTGCATGTGCCTGATGAGGTACATGCAAAAGAGAGCATTATACTGTTTACTGTTCTGATGAGATTTGACTACAGTGTTGTCATACAATCCTGAGATCTGAATGTGATGGCATGACTTCTGATGCACACCATACATTTGTACTGGAAAATCATTAAAGAGAAAAGTTAGAAAGTAATGAGGCACATTACAGTTTCTGAATTCACAACCCTTACAAGAGAATACACTATAAAGTAGTGAAATTATGATGCTATCCACTTTATAACTTGGAAAGGCAAATATAAGTGACAAGTACAATTATCAGTTCAATTACACAAATGCAGATATACTAAACACTAATGTAGCTATGCACCCTGTGCATCAGACACAAAGCTGTTGTATCCCTGAACCCAAAATAAAGAGAAACAGGGATATGGCACAGTTATCATCACTTCCACAGGGTGTTGGGTGGGCAAGCAGGAGTCCTGGTCTGACACAAAAGGTTGGTGAGTGTGTGTGAGTAAGAAAGGTATGCAGGAATGCTGAACCACGTAACATTTGTGTGTGTGTCTCCAGGTGTCTTCCATGTGAAAGTGGTGTCTGAGAGTCTGCATAAACACAGCTAAGCTCAGTGCTAGTTCTACACCTTGGTATGTTGGACAGGTGTGAGCTGGTAGAGTTGGCAGTTCATCACTGTCACCCCCAACCATGACAACTGGCTCTGCCAGGAGTTGCACAGGCACCTTTACACCCAAAGTTAAATGCAGTGCTGCTACCTGTGCATGACTGATGTCTGCTGGACATGCTGCCTTCATGGACAGCCAGGACCATGACCCCATGGCCTCCCACATCTGGGTGTGGGCAGCACACTCTCTGATGGAGCAGTGAAAGTATTGCTACTATGAGACCATGATCGGGAACAGCCATGTTGGCCATCAGTAGATGTTGTGGCTAACTTATGCCCACGAGGATGCCGTTCCCTCTCAGTAGGCATTTTATCACAGACACTGCTCATTCCATGATAGGCACTCCTCGGTCCGTCACAGACATTTTTCATTCCAGTGTGTCATTCATCCAATCCATTGCATCGGCAACACAGTGGAGGCAGTCAAGCATGGTAGACTGTGCCACATCTACAACTGTGAGCATTTGTCTGGATCACATTTTGGAACATGCCTGTGCCTCCATGATGGCCCTAAACATACATTGAATGGCACAGGATGAGACACCTGCACCAGCTAGAGGAAGGACAACAGGCCCTCTCTGAGCACCCCTACCAACCTTTCTACATGGCACTTCACCCACACTTTGGCTACTGTGAGAATCAACAAGCACTGAAGCCACAGTATCCATACTTCCTGCTCAATGTCCTCATCCTCCACCTGTCCAATATCTGTGGGATCAGTGAACTGGGTAGGCATAGGTCTTCTGGCTGTGTCTGGGGAAAATAAAGGGGGTGGTTGGATGTCAATCACTGTGTCAGATTCAAGCTCTGCACCCTCCAACTGTGCCTTAGTTTCACCACCATCATCATCAGTGTCTGCTGAAACTCTGACATCAGGCGGCATAGGGGCCACACTCCCACTGTCATGGTCACCTGTAATAAAAAGGAAGAAACACAGGAATACATTAATACCTGCACTACTATAGTGCAATATATGCTAAACAACTAACAGTGCCGCCACTATTACAGACAGTACAACAATACATGCAACAGGTCTAAAATAACACATTATGATATTTCTTTAAACTGATCTGCAGCACTGATATACATTTATTTAGATTATCATCTGCAGAAGGCATATCTTGCTGGATTACTGATGGTCCTGAAAGAAGTTAAGCAAGAGGTAAGGACAACATCATTACATTAACAGTAATACAGGGGTAATACATGTATTCCTCTAGATCTGCATTAACTCTACTTTCAACAAGAATGTGGCTGACAACTCCATACCAAGCCTACAACTGTAGAAATCTTCTGCCCCCCCCCCAAGAAAAAGGCATGTGACATAGAAGTAACATTTACATGTCAATTTTTTCACTATACAACAGTATTCAACTGGTCATATAACAAAGCCTGCATGGAAGCCACTCTTGGGACTCAGAAGGAGTGGCGCCAACATCAAGGACATACTGTGGTTCAATCATCTTGGAGGATATTCACCAGGATTTTTACATTGGGGGTAAGAGGTCAATCTGCAGCAAGCCCTCCCACAGTTACCCTTTGGTCTCAGGAAACTGTAGCTGCTCATCTCCATGCAGGATTAATTACGTCAGTGGCCTTGGTGCACCCATTCATAGGTTCGGCTGTGGCCGTTCATAGAATTGATGTCAGCAATATGCTGCCATAATTTTAGCCTGTGTCCTATATTGGGCCAACCCCTTCCCATCAGACATGCCTATATTTGAGGACAGCATCAAAAATTATGTTGTTTTCTGCATTGCTGAATGGGGGTCTCCACCTCACTTACATTGTGTGTGTCCTAAAAGACAACAGAATTATAATATGCATAACTAGCACATAACTACAAAGTAATTGTTTCCAGATAAAAAAGTAAAGGTATGCAGTCAGTATTACTCACTGGAAAAACATAAAACAGTCTACGGATGTGAAATACTAACAACAGGCAGGATGTCATACAAGGAGAGTATCCAGAGCAACATGTCCTTATTTGTGCCATAGCAGTAACTCAGATGTGCTCCCCCCAAGAAAACAATCCATTCTAGTTTGTGACATAACAGTAAATCTTTGCTCCCCCACCCACAAAAGAATAGACAAATGAGTCATTTTCCTAATAACATAGCTTTGAAATGCTAACAGTGCTTTCAAAGGACCTGTCCTTGAAACATTTGTACATATTTATCGCACAGCATTTATTTTCATGTACTGTCAGTCATGTGTACCTCTGAAATTGCTTGACAAACAAGGCCATGCCATGAGTACAATTCTAAATAATGCATACAGAGAAGACTGTAAAAGCCTTTGCTTTACATTATTCATAAACATATTCCAGTATATGCATTATATAGGTAACAAAATGGCAGCATACCTGTTGGAGTTTAGTACTCCTCTGTAAGGATATCTCATGAAGAAATATACTTTTGTGAAGTCCTGCAATTATGTAGGAAGTCTCCTCACCATCGGTTTGGCTAGCTACACATTTGCCTTTTTAAAATGGAGTAGATTAGTAATGGATTGCATCTGTCGTAGCCTGTGTCTCAGAAATACAAATTACATCATAGGCAGCTGAATGTCATTCTAATCAACCAATCTAGTGGAGATATTCAACAAGTTATTAAGCATCCATGTAGACTTCATGCTGGTTTCTCCTTCAAATTTCAAAAGTTGTGGAGTACACACACAGAAAGTCTATACAGACAGAATGTAAGGAGCTGCAGCTTCTTCAATCCATTTGTATGTGCTAGAGGCTGCAGGCAGTGCTGCTGCTGCTAATAGGCCTAGGCTGAGACAGAAAAGTTTACATGTCACATCTAACTTATCACACCATACATGACATGGACATTGTAGAGTACAGGATAGAGGGGTACACTAAAGGAACTTTGCAATGTCTACCAGCCTCAACAGAGGCTCAGCAGAGCTTTTACCTCCTCATATGTTGGATGTGTACTGCTTGCATGACAGTCAGCCCTGAACTAACACTGTGGCAGTTGCTGCATTTACAAAGTAAGTCCTGAACATGTACTGTGTTGTATAATAATATTATGGCATGTCCTTGTATTTCATCACTTGGTACAGTAAGTATGTAAAAGGTGGGAGATTTGTACAGAAATTAATGTAACATGTGACTGCAGGAAGTTATTTGGCTTGTATGTTTCCATTAGCAAGTAGTAGGCCTTAGGCATCAAAATTTCACTCATCCAAACCTCTCCAAAGTACTGATGATCACTGCATGCCCTCAGTTTAGCACCATACATTTGTATTGGGAAATCATTACAGAGAGAAGTTAGAATGCAATGAGACACAGTTTCTTACTTCATAACCCTCACAAGATCAACCAGGCAGGATGCAAAACAAGGAGAGTAATAAAAGCAACATATCCTTCTTTGTGCCATAACAGCAGCACAGCTTGATCCCTCCCCCCAGAAAGAAAATTGTACCCTTGCATGTGTCATAACAAGAACGCATCTCTGCTCCTCCCTTAAAGAGCAGACTATGCTTGTCTGTGCCATCCAACCTGCCCTTCATTTGATGGCAACTGCATATCATAGTATCCCCAGTTAATATCCTCACACATTTATAGGTAAAAGATTTACAGTGGCTTACACACTGCTTGTCTCTGAGTACTGGTCATATAACTGATGAATGACCAAGAAACACAGAAAGGTAAGACAGAGCTGTATATTTGCAAGCAATAGTCATAACAGGCCATGCGATCACTAAGTGCACTACATACAAACATATTAAATATAATAAATGTACAAATAACACTTTATGCCTTGCTATCAGTGCGCATTCAGTTGCACTTGGTTGTGTGAGGAATTACTTCATTTCTTTGCTGCAAAACTGTGTGGCAAAGATGGATAAATCACACATCCTGTTGTCTGAAAGTGCATTGGAGTTAGAGTTGAAATCCAGACCTATGTAAACATATTTCATGTGTACTAACATTTTCTATTGTGTATGTCATAGATTAGTTTTCCTAATTTCAATTATTCCTGTTTTTTAATTTTTGTTTATTTTTTTTTTTGGGGGGGGCAGTGTTTGTGTAATGCACCACTTAGTACAAACAGGTTTGGCTATGCTCATCTCATTAGCACATAGAATGGTAGTGCACAAACTAGATGAATGGACCACACAGGTAGCAGACAGGACCCAGACAGACACAAACATAAACCGGATGCATTCAATTAATACTATTGGCCATCGCACAAACACATTGTCCAGCAGCATGAACCCTCGAGTATGGTGTTTGTGTGATAGTGCACAACATTTTCAAATGTTGCAAAACTAAAAAGTGAGCACTCTCAGTAAGTGTGAGACCTCCAATTGGTGGGAAAACATCATTCTACATTGGTCTTTATCTGTGGTAGGCTTGGCAGACATTTATGGAGAGGTTGTGAGGTTCCATGCTCAAGGGTGAGGTGTCCACAAGTCCAAAGTGTTTGTTGGACTCCTATCGAATGAACACAGGCCCAGGCTTTTGCAGAGGGACTACTATGGCATGGATTAGAAGTCAAAGGCATGGAATCATCTTGCCTGGGCTTTGAACAGTGCTACCAGCATCTCCCGTACTGGTGAACAATGTAGAATTCACTACAGAGATCTCCAGATGAGGAAGAGGGATATCCTTGAACATTGGATCGAGGAATGTATAGCTGGGGGCACCCCACAGATGTGTAAGTATCACTTACGGAGAGTACATGTAAGAGTTAAAAGCTGGATATAGTTAGAATTGGTATTCATAATGGTATTCTGTTCTGTTCTGTTTTTTCCATAGCTGTCACAGACTGAGAATTGAATGCACAAACCTCTCTCTCAAGACGGGCACTGATTTGAGATGCATACATACTTCTCAACTGTACAGATTTTTCACAGAATGTCCAGATTTTTGCCTCATATTTTTGGTGTGTTCCTCCTAAAATCTGTAACTTTCTGGCACATAGCTGAGGATTAAAGTCATTAAATAATGATAAACATTTGAGTTTAATGAGAATATATATCCCACTCACACTAAAGTGTCTCAGGCTGGAAAAACAGAAGAAGCAAAATCCTGTAGATGTCACCACAGCAGAGAATGAGCAAGTTCCACTTGATTAAGAAGAAAATGAGCTTTTATTGATAAAACAAATAAAATACAATGACTGCTTTCAGCATAAACTGCCTTCTTCAGATCGTGTATTGTAAAGACCAGCAATGGTTTAAATAACATTGAAAAACCAATCATAATGAGGCTTTAGTCACTACCTTTTTCCTTTGGTTTTAACATCCAATCACAATGTAGCATCAGTGAACTTATTTTCATGAGCTAAGGAGAACAAGATCTTATTATTGGTGCTTTGATGTTAGCCAATCATTTGTCTAACTAATGGTATGATATCCAATCAAGATGCTTCTATGTTCTACTAAGGGTTCAGAATTACTGTTTTGTTGACAACCAATCATATACTTCACATTGGTTATTATTTCCAATCGCAATACAGCCTTAGTAAGCTTATTTACATAGATTGAAACTGCTATTTGGCACTATAGCCAAGACCAAACAGTCATATGTCTCACTTTGGTTCTTACTTCCATCCACAATGTAGCACCAGTAAACTTATTTGCATAAACTAGAACTGCTGTTTAATATTATAGTCAGAATCACTAAGAATCCTTGTATGTCAGTAAAGTTAATACCCATGTCAAGACCTAATAAGTACTTGATAGATATAGTTTTATCCTGTTCTCCTTAGTTTCTACTGCAAATATCAATAGATCTGAAGCAAAGCTTCTAGTAGTTTCATAAAACAAAGCTTTACACCTTAAAATATTAAGTTACATTCTTACCTTGCATAACTAAACACTTATACTTAGTAAGTACTAGCACGTTTTCTAAACTGCATAGAAACTTGGTATCCAATGGAAATAAAACTAAATATATAAAGTTAAAATATCCAAAGACATAAAAAAAAAGTAACAAACCACATATATGTGAAAATATACTGCTGACCATTTCGGTCAAAAAACTCATTAAGAAAAGGATGACTTATTTTAAAATGCTCATTGGTCAAACAAGACTGAGTATGTTAGAATGTCTGCCCGCATTCGAGGCTGCAGAAAGATAACAAAGGTGACTCAAAGGAGACTTATTCAGGAAAGCTATTGCATTGGAAAACCAAACTGCAAAATAGCTCAACTACAAACAAACATCATTGGTTGCCAAGGTTAATAAAAAAAGGGGGTCCGCCCACTTTTGCAGCTGCAGGGGTATCTTTAATACCCTCTTGCACATTTTAACTATTTTATTTAAAGAGATAACCAGGCACAACTCCTTTTCTGTTGTAATAAAAATGTATTTATTATAAGAATAAAACAAGAGGTAAGCGCTTTTGCTGAAATAGTTTCATCAGACCTTCAACCAAATAATCAAGAGTCCAATACATTTATAGTGCTTTCAAAAAACACCTAACCAATCAGACTTGGCCATCCATTAAACTAAAAAACAGGTGATATTGCAATATATGATGATATTTAAAGACATATCTGGCATCAGAGATATATATCAGATAAAACAAAAACTCTCATCACTAAGACAATATAATTAAAAACGCGTGACATTACGATGCATGATAATATTTAAAGACATGTCTGACATAAAAAATATCAAATAATGCAACACTCTCATACTGGAAGACAGTGACTATACCTGGATTTAATACTTACTAATTCTACGGGCTTTAAGTAAGGGCTTAATGGATGTCCTCTCATTTAGTCCTTTCCCTCTATCTGCTCTGAGGGTAATAAGCCAATGAGTTTTCCTTTTCTCAGTATGATTCCTAATGTCACCTTCATGAATATGCAGGGTGACTACTTCAATAACCCTAAATACAAACTTGTATAAGTCACCTGATGTTTTAATATGTTTAGAGAGGGCATTGTGTTCAGACTGGATCCTAATGCTTCTTAATAAAACAACCTTATGACATCAAAAGAGTGTCCATGATTATCTTAATAATAATGAAAAGTCCATTGGATTTCTGGCTTGCATAAGTTATACCATCTTACCAATTATTTGAACTGAAACTGAAGAAAGACATACTACATGTCTATGCTATTTTTTATAGGTAAGACCTTAGATAGAGACTAAGTAATATTAAGTATTCACTATACCCACATCTATTAAAAAACAACGTCACTAGTTGCAACCGATAAGTCCTTAGCTATGGTGTGAAACATGACACAAAAGACAATGTTGAATGACAAAAATCAAAAACAAACCTTTATTTTGAAAGCATTAAAACTATTAAACAATGCATTAAAATTACTTATTGATTGTGAGACGTCTGTTTTTCAGAACTGGTTTTAAAGGGATCATATTGTTCAAACCTGGAGGACGTGTACTTCTCCAATTTGTAATCCATTTAACTTCACATAGTTCTGTTCGATTCATGACATCTCCTTGTCTGGGATTGAATGGAATCGTCTCTATGGCTTTAAATGTGAACTTATGTGATGGATAGGAAGCTATATGGTTTGCAAGGCTGTTGTGAGGGTCTCTATTAGAGATATCCCTCATATGGCACAAAATTCTATTTTTAAATTGTTGGTCAGTTTTACACACATAAAAAGATGGGCAGTTGCTACAGGTTGCAAGATATACAAGATGTTGTTTATTGCAAGTGGCTGCTGCTCTGAAGTAATACTTTTGATTCATGTTCAGATGCACAAATGAGGTAGTTTGATTAATGAACTGGCAAGCTTTACACCTCCCATATTTTTGGGTGCCTTCACTCATAGCGGGTGTCTTCTTCTTGAGACCATCTTTATTGCATAGGAGTTGTTTCAAATTATTCTTATTTTTAAAGACAAATCTCAGTTGATCGCCTACAATACTTTTGATTTTTTCATTTTAAGTGAGGATCGGCCCAAATTGTTTAATGATATTGCAGATTTGCACATGGTCCGTACTATAAATCAAGACACAATTGACCTTATCCTTCCTGGTTTGACTAAATACGCATTCATTTGGTTTATTATCTTCTGTTTTTTTTCATTTCTTTGAATAAAATAAGGACATACTTTATTACGAACACTGGTTTGCAGGTCTGGTTTACTAGATAAATCTTTATCCTTGTAGCCTCTTTTTCTGAGATCTGTTTTTAGTGTAGAACACTCTGTATTGTATGTAGTTTCTTCTGTGCACAACTTGGAAGCCCTGCTCATTTCATTTTCCATAATGTTTTTAAAAACATGTCTGGGATGCCTGCTGGATCTGTGCAAATTATGGTTACAAGTTGACTTACGGTAGATTCTAGTGTGCATACCTTTGTCACTATCTAAAGTTAATGTGATATCCAAAAAACTTATCTCATATTTGGAGGATTCGACAGTGAACCTCAGAAATGTTGTTGTGGAATTCAAAAAATTATTGAAGTCAGCTAAGTCCTGTTCACTCCCTCTCCAAAGAAGGAAGATGTCATCAACAAAGCAACCATAATACACTATACATTGGTGCCAAAGATTGCTGATATTATGGACATGATTCATCTCCCATTGAGCAAGAACCAGGTTTTAATAACTATTCACGCATGAAGTGCCCATCGCTACACCCCATGTTTGCTTATAGCACTCATTCCCATACATGAAGAAATTATTCTCCAAAATCAATTCAAGGAGGCAGCAAACTACCTCCACATTTCGGCCTCTAGACATTCCTATGGTCCTAATGGCCTCTATGCCATATTCATGTGGGATGACTGTAAAAAGATTGACTACATCCATGGTTACCAAGATCAGGTCTGAAAAATTAGTGAGGTCTTTTATGCTTGTGTTAAGAGAAGTTAGAAAATCTCCTGAATCCTTTAGTACCATGTCAATGTGGTCAGTAGTTGTTTTAATTCATTTTCTACATATATGGATAGAGGTTCAGTTACCCAACCTCGACCTGCTACTATAGGTCTTAGAGGTGGATTAACAGGATCTTTATGGATCTTAGGGAGTTTATGCCAAAAGCGCTCATCATATTTTATTTGTTTTATCAATAAAAGCTCATTTTCTTCTTAATCAATTGGAACTTGCTCATTCTCTGTTGCGGTGACGTCTACGGGATTTTGCTTCTAACATTTGAGTTTAAGACTCCACATCCTTCAGAAAATATATGCTAATGCAAAACCTATTATTCTATCAACTTTCTAAGTTAAGAGCAATATTTAAAATCTGTACCTATTTGTCCCCCCATTGTTTTAGGCTTTGTCCAGATTTTTTGCTCTAAGAGGTTGAGAGGTATGGATGCATGTTGTATGTTTGTATCCGAACAGTACTGTTATTGTAGCATTAAAAGTAAAGACACCTTTTTTGATTTATTATACAGTTGGATCAAATTGAGCATGCATCTCTCAACTGTAACAGGAAAGTATGCATGCATTAGCCTGTAGGCCAAAACAACAGTTCAGTGTTAGAGAGTAGTCAGAGGTTAAAGGTTGAAAAAACACACTTCTCAAATATACAACACTGTCAAGTTTTCATCAATATTGCAATGTAATGTCAGACCTCTACGCCAGTGGTATCAATGGCAAAAATCGTGTGTGGTCAACTGTAATCAGTATAATTGGAACACACATATGTGCAATATATGCACACATCACAGATTGCTTGCTACAATCTGAAGTATAAGGTACATTTGTTATAAGCTGTGTAGTCTTAACAGTAAAAAGGTATTTGTTGGGAGTCGGTAGACTTAAAGGTAAAGGTAATAGAATGCAGTCAAAATATTGTATCAAGGCACTGTGTGTCACATATGAAGTTACTAATGTTGTTCCTTTTTTCTCTCTCCCTGACCCTTATCTTCTCTTTTTTTTAATTCATTTTTCCCCAAAGCACAGCTAATCCCCAGTCCACTGGCTACAACACAAAAGACCAGCACATCTGGGATGTAGCCTGCTAGCACCCTCTCAGCTGCCCCTGCATTGCCTGGTCCTTCAGGTAGTTCTGTCCAGCAGGATAGGACAGTGGTTCCCTCTGGGAGCAGTAGCAAAGGTGGTGAGTTTATCATATGCAATGAACTGCCAGTGTTGTTGTGCAGGATTGTGCACCACACCGTTGCTGCATGCCTACACCTGATGGAGACGGCTGTCCATCACTGAACTGAATAACACAAGGAGATGCAGACATCAGACACTGCAGCCATTGGCACAGTGAGGTGACAGAGATGACAGTCTAGTGGGTGATGACTCCATTCTCACTGTTACCCAGCTTGATGTCCATGGGTTTGCAATGTCCACACTTCCATCCCAAGCATGTTCACCCACATCTTGTGTCCTTCACCATCCCTGTGTCTTGTCTTGTATGTCCCCTCTGTCTGTTATTGCTTCCTCACCTATCCAACATACCTGACCCAGACATACCTACGTCCATCCACCAACATTCCTCTCTCTCTCAAAAAAAAGGGCACCTATCCCAAAAAATGTTGTCCCATACAAAGCTCTCCATTTTGCACTTGTATCATCTTGACACACTTGATTTTGGTCCTATTGGGTATACAACATGATTGTGTTGTGGTCACCCCCTCTCTCTGGGATTGACACTGCAAATTCAGCTAATATTCTGTATATCTGAATATTTTGCACTGTTGAAGAAATGGATGGCTATGTTTTTTCCTGCAACCCTGCTGCACACTCCTGCTCTCCTTTCACTTTGTTCTACTCACTGCTTGCTCCACATTCTACCACATTCCTATCTTTCGCTATCTTCTCTTACAACAAATTGAAGAGGAAATGCTGTGTGTACGACAAAAGACTTGAAATTTAATGAAAAACAGCTCACAAATACACACTCCACAAAAACATAATTGACTTCACTTAATTAATATTAAAAGTTTAGTGCTTTCACCTATTCACATAGGCTTCATCAGAACTAACTGCTTTTTGAAAAAATCCATTTAAATAACCTTAGTGGCGCGAAAAACCACTCCTAATATTTAAAGCTATATTCACTTATTCCCAAACTGTGTCTGTTTGACTATGGGTTTGAAATCCATATTCCATGTAAATAACAATGTTAAGAATTAATATACATAATTCATATATTATAAAAATATACCTCAGTATTAGATAGACCAAAATAATTACCTATAAATGTGTTAATTTTATATAGACTTAATATATGTGTATGAATGGATGTCTAATAATTAAAAAGTTATAAAATACCAATATCTAATAATATAATGTACTATAATAATAAATAAATGTATTGTTCGAGACGAGTGGAAACATAAAAATTGTTAAATTAAAAAATTAAAAAACTTGTGAATGAATCTATGATCCTTATAATAAGTTATAATATACTAAATTGATTTATATAAAAATAATTATTATATAATCAATTTATGTAAAATATTTTTTGTATAAATGTTCGTTAATATGTAAAATTGATTGTTTAAAACCTATACCAAACAAAATGCAAAGGGAAATCTGATGAAACATTTCACAAAAAAAGAAATTGTACATAAAATGATAAAAAAGTTACATAAGAAATGTAACATGAAAAATATTACTTAAAAAAGAAAATGTTTCATAAAAAATGTTACATAAAAAATGTTACAAAAAATATTACAAAAAATGTGGCTATCAGGCTAACCTTTGTAAAATACCCCTATATTTTATAGTGTGTCACAATAGGTCTTATTTCTATATTCTTAGTAGTGGTTTGACGGCTATAGATTCATTTAGACCAGGTTCAGTGGCAGCATCAGTGAATAATTGCCACCATATTTCCTTGTAACGATTGTCCCCTCCCAAACCTGGTTGAATATGTTCTAAAATGCCAAAGGAGAAAATGTGATCCACTCCCTCATTTTCTACATGCCTGTATAATGCATTATTTTTGTCCTTTTTCCTAATACAGTAGGTGTGATCATAAATTCTCCTTTTGAATGCCATCTCTGTTTTTCCCACATAATATGCTGATCATGTCAGACATTTAGCCAGATAGATCACATAAGTTGTGTTGCAATTGCCCCTTGCATATTTAATGACTGTCTTGTTTATATTGTTTAAAATAATTCCAGGTGCTTGATTACAATTTTCACATTTTTTGGTAGTTGACACACTATCTATGTCACCTCTTCTGAAATTGGTCTCTTTACCAGATTCAAGAATTTTCTTTAAATTGTCTACCATTTTATATACTATAAGGGGTTTGTTACCCAATAACTTGGAGATCTGTGGATCAATTTGGAAAATTTTCCAATGTTTCTCCAGAATTTCCTTGATTTTACTAACATATGGTGTATACGGGAGGATACATGCTTTCTGATATCTTCTGAGACATATTTCTTCATTTTCCTTGTCTCCTGTGTCAATAACCCCTAAAAGAGGTAAATAGTTAATTCCCCATCTTGTTGTAACATATTGTCCTACTTCTGTCAACATTTTGCTGTTGTACATTCTCTCCTTAAACATTCCTGTAATGAATTCAACCTCCTTTAGCATCTCATCTTTTCTAGACGTCATTCTAACTGCCCTGATGCATTGGCCTTTAAAAATGTTACGCATCATTTTCCTAGGATGGTGACTATTAAAATGTAAATAGTCATTTGAAAAGGTGTTTTTCCTGTGTATATTAGATTTAAACCCTTTTTCATCATGTGATACAAATGTGTCCAAATATGCTATCCCATTATTGCTAACTGAATGGGTGAATTTAAGAAATTCACTACTCTTGTTAATATAAGTGATGAATTCAATTAACTCATCAATATCTCCTTTCCATAAAATGTAAATATCATCTAAAAATCTTGTATAATGGACGACATGGGCAAAATAACTACTGTTGAATATACTTTCTTCCTCCCAATTCAACATCACCAAATTCGCAAATATTGGGGCACTGGCTGAACCCATAGCCACAAAAATATTCACCCTCAAATAGTATATAATTATGTTCCAATACTAATGTCATGCATTCCATGATGAGACATATTTTGTTCCATTCAAAGCTTGTGTGCTTCCTCATGCTTTCACAAAACATATCCAAGCCTTCCCTACTAGGGATACATGAAAATAAGTCGATGACATCTATTGTCACATATAGAAGGTTATTGGTATCAAGGTGGGTAGGAAATTTCCTGAGGAAATCCCAAGAATCTTTGACCAAATGGGGGATGTGTGAATAAATGTCTTTTAACCAAACATCTATAGCTTTTCCCAAGGGAAATGTCTTTGCCTTACTTCCTGACACAATTGGCCTGAAAGGGGGGTCCTCACTGTTTTTGTGAATCTTTGGAATCCCCACCAGGACAGCCAATTTAGGATGTTGTACTTTTAAAAAATTGTAAACATTATTATTTATTCTATTATCAATCCAAAACTCTTCCAAATATGAATTGATCCTCTGGTAAGCTATATTAATCTCATTGAGAGAGACTGTTTCATAATTGCCAGTTTCTGTAAGGAGTGCATTCAATTTTGCATTATATTCCATTCTATCATAAATGACAATTGTTGTTATTGTTTCTGAGATTCCTCAATTCTTCTCTTTCTCCCTTTGTGAAATTGTCTTTAATTTGGACATTCCTAACTGTGTTGGTGAAACTGTATAAGTCTCTATGTACCTGTTTCTCAAAAAGATCTGCCAAAGGGTTCATTAAAGGTACAAATGTACTTTTATTTTTTAACAATGTATCACCTTTGGTCAATTCCACATGATTTGTTTCATTCTTATTCTGGAACATTATGGACAAATTCAATTTGCATGTGTACAACTTAGTTTCGACTAAATGATCAACCAAATGGTATTTTGGTATTGGAATGAATTTCATTCCTTTAGATAGAAGTCTAAAGTGTGCATCCTCCACCTGAAAATTTGTATAATTGTATATTTTAAAATTGTCAAAACTGTATACTACACCTTCTTTCTGTATGCAATTTCCTTCTGCATGTAAATTCCTTTCCTTTTCTCCTACCAATCTATCCATTTCTCTTCTTGGTATTTTCTTTGTCATTGATTGTAACCTCTGTTGTAATTCCCTTTCTTTGTCCATGTTTTCTCCTTCCAATATTGGGGGTTCCAGTTTCTCTGAAAATTTTGATTGTACCCACCTTGTTCACCATAACCTTCCTCATAATCTTCGTGTACGTTACCCTTCTCCTTGTTCCTATAGTTTCTACCAAATCTGTTTGATTTGTCATAATTGTAATCTAATTTTTGTTTGTTGTATTTAAAATCTTTATGCCACCTGTATGCTCTATCTTCCTTATATTGGATTTCTTCTCTACTAACTCAAATTGTTTGTGATATAAATTAATCCATTCGTCGAACAATAAATCCCTCTCAGTCTCTAAATTTAAATTCTCTGCTTGTTTGATGAGTTCCAAAAGTTTCTCATCATTATATTTGATCAATAAATTCATGTACTTAAATCCACACTCATTAAATAAATTGTTAAAATCCTTAATAACATCATCATTCATGTTTAAACCTAAAGGAAATTTAAAAAATCTAGGTCCCATAGGGACTACTTTCAGTATTAAACACTTGTGTAAATAGGCATTTTAAATTTTGGTATTATTAATACTGTTCATAATCCTACCTAATTTGTAAATTTTGTCTTTGAGCATTTCATTAGGTCTCTCAAAACCACCTTTTTTATTAGGGGTTACTGTTTTCCCCTTCCCAAAATTGTCAAAATTGCAGTCTTGAAAAAGAAAATTGTTCAAATTTGTATTGATATTATTGTCCACTGTATGCCCTTTGTTAATGAAAAAATTCTGTTCAGTACCTTTCATGGCCCTTTCGGTGCCTACAGTGTTGGCATAAGTTTTTACAGGCGTACCTGTTCAAAAAATATCTTCCGAATTGTCCTCCACATCGTAAATTGAAAAATCAAAAGTAAATCCTG
Source organism: Protopterus annectens (assembly GCF_019279795.1). NCBI lineage: Eukaryota > Metazoa > Chordata > Ceratodontiformes > Protopteridae > Protopterus > Protopterus annectens. The sequence goes on from NC_056736.1 coordinate 803,374,862, forward strand.
TGGAGTCCAGCTGTCGACGTGTAGCATTGGAATGAGGAACCTGTGAGCTGGTAAGTCTATGTCAGCACTAACATCCAACGAACCTCTGCCTTGTGATACCGCTCCTCCCTCATGCTGGGCACCTGCTATACCTCTCTGCTGAACAGCTGATCCACCAGAGTGTTTGTTTGAATTACTTTGACCAGCCGTACCTTCATCATTACTGTGGTAACCATTCCGGTGAACTTTGTGCGATGTTACCCTTCCTGTTTCCTTCGTTTTAACAGTTCTCTGCTCCCTGGTGTGACCGGTGCTTCCAAAACTGTCACTGTTACCGTTGTGAGGACTGTGCAGGAACAATAATTCAATGCCCTTAAATTCCGTTTCTGTCTTTAACATAAAAGCATTCATGGTGTGTGTGAGCTGTTTGAATTCCTTCTTTAATACTGCTAACTCAGACTTGATGATATCTGTATCTAGCATTTCGGACGTGTTGTCCGTTGTTGTTACCAAGAAGAGAAATGGATAGATTGGTAGGAGAAAAGGAAAGGAATTTACATGCAGAAGGAAATTGCATACAGAAAGAAGGTGTAGTATACAGTTTTGACTATTTTAAAATATACAATTATACAAATTTTCAGGTGGAGGATACACACTTTAGACTTCTATCTAAAGGAATGAAATTCATTCCAACACCAAAATACCATTTGGTTGATCATTTAGTCGAAACTAATTTGTACACACGCAAATTGAATTTGTCCATAATGTTCCAGAATAAGAATGAAACAAATCATGTGGAACTGACCAAAGGTGATACATTGTTAAAAAATAAAAGTACATTTGTACCTTTAATGAACCCTTTGGTAGATTTTTTTGAGAAACAGGTACATAGAGACTTATACAGTTTCACCAATACAGTTAAGAATGTCCAAATTAAAGACAATTTGACAAAGGGAGAAAGAGAAGAATTGAGGAATCTCAGAAACAATAACAACATTCGTATCATGAAACCCGACAAGGGAGGGGGGATTGTCATTTATGATAGAATGGAATATAATGCAAAATTGAATGCACTCCTTACAGAAACTGGCAATTATGAGACAGTCTCTCTCAATGAGATTAATATAGCTTACCAGAGGATCAATTCATATTTGGAAGAGTTTTGGATTGATAATAGAATAAATAATGATGTTTACAATTTTTTAAAAGTACAACATCCTAAATTGGCTGTCCTGGTGGGTGGGATTCAAGATTCACAGACATTTCCCTTGGGAAAAGCTATAGATGTTTGGTTAAAAGACATTTATTCACACATCCCCCATTTGGTCAAAGATTCTTGGGATTTCCTCAGGAAATTTCCTACCCACCTTGATACCAATAACCTTCTATATGTGACAATAGATGTCATCGACTTATTTTCATGTATCCCTAGTAGGGAAGGCTTGGATATGTTTTGTGAAAGCATGAGGAAGCACACAAGCTTTGAATGGGACAAAATATGTCTCATCATGGAATGCATGACATTAGTACTGGAACATAATTATATACTATTTGAGGGTGAATATTTTAAGCGATGTAGGGGGGTGCTATGGTTCAGCAGCCAGTGCCCCAATATTTGCAAATTTGGTGATGTTGAATTGGGAGGAAGAAAGTTTATTCAACAGTAGTTATTTCGCCCATGTCGTCCATTATACAAGATTTTTAGATGATATTTACATTTTATGGAAATGAGATATTGATGAGTTAAATGAATTCATCACTTATATTAACAAGAGTAGTGAATTTCTTAAATTCACCCATTCAGTTAGCAATAATGGGATAGCATATTTGGACACATTTGTATCACATGATGAAAAAGGGTTTAAATCTAATATACACAGGAAAAACACCTTTTCAAATGACTATTTACATTTTAATAGTCACCATCCTAGGAAAATGATGTGTAACATTTTTAAAGGCCAATGCATCAGGGCAGTTAGAATGAAAAGATGAGATGCTAAAGGAGGTTGAATTCATCACAGGAATGTTTAAGGAGAGAATGTACAACAGCAAAATGTTGACAGAAGTAGGACAATATGTTACAACAAGATGGGGAATTAACTATTTACCTCTTTTAGGGGTTATTGACACAGGAGACAAGGAAAATGAAGAAATATGTCTCAAAAGATATCAGAAAGCATGTATCCTCCCATATACACTATATGTTAGTAAAATCAAGGAAATTCTGGAGAAACATTGGAAAATTTTCCAAATTGATCCACAGATCTCCAAGTTATTGGGTAACACCCCCCTATAGTATATAAAATGGTAGACAATTTAAAGAAAATTCTTGAATCTGGTAAAGAGACCAATTTCAGAAGAGGTGACATAGATAGTGTGTCAACTACCAAAAAATGTGAAAATTGTAATCAATTTCGGAACATTACAAGAGCACCTGGAATTATTTTAAACAATATAAACAAGACAGTCATTAAATATACAACTTATGTGATCTATCTGGCTAAATGTCTGACGGAAAACAGAGAGGGCATTCAAAAGGAGAATTTATGATCACACTACCTACTGTATTAAAAGGACAAAAATAATGCATTATATAGGCATGTAGAAAATGAGGGAGTGGATCACATTTTCTCCTTTGGCATTTTAGAACATATTCAACCAGGTTTGGGAGGGGACAATCGAAAGGAGTTGCTAAGTTACAAGGAAATATGGTGGCAATTATTCACTGATGCTGCCACTGAACCTGGTCTAAATGAATCTATAGCCGTCAAACCACTACTAAGAATATAGAAATAAGACTTATTGTGACACACTACAAAATATATTTGTATCATTTTTTATGTAATTTTTTATGAAACATTTTCTTTCTCTTTTTCAAGTAATATATTTTTCATGTTACATTTCTTATGTAACTTTTTTATCATTTTTATGTACAATTTCCTTTTTTTTGCGAAATGTTTCATCAGATTCCCCTTGCATTTTGTTTGGTACAGTTTTTAAATAATCAATTTTACATATTAACAAACATTTTATACAAAAAACATTTTACATAAATTGATTATTTATTAATTATTTTCACATAAATTAATTTAGTATATTATAACTTATTATAAGGATCATAGATTCAATTCACAATGTTTTTTAATTTTTTAATTAATTTTTTAACAATTTTCATATTTCCATTCGTCTTGAACAATACGTTTATTATTACAGTACATCATATTATTAGATATTGCTATTTTATAACTTTTTAATTATTAGATTTCCATTTATACACATATATTAAGTCTATATAAAATAAACACATTTATAGGTAATTATTTTGGTCTATTTAATATTGAGATATATTTTTATAATATATGAATTATGTATATTAATTCTTAACATTGTTATTTACATGGAATATGGATTTCAAATCCATAGTCAAACAGGTGTATGTATTGAAAGTTTTTAAAAAAATGTGAAAGGAAACACAGTTTGGGAATAAGTGAATATAGCTTTAAATATTGGTATGGGTTGTCGCACCACTAAGGTTATTTAAATGGATTTTTTCAAAAAGCAGTTAGTTCTGATGAAGCCTATATGAATAGGTGAAAGCGCTAAACTTTTAATATTAATTAAGTGAAGTCAATTATGTTTTTGTAGAGTGTGTATTTGTGAGCTGTTTTTCATTAAATTTCAAGTCTCCTCTTCAATTTTTTGTAAGAGAAGATAGCGCAAGTGGGTACTTTTTTGTTCCTTCCTACAACTACCCCCATTCTTATCTTTCCCATTTCTTTTCTTTAAAACATAATTGCATTCGGTGCGCATCGTGCACTAATGTGCGTGAATGCTGTAGTGGAAACCACTACCATCTAGCCCAAAATGTATATATTATTTCACAGAGTCAGTTAATTAGCATGTATATTTTAGAGATTCCATACAGCTATCACACTTTATAATTTGGATTTACACATGAAAGTATTTGAAACTGTTACATAACTCTGGTTTGAACCCAGTGCCATCTGACCCCAAAAATGAATGGATCAATGGATTAACAGATGGTGCTACAGACTCAGTTGATTAGCAGGTGTATTTTACAGACAAAATAGCAAATGGCAGACTTAACTGCTGTCACATTCACCTGCTAGTTAACTGAATATTTGACTGTAGGTATTAATTCACTTAATGCAGTGATAAGTTGTTTTTTTGGGGCCAGATGGTATTGCTTCTGAATACAGCTGTAGCTATATATTTAACTACTTTTATATTTCCATTTCTTTAACAGTAAAACATGAATATATATATATATATATATATATATATATATACACAGAATATTAGCTGAATTTGGATTGTCACCTCCAAAGTGAGGGGTGACCACGACACACTCATGTTGTAGAGCCAAATGGACCAAATCAAGGGTGTCAAGAAGATGTGTGTGAAATGGAGGGATATGTATGGAACGATTTTTTTTTTTGGGAGAGGTGCCCTGTATTTTTTTTCAAAAAGAGAGAGAGAGAGAGAGAGAGAGAGAGGAATGTTGGGGTAGAGACTTAGGTATGTCTGGTTCAGGTAAGTTGAGTAAGTCAGCAAGCAATGGCAGACAGACAGGATATAAAAGGCAGGACACAGGAATGGTGAAGGACACAAGTGGAGGGTAAACACGGTGGTTGGGGAGATGGTGGGAAATCACGGTCCCATGCATGTCAAGCTGGGTGACAGTGAGAATCAAGTCCTCACCCAGTGGGCTTTCATCACTGTCACCTCACTGGGCTGCTGGCTGCAGTGCTTAATGTCTGCATATCCTTTGGGTATTTTAAACCAGGATGGAGAACAGGTACTCTATCCAATGTAGACATGCACCATTCCTGGCAGTTCTTGGGTGATAAAGTCATCACCTCTGCCACTACTCCTGAAGGAAGCCATAAGCCTATCATGTGAGGCACAACTACTTGAGAGACCAGGTAGAGAAGGGGCAGCAGAGGGGGTGCGGCCAGGTCACACACCAGATGTGCTGGGCAGTGATGTTGTAGCTGATAGAGTGTGGGGCAGGAAGATCTTATGGGACAGGCCTACCCCACTGTACTTTGGGTCAAAAAATAAAAACAAAAATGAAAAAAGTTAAGGGTCGGGGTGAGAGAATAAAAAAAAGGAGAATGTTAGTAATTTCATCTGTGACATCCAAAGCATTGATACAATTATTTGACTCTATTCTGTTACCTTTACTTTTAGCATTACAAACTCCTAAAAAAAGCATTACTTATTTTAAGACTACTCAGTTCATAACAAATGCACACTGCAGTACATATTGCAGCCAGCAATCCTTAATGTGTGCATGTGTTGCACATATGCATGTTCCAGTTATACTGATTACAGTTTACAGCAGGCCATTTGTGCCACTGGTGTAGAGGTCTGAAGTTACATTGCAATAATGATGAAAACTTAATAGTATTGTATATATGTGAAGTGTGGATTTTGAACCCACAACCGCTGACTACTCTCCAATACTGCACTGTTATTTTATCCTACAGACTACTATTCCTTTTACAGTTTAGAGATGCATGCTCACTGTTATTTGAGAATATGGAACTGTTGCCTTTGCTTCAGACTAAGACATGCGCACTTTCTTTTATAGTTGAGATATGCATGCTCAATTTGATACAACTGTATTAAATACCAACTAAGCTTTCCTTAACTTTCAATGCTGCAATGACAGCACTGTTCTGATGCATACATACCACATGCTTCTCACATCCTTGACAATCACGCATCATGGGATCTCACATTTGTTCCTCACTCTGTGGCAGTTGTGGAGAAAAAAACAGAACTGAACAGAATGCCATTATGAATACCAGTCTTGACTATATTAAAATTTAACTCTTACACTTAGTCACTGTAATTGATACTTAGAAATCTGTCCCCTCTACTAAATTCCCTGATTAAATGGTCAAGGGTATCCTGGTTCCTCCTCCAGAGGTCATTAAAAGGATGCTGGCATTGTTCACCAGTGCAGGGAATACCTGTAGTACTAGTCAAAGCCCTGGTAATACTATTTCAGACTTCAGACTTATATTCTGAGCCTTAATAATCCCATTACAGCAACCAGGGCCCATTCTCCTTCACTAGGAGTCCAATAGGACTTTGGACTCCTGAATACTCCACCTTTGCATTAGGAAGTGCACTTCCTCACCAGAAACACTTGACATGGCTAAAGTAGAACACACCCAATATAGAATGAGCATTTCCTGCCAATTGCATTTTGTATGCTGAGGTTCTCACACTAATTGCATGTATCATGCTTACTTAGACTGTGCACTTATTGGTTTTGCAACATTTGAAAATGTTGCTCATCGCTTAGCACCATGGAAACATGGTAGATGAGGGCGAGCACAGCCGGGCCCCATTTTTGCATGATGGCAAGCAATGCGCAACAGTGACAAGCAATGTATTTTCAAGGTTATTTGGTATACAGCCAGTTGTATACCGGTGTTAGTCAAATGGGGAGGCCATGGTAGTCTGGATAGCAGAAATATACTTACATAAATATAGTACGCAGCATACCCATAGTCTTATTCTGATAATAAATGGGCAATACATAAATAAGTAAATAACTGACACAATATTAGGGTCTCAGACCTCACACATATAAATATTAATATCAGCTACACTATGTCAACTGTTATAAGCGAGGGTGACTATAATGTGCAATGGAACAACATTAAACGTGTATGGAATATGCTATATTTAAACCCTGGACAATGTATATGGTAATCCTACACTTACAGTTGTTGCCACAAGAAGGTCGTGAAAAGAGTTGAGTATGTTGTACTTCATTGCTATAATCTGCAATGTCACAACAGTAAAACAAAGTTTGCACACCCTGTACTAGAACCCAAGACCAACTGCACTCCAGACCTCTACTTAACAGCTGCTTCCCTAGGATTACTTATATGACATTCCCTATCTTAGTATTCATTGTAGAGTTCATGCTGTTTATCTCAGTGCAACTTCACTTACCGTGTTTCCTCGATGTCCAATATTATTCATTGAATGCATATGTTTGTGGCTGTCTGGATCCTGTCTGCAAGCTGGGTGGTCCATTTGTCTAGTCTGTTCACTGCTACACTTCTCACAAACCAGATGAACACAGCCAAACACGTTTGTGATAATCAGTGCATCATGCAAACACTGACCCCCACAAAAAAATGGTGAAATAGTTGAAATGAGGTAAAACAATCTATGGCAATGCCCCAAACAAATTTTAATTAAGAAAACTCAAGAAAGGAGAAACCAATTACTGTGTTGTCATACAATATGCTTTTGCGGCCAGCAACCTTACATGGAAATGCTATCTGCATCACACCTCCCAACTGTCCAGATTTTTGCCTCATATTTTTGGTCTGTTCCTTGCAAAATTTGTGATTTTCTGGAAAATCACTGAAGTTTCAGAATATGCATGCTAACACAAATCCTATTATTCTAGCTGCTTTCTAAGTTTATAAGAACAATATTTAAAATATGTCCCTATTTTTGAGCCTTTGTGCCCCCCATTATTTTAGTCTTTGTCCAAATTTCTTGGACTAATAGGTTTGGAGGTATGCTCATATTGGAGGTTTTGCGGCCAGCAAAACTGGTGCGAGCCATGAAACCTTGCTTATGTGCACTGCTCCTCATTAATATGCATGGCGCGATGCCACATGATAAGCAATATCGCATATGAGAAAACACTCCATCCGTGTAGGCTCTGCGCAAAACCTACATTGAGTTTATTGAATCCCCCATCCCCATGATTTTTACATTAACAGTTACAACCAAATATTAAGAAACTATGCATTTAGGTGAAATCATTGTTCTATTATTTTATACAAGGAGTTTTTATTGTTCTACTTTATGGACAATTTCAGATTAAATATTTAGTGCTTATGTTTTACATTAGCATACCTATATCATAGTGTACCATTAGGGATTTCAGTTTGAATTGAAACTTTGTTAAAAAATTTGCAGGTGAAAAAGAAAACAGGACTCCTGCCTTTAATAACGTACTGATGTTCAGCATCAGATATTTGTAATAGCTAAGGCAGTACTAAATCCTAGGGTACACAAATCAAATTCTCAGAGGAATTAATGCATGTACGAATGAACAGATCCACTTGCTAAGTTATGTCTTGTCATTAAATTCAAGCAAATAGGACAATATGCAATCTTATTGTCTCCCTGTTGTGTTAGAATGGTTTCTGACAGAATACTCATCTCAAGCATTTTGTGTGTAATTGGACGTGCTTGAACAGACAGTTCTGAAATCAAAGCAGTTAGTGGGCTGGGTTAAATCAATAAGGTGCAGAATGCATATGAAAAACATTCATTCTGTTTCGATGAGCCACACGGTATGCTTAGCTATTCCTTTCATCAATACTTTCAGTTAACCAGATGGTATATTTAACTATTCCTTTCCATAACAATAATACAGTGGATCTCACCTAAAGAACTTCTGTATAGAATAGTACACCAGAAATTTGGTCACTTTTGAAATTTTATTTTACTCCAGTCAGTCCTGTAAACAAAATACTATAAGATGCGTTAGAGTAGTGTTTCTCAGATTTGTACAAACAGGAAAATGAATATATAACTTGCATTTATTTAGTGTAATAATTATGTTTTAGTTGCAGATATTTTACTAAAGAGGAATGCACATGAGTGTTCTTCAAATTTTGCATAGATTTTGCTTATCAGAATGCTTTCTTTTAGGATAATTTTGCTGAAAAGCTGCCCATGCAACCCAAAGGCAACTATAGCTACAAGTTACCCATTTTACTTTGATGTTGCTTGTTTGTCTGGGCAGGCAAACCGGTCGGGGCTGAACATATGGGGTAATGTGGTCACATCATTCTTACAACTAGTGAAAAACTAAAACAGTACCAGGAAAAGTCAATTCATGCTGTGCATACTATGGGGAGTGCACATCCGAGTCCCCTGTAATTATACATTAGAAGCACCACGGTCAATAAAAGAGAGAGAAACTAAATAATGCTACACTTTTCAACCATGTGTGATTCAATCTTCTGATATTTAATATATTGAATAGTCACCTCGATATTGCTAAGGAGAATCACAGTGAAGTCAGGCAGCATGCATTCTTGAATGTTCCTGGTGACCTTAATAGTGTTCTTTGACATACAGAGAGTGTAACTTTGAAAATATGGAATAGGTAGGAAGTCCAAGGTTGCAACACGGCAGTGTTTTCACTGCCCTGCTGTAGTCCTATCTTGCTACAATCTTCCTTACTGTAAGGTATAGCAATATCAGGAGAAATATACATGTACTGCAGAGGTGTGGAATGACTGACCTGAGTGCCTTCTACACAAGGGTTAGACTGAGATGGAGATCCCTTTGCAAAAACACATTAATGGCATTGCAACATGTTTTGAAATTTGCTGTATTTTTTTTTTTTTTTGCAATTGCATTTTTTTTAAGTTGCTGAATTTAGTTATAGGTAATTCACTTCTGATAGGAAAAAAGTCATTCAACAGTTTGAAAGTAAGGTTAGCTGCAAATTAGGTTTAGTCAGCGGATGGGAGAAGTACAGACATTGGAATTACTGGAGCTTTCATTTTATGGCATGTGTGATACAAAGGATAGTAATCTACTGTTTTGCATAGCTATGTGAAAGAACTATTTTGCATGCCAAGCACTACTATTCATTATTTTTACTTTGCCTATATAATGTCATTCTTTCTATACAGATCATAGTCACAGACATGGCAAAAGTCAGAATACATCAATTATTGTATAAGCTGTCTTAAAATGGTTACCTGAAATATGCAGCAATTAGGGCTGCTGTACTATATGCTACAACTGCTTTGAGTCCTATAGACAAATGCTGAGAAAATTACTAGGCAACAGTATTTTATAGATGCAAATCACATTACACAGAAAATGTTGAGAATATCATTCTACAATATGGAAATAAAGCAAAATATAGTAAAAAGCTAGGCTGGCCTTTGACAGGTCAACTTGCTAAAGAAATGCCAAGTTCTTCAGGTGTGAAAGCAATGAAAAGCAAAATAAAAAAATGACATGCTGAAGAATAAGCACTGATTGACAGAGGCCATTAAAAACTATGAATGTGTTTTTGCTCTCATCTTATAGCACACAGCACATTGTAAGAGGTACATCTGATGGCAAAATGAAAGGAGAGCATTGCAGGTGGTAGTAAAGAATTAACAGAGGAATCCATGCTAAAATCATGCAATTGTCATTTATGAATAGACTGCTAGGTCCAAACAATTCCGTGAAAAAGCTGTCAAGAAGATTGTTCTGGCAGATTTAGTGGCTGTGGACTTTAGGACAACTAGCACAATACATTACTGCATTGCTGAGAAATGATTAGGTTATCCAGGAAGAGTCTGCCTGACACTTCTTGGTCTGTGCTATCTAGCTAGGTATTTACTGGGAACTGATTTGTATACAGGTGATAATGTTTCCTGAAAGAAGGAAATATGACCACGCTGTGCTGATATGAGTCCATGTGTGCTGTTGTCTTGTTCACACCACCTTAACTTACCATCCATTGAATAGGACTAAATTAAAATATGTCCAGAATTAGAGTGTTTTCTTGTTTATGATTTTGAGAGCTGTTTATTGCCTTCCATACATCTGACATAGACTTTCTGTAAGGTGCCTTATGTGGTAGTTGTTTAAATACCATTGCAAACACACACACACACACACACACACACACACACACACACACACACACACACACACACACACACAAGCATATATATGATGGTATGCCATCATGCAAGAATTACAATATTTGCAGGTAGGTAACATAAGATGAATGTATTCTTACCTTTATATATATATTGCATTTTAAGTGTAGGATATATTACACTTTCTGGATGTTTTGATATTTCAAATTAAAGATAAGACTGGCGTTTAGAAGGCTATTATATGAAGATTTCTGAATAGCCAAAATTTTATTGGAACATTTAGAAGAAAAATAATTATATTTGCTTATTCATCTGAAAAACACATACTAGCATATCAGATGTGTATTCTGACTTCTGTTTTGTTGTGTTTTTTTTTTGTTTGTTTCTTTTTTTTAACTTGAACTTAAAACTTACACAGATCTAGCTGTTTTGGAGCAATAAGTACTTCAATAGGTTAGACAAAATGCAAAATGAATGAGGCAATTGAGAAATGGCAGAAATGTTCTATGGAAAGATAATTAGGTAGATTTCTTTATAGAAACATAGATTTTTATGGCAGATATAAATGTTTAGGCCAATCTGTGTTTAGCATTTCTTTACTTGGATATGCTAGAAATCCTATTCACCCTACAGTTTACTATCTTGCTTATAAAAGGTGCTTTATGCTTGCCAAAAACATTTTTTTTTGCATTTAATTGCACAACTTTTAGACTAGATTGTTGTAACCACACCCCCACACACATACACACTCTGTGAGGTAATATATTCTCACTTCTTCTCCAATCTGCTCACCTTAAACTTCTAAATGATAGGATGTAGTTCTCAAGTATTTCTTTCACTGAAAAAAGTAATTGCCTGAATCTATGATATTCACTATTCCTACTGCAACAGTGGCCTAGAGGTGGTAGCCTGCCAAAGATACAGTACACAGCTAACTTCCAAAAGCTCTAACATCCTCCCACACAATCACCCTTTCTACTCAAAAGCTAACTCCTTTCGGAGGGAAGTAAAATAACAGCCACAGTGATTAAAAATCTGCTCTACTTTCTTGCCATCTTGTACAGATGCAATTCTGAAACTTCTGTGGAGCACCATTCATACAAAGCTTCCTGTCAGACTAAGACCCCTTATTTTAATATAGTTTAGAGTTTTAAGTTTTGTTTTTTTTGTTTTTTGTTTTTTTTTGCTGAAATTAGCTGAAGGTCACTATAAGAATGGTATTATTTCAGCCATGTCAATAGATACTCCTCAGTTACTGCTATTGTCTGTCTAGGTATTGTTTTTGAGGAGTAAACTGTCTTTTATTGCCCTAGGGCTTATTTTCTACTTTCTTATTCTCTTTTGAGTATTTTTGTACAGTTGGAAAGTATTTTTCTAGAGGATAAATGGACTTTGATGTGAATGTTTATGTTTATTAATTCTTCACTTAATGTGATTTTTATAAGGCAGATAACGTAATACATCTATCTCTGTTTTGCTAGGGAGTTTGCATACTGCTTGTGCAGCTTAGTTTTCAGACATTTTCTGTTTTTTTTTTTTTTTGGAAGGGTTGCACACTGTTAGCGATGACTATTGACTACTTACCTTCTATCCAACTCCTTCTGGTATACCAGTAATCAAGATTTTTACCCAGCTACAGCATGGATATTTACCCAGTGGACCCTATGCCTCACCTGATGGTGGGTGACTGTCAGTGGCCACTGGTGGCTCCTTAGACCTAGTATCTGTTTCTTTGACCCAAACAATGTTGTTCTTTAGGTCCTCCAAAACATGTGAAGCAGACGTCATAGAACATGTTCCTGCAGAACACATAGAAAGCGGCTTTTATTCCAGAATGTTTCTTGAGAAAAAAAAAAGGAAAATAGACTTGTGCCATATCATGTGGCTTAAGTAGTGTGTTTTCTAGTCTGTAAACCTAGACAGTTAAGAGTTCCAATCTCACTATAGTCAACTTTGTATGTTTGTGTGTCTGAGCTGCTGTTGGATATTATATAGATAATTTTTAGGTACAAAATCATATGTCATCCGGTGGATAGCCAACTGGCTCACAGACAGGACCCAGGAAGTTAGAACTGGGGAGTCCACCTCTACACAGAGGCCAGTCACAAGTGGAATACCTCAGGGATCAGTCCTTGGACCGCCCCTTTTTGGCATTGACTTCTTTAGCTGACTAAATTTGCAGATGACTGCAAATTAGGAGCTGTCATTGAATTCCACTCTGACACAAATGTTCTGCAGAAGGGGCTGACACAGATGAACAACTGGTGTCAGAGGGATGGACTAAAACTAAATGCAAAGAAATGCATAATAGAATCCTTTGGGAAGTCACCTACTCCTGGTAACTATCATATTGACAACACAATCCTTAGAGCTGACCCAGTAGTCAGGGACTTAGGGACACACATAGATAGTAATCTGACCTTTGACTATCATGTGTCTACAGTAGTGAGAAAATCATTCTTTGTTGCACAAATTATAAACAAAGGTATGGCATCTAAGTCCAAGGAAGTCATTGTTTCACTGTATTCAGCATTCATTAGACCTATCATTGAGTACAATGCCCCCTTTGTTATGTACCTAATCAGGCATATTCAACAACTGGAACATCCACAGAGGTTCCTCACTAAAAGAATACAGGGCTTAAGTAAAATGGCCTATGCAGACCACCTCAAAGCTCTGTCCCTGTATTCTGCCTCCTACAGGCTTTTGAGGGGAGATCTATGCCTGACATACAAGGCATTGTCAGATCCCACTCTGCCGGACCTCCTGCATATCCACAAAACAAACGGCATCAGAATTACCCGTTCTAAAGACTTAAACCTTGCCTGTGATATAAATAGGACCTGCTGGACAGACAGGTATGTATCCCAGAGATTACTCTGTCTCTTGAACAGGCTCTTCATCCATGTGAATCAGAGTTCCTCCCTAACCCAATTCAAGTACAAACTGGACAACTAGATAGGGAACAGGAAATCCATCCCTGGTTTGGCACCTCTGCCTCTAATGGACACAGACAACCTGTAAACAGTTGATTTCCCAGGCCCTAGCTTGTAAATGTTTTATCTCCCAAGCCCCGCTTTACACTTATCAAAGGTATCACAACTTGTTAGAGAATTGGGATGCATGGCTAGGCTTAAAAAGGGCCTTGATGTTGTCAGCCTAGTAAATACCTATGAACCTATGAACACTGTGGGAGACCAGTTTTGGATCTTTCCTCCCTCAGTCTTAATGCAAAGGACCCAAAATCTAAAATTCAAAATGCTGACACATCAGTCTGTGTTAGCTCTTTTCCAAGATCACTGATAACCTTAGACCTTGAGAATAAATATCATCACATTCCAATAGTATACACATTCAGGAGATTACTAAGATGTTTTTGTGTATCTGGGACACATTATCAATTCTCTACATGGGCTACCTACTGCACCAACTGTTTACAACATGTCTAGCACCAGTGGTGTCACACTGCAGGGCTTAGGGTATCCACACTTTTACTTATTTAATCTTTAACTTATTCTATAACTATCCCTCCCCCTCTCATTTCAGCTCTCAACCACACACATTTACCTCTGTTTCTGTGTTCCCTCCCATATGTGAGTACTCCTGCTGCAAACCTTCAGGAAAGTGTCACTAGGAACCCAGAGTATATGTTTTAAATAATAAAGAAGAGCTGAACTGAAAGTGTTCAAATGTAGGGTCTTCCCCTATGGAAACCCTTATATATGGTACTATTCAGTTAACACTCATAAACTAACAATAGTCTTTTGCTGATATAATTACATGAATAGGTTTTTGGCATACATCGCCAGAGACAGCAGTTGCCTAAACTCCTCCCCTTATTTCCAGTTATAATCAATATCTACTCCTTAACGGAAAGAGTGTATACTGAATTGTGCTAGGCAAGTAGCCGACCAAATGGAATCATTATCTCTTTTGGAAGCTACAAGGTAGTGCCTCATGATCTAACCTGTATACTGTTACTGGCTCTACCAACCCACAGATAGCTCACCTGACATTAAGAAGTTCCCCCAGATACCTTGTACTGTATGCTATCTTAATTTTCATAGGAATTCCGCACCTACCTTCTGGTCACTGCTCTAGATTGTTTTTGGTGCACAGTCAGGTTTTTGTTTGGCGCACAGTCAGACTACATATCCTGCCTGCTCTGCTCAGGCTCACTCAGTTCCCATACCCTGACCCAATTCCTACTCATGCCCTCTACTCCTACTCTAAAACATCAGTGACTCCACCCCACATTTTAATTCAGCCAGTCCCCTCCCTTCTTTGGAGCTCTTATTTCTCAAGTCATCTCCCCACTTCTACTCCCATTGGTCTACACCCACTTCCTATACACAGTCTGTCATAATACCCAACTATTATTGTTCTTCGCTGATGTAGCATTTAGTCAGTTCCTCTCCTCACTGTCAGTTCCAAACATACCCTACAATGCAATCACCAAATACACATCTTCCAATCCTATCACCTGTCTCTATACTCCGCTGTCTCCTAGCACATTTCTCTGTCCTGACCCCATCTCCTTCTCACCTCATTGTTCCACCACCTCCACCAATCTTCCAACACTCCTTACAAGCTACTCCTTTACATTCCTCAACCTTTACCTAATAAATCCCCTCCTCCAGTACAAACCAAAAATTGTACCTCTCACAAACAAAGTCCTCATAACCCCAACAGAACTACAACATCAAAACATTTCAGCAACTCAACCCCAAATCTCACACAGAGCAAGATCCTTTATTTTATGTGTTTTTCTTCACTAATCTGACTCCGTCAGGACAAGTACATCCCATACCAGCCCCCACAACCACTAATATGTTCTTTCCACCACCTGGAACTAATTCTCACAAATCCATTTACATGATAATCATTAATATTCAAAGTATTTGCAACAAAATCCCTAGTTTTCATGCTTGGATAGCTCTCAACCAGCCTAACATAATTGCTATCACCGAGACCTGATTAAAACCATACTCTCAATTTCTTCCCCAGGTTTTCAGACCATCAGATCTGACAGACTTAAAAAAAAGGAAGTGGGGTAGCACTAGTCTTCCACAACTCATTAAATAAAATACCCTACACAAATCCAATTCCACAATTTGACAATGCAGATATCACCATTGCTCTCCTAAAGATTAATAACCACAAAAATCTTTGTATCATAGTTCTCTGCTCACCCCCTAGAAACAATATCCCCCTACTAGAAGAAATTTTAGCCTGGATTTCTACCAACATTAAAAATGAAACTGTTATCTTAGGTGACATAAATATTAACTGGACCAACCTCATATTTAACTCCCATAGCCTATTTAACTTTAGCCAACTCATACACACCCCTACCAGACTAAACAAGGATAACACCTCTGGATCCACCCAAGACTGGATTCTCATCTCCCACCCCAATAAAATATCTGAAGCAGGCACCCTTCCAAACACACTAAGCAACCACTTCCCCATCTATATCTGCCATGCTTCTTTAGCCCTCCAAAATCATCACCTGTATAAGCAGATAAGGAACTTAACTAACTTTAACCCTCTAATATTTACTGAAAATCTCAAAAATATTAACTGGCACATATTAAAATTCTCCCACTAGACGAGCCAATAAACTATTTCAGCACTACATTCCTTGACATTCTAAAAAGCCTTGCTCCACTCCATACGAAATAGGTCAAAACTAACTATTTCCCCTTTGCTAACCAAATCAATTAAAACTCTGATGCACCTTAGAAATAACGCCTGGAAACATTACCAAAAAAAAAAAAAAAAAAAACTGGACACCCTTACTCACTTTAAACAGCTCCATAATCAGGATAAAAAAATGGTTCTTAAAGACAAAAAAGGGCACTATGCAAAATTGCAGTATAACCATAAAAAAACCCCAAGAAATTCTGGAACTCCATTCTTCAGAACCCAGGCAAAAAACACAAATCTTGTCCTCACCCTGACAAATCTGCACATGAAAGTTTATCCTTCTTTATTTCATTCTTTATGAACTCTAGAGCCAATATTTCTGATACCTTTTCTTTACCAATAATAAAAAAATGACACTGATTCACCAAGAATCTCCCCTACTTTCCCCTCCTCCACCCCTGAGCTATCTCCCCACTCTACATCTAATTTCCACTATCAATCCCATTTCTACCACAACCATCGAGAGACTACTTCTTAAGCTCAAAACCTGTTCTAGCACCCCCGACAATTTATCCCCAACATTTCTAAAGATTGCAGCTGAAGCCATTGCCTACACTATAAGAATCTTAATCAACAGATCCATTCAAGAATCCTACATGCCCAAATTATAGAAGTATGCCTTCAATTTCGCTCTTCACAAAGGAGGTAAAAACAATGATACCTCTAATTTTTGACCTATCACTATCCTGTCCCCTATCTCTAAGATTTTGGAAAAGTGCATTCACATTCAGCTAATGCCCCATCTACTTCAAAACCATCTCCTGTTCCCCACACAAGATGGTTTCAGACCTGGCCACAGTACTACACTGCCCTCATTTCTTTAATGGATACTATTAACAGAGGTTGTAATAATGGCAAAATAGGATCTACCATATTCTTAGACATTTCAAAAGCATTTGA
This sequence comes from Protopterus annectens, assembly GCF_019279795.1. Taxonomy (NCBI): domain Eukaryota; kingdom Metazoa; phylum Chordata; order Ceratodontiformes; family Protopteridae; genus Protopterus; species Protopterus annectens. The sequence continues at coordinate 803,392,144 of NC_056736.1, forward strand.
CACAGTCTCACACTCATTACTGCTATCACAGCTTTCCTACTTGGGAATATCCAAAACTACTCTTAACTGGTTCTCAAGCTATTTAAAAGATAGACAACATGCTGTCAAATGGCAGAATTCCATCTTTCCCTATCATCATACCTCTACTGGGATTCCCCAAGTCTCCTCCTATTCAATATTTTCAATAACAATTTTCACACATCTGTGACCAATGGGACCCTTATTTAATATGCTGATAACTCTGCCATCATTTGCACAGCCGACTCTATCCCTGAACTCTTAACTTAAAACCCAAGCTTCCTTCTTCACCACTGAGTCCTGGATGTTTAATAACCACATAGACCTCAACCCTAATAAATCCAAAATTATTCTTTTCACCCCCAAAAAGTCTATCCTGTTGGACAAAGACACATTTCATATCTACTCCCAAACAAATGCCCTAATAGAAATTGTCAGTCAAACAAAACCTCTGGGAGTGAGCACAGATGAACAACTAAAATTTGATGTTCACATGCAACAAAATATCAAAACAAACATCAAAAACTTGGAATGCTCTACAGGCACAACCAATACCTTAGCCCCTCTTCTAAAGAAACACTTGTCTCTACTTGACTACTTCCTTCCCTTATGTATGGCACCCTGCTACTCGTCAACCTCCAAACCCCTCTAAAAGCCAAACTCGAGACTTATTATAAAAAAAACTGGAAAATGTCTAACAAATTGCAAAAACTCCTCCTGTCACTATACTGCTCTTTTCCCCCCTAAAATGGCTCAAACTTTCAAACTACCTCAACAATCTGTGACTTAGTACTGCTCACAAACTTATCTTTGAACCTTTTGACTGTCCTGCCCTTAGTTATATCTTCACTTTTTTACCTCGCAAATACGTCCCTTAGATTGGAGAATCAGCAATTTGTTCAGGTTCACAAACCTAAACTCCCACCAGGCCAACTTCTCTTCTCCTATTCTTTAGCCAAGAACTGGATGCTCTCCCATTAGCTATCAGAACAATCCAAAATCCTGCCCACTTCAAAATTTCTGTCCATGTTCATCTAGCTTCCACCTGGAACCGTTCCTGCACTCAGCCCCCTTTGAAAACTTATCTAAAATGACAAACTCTCCCCTAATTTCTGTAATGTGTGTTATCTACAATTTCTCTATGACTGTACTGATAATTGAGCTTACAGTCTCAGTAGTCCAATCTTTGTCAAAAAAAAACAAAAACGCTATACTATTACTGTATATAATTGCATATAATTTTACTAGTACTGAATGTGATCACAACTCCATTACACAATGTCAGTTTATGCTAAACTACCTATGTACAAAATTTTATGTTGAATGTACTTTTTTTATTGTAGTGAGGAGCTTTTCTCCCAGGGCCTCCTCTGAAAACAGGCTCTGTAAGGCCCAGTGGACATTCCCGGTTAACAAACTGCAAATAAATAAAAAATAAATATACTTTCTTATTTATGCAGATTTTTTGCCAAATGATCAGAGTCCTAAACAAATGTATCATCCCTCCTAACCTTCCTGACTGCATCATGCAAGATTGTGTTTTTATTGTGTCATATAGACTTTCTCATGCAAAAAGCATTTTTACCTGTAAACAAAGTGGAAACATATCAGGCAGTATTCCTGTACTTTTTATCTAATTTGAGCTTCATCCAGAAAATTTCTCAGAATTCTAGGCCTTATGGCTTCTATGATCCGAATAATACCACTTGCCAGGCTGCATAAGAGAAACATTCAGTGGTTCCTAAAAAACAAGCGGACTTAGAATTTTCACCCCTATGATTTTCAAATACCAGTGCTGGGGGTTGTAAAGCTAGAACTACAGTGGCAGAGGTATTGGGTGTCTCTCTGTCCAGCACTCCCTTTTTCTCTTCCTCCACCAACATAATCCATCTTGACATACAACTCAGATTTCACTTAGGGTGCAGTTTCTATGAAAGTAAAAGTGAATGGCCTGTGGAACAATGTGGACAGATGATAGCATATATATGTCAATGAAATGCTAACTGACTCAAGCTATAAAAGATTTATATAATTTTTGGCCACTGATCCTTTTCAGGCAATTACAAACAACACAGTGATGTGGTACTTAAATAAGGGGGTACCAAGTCATACCAGCTGTACCGGTTGGCAATAGTAGCTTTGGAGTCAGCTCATCAACACTTCCTAACTCTTCAGGCAACTTAAATATCATCAGATAAACACATATTGATATACAAATTCAAAAGAACCTGGACAGATCCTCACAAGTGGAACCTCAATTCAAATCTATTCCAGGAATTGATTCAGATGTGGAGAACATCTCAAGTAGATCTGTTTGCCTCCTTTCAAAACAGACAGACAAATTATGTTCCAGGCATCTTTGCAAGCAAGTATGGAGAGCATATGCTGCTCATTCTTAGGCTGGTGATGTTCCTTTTTGCTTTTCCACCCTTTCCTCTGATTTCCAAGGTATTTCTAAAAATTTAGGTGACTCCCTTTTAGACCAAACACAATTGGTTCTCCCTTCTTATGGAATTGGGTACTCCCTGACATTAATCAACTGTATCTGACTGCCTGGGTGATTCAATTCTAATAACGTTTTAGGCACCTTTTTCACAAGTATGTGCAGCAGATACTGAATGAGGTAAGAACGTCTGTTACTAGAAGGTCATATGCTGGCTAATCACAAAGATTTTCTAGTTGATGCCTAGCCAATTGTTACGGTCCCATCAATGAGGTAGCAGACCTGGTGCTTAAACACTTGTGTGAGTTACTACCATCTGGCATTTTTATGCTTCTATAGAAGTGCATCTAGTGGTCATTTCAGCTTGTCTGCCTATTGACCTCCCTTTTTCTTCCATGTTTGTGCTCATACAGTTTATGTAAGGGGTGTTGCACATGAGACCTCCTTGAAAACAAATGGATCCATCATAGTATCTCAAATTTTGGGCTTAAAAAACTGACCTTGTCATCTTTTGAACCTGCCTCCCTGCCTGATTCGAGGTTTGTTGCTCTGATATTTGCAGGGCAAGTATCTGAGTTGCAAGCCCTCATGGTGGGAGGACCTAACTGTTTTTCAATAAAGATAGGGCCATGCTGTGGATTAACCCTTTTCATGCCTAAGGCTATTTCAGAATTAATTTCTAATTTAGCCAGCAATCTCTTGGCTTTCTATCTGTACCCTACTGTACCCTAGAAACAAGGGAGAAAAATTTCTGCATACCTTGGATGTGCATAGACAACCTGGGTATTATCTTGAAAGGACTGAGTTCTTCAGGGATGTTGACAAACTATTTACTTCCTGCTCTGGAACTAAAAAAGGTCAGCCCATATCTAAATAGACTATTTCTAGGCTACTGTTCTCAGCTATTGTAGTTTGTTATTCCCCACGAGGCAAAACTATTCCAGTCAGAGTTAAGGCACATTCTACCAGGGCATTAACTTCTTTGATGCCATATTGGAAAAGAGTGAACTCTAGCATTCTAGAGGTAGGAAAAATGTCCTCTATCCATATACTTACAAAGCACTACAAATTGTTTTCTTTTAGTAGGTCCTCAACGGGCTTTGCAAAGACCATTCTCTAGGGGTGCTGGGACCCTTATCCTTCCATGTGTACTGTAGTGCTTCACTGACCCATTCTGAGCAATCCATTGACCTTTATAGTATATTATGGTGCATGGATCGCAATCCATTTTTGTTAAATATGTACTTGTTGCTGCATCAGATTAGAGCCTTACTGACATATGCCACATGTCCCATGTAAATAATTCTCACCTGTTATGGTTTTCACAACTAGTCCACTTTTTGCATCATAAAAAGTTATATACAGTTCCTCCTGACATTTGTGATTCTCCTTGAGGATTGCAGTCACTAAGACATTTTTTGTATCTGACATCATACCCTTCAGAAATGCATGCTACTAATGCAACTATTGTTCTATCTACTTTCACAATGTCTAAGTCTGTTACTTACTGGTTGTTTCTTAATTTATGCCTTTCTCCCTACATTATATGTGTGTTTGCTCATTATTCTTGCATTGGGAGATTGAGAGGTGTGGTTGTGTGTAATTTATAATTTCTTAAGTAATTATATTGTCCTCCAGCAGTTTTTCCTGCTGAACAATTTTCAGTGTTTATGTGACTCATGTTACCAATAACATTAAACATCGCCATGGTTTAAGTCAATGAACTGTACATGAGCATCCTTCATTGTCTGTTTGTTGCTTGGCTTTGGCTTGCTCATGTATAATTAGTTAACTTATCTGAATGCTGTTAAGTGCAGGCACACTTGCTTCTGATTATGTGCTACTTCATGCACACTCCTTTGTTAAATTAATGAATGGATAAAGCAATGTAATTGTTTGACATTGTGGCTACAAGTCTGTATTGTGGGCTCAAGACAAGGCTTCCCTGTCTTATGTTGTGCATTGGCTGAATGCATATTGGATTAACAGTGCTGCTATTCATGGTAATCTTTTGGCCTCGGCATGCCATGTACATGATGTTAATGAATCCCAGGTCTATCTTTCAGATTTGTATTTAAAATCATCCTGGTCTCAAAGCCTAAAAGAAATTGGTATGCATTCTTTAATTGCATTAAAAAACTCAAAAGGAAAAACATGAATGTAATGCAATATAAGTATCCAGTGGAATCCTCATCCAGTCAGATCTGGATCATGGTCAAATGGTACCCTAGGCAGGGGACGGACTAGGGTCCCCTCACAATCATTTTGGTGCTCCATTACTTGTTTTTTTTCACCCCAGCTGCTGTAAACATGACTCAAAACTGCCAGCATGCATAATATTTTATTCTGTATTTTTGAAACTAAGGCAGAGATATGGCTTTACTTTAAAGCATTTAATTAACTAAAATATTATTTGTTGACCAGGTTAGTCTCATCAGGATAGTAATGTCTTTTCAGGGGAGAACCTTTGTGGTATTTATACCACTAGGGGATATTTGGCCAGGGCATTGGGTACCCCCCACACACACACACTCTATTTGATAGCTCATGTGGATATATAAGATCTCACCACGGCACCTACCTTTAACACAGATGTATGCAGCCTCAGTTTAACATCTCATCCAAAAGACAACACTCTCAGGAGTGCAACACTCCCTTCCACCTTAAAATGCATTGCAGTATCATCGATCCATCTACACATCTGAATGGAGAGACGATAAATCAGCAAACAAAGAAGAGTAGTATTGCTGGAATTGAATTAATCCTCAAGTCTTGATGAGTACCTTCATGAGGTGGCCTCTGTTTTTCACAAAATCTAACCAGGATGACACTGACGTATAGACTGTATTTTATATAGCAGTTATCATGGACAGAATTAGGTTAAAAAATAAAAAAGATAGCTGGGTAGACAAGACCAAGGATAAAACTATGCCCAGTTCTGGTAGTGCACTGGCACCAGGACTGGAAAAATTACAATGTAGAATCCCCAAGACACAGAAACATTCCTACAATGGGGCTAGGCCAGGTACAGGAGGTGGATGGCTCCTGGTTTTAGAAGGAAGTAGTAGTCTACCAAAACTGCAAAACTTGAGATGCCAAAACATAGCCATAAAGATGATAGAGTGAACTACTGAGTATAAGAAAGAAATTATGTATTGTTGCTATTATACAAGAAGCCCAGAATTTACAAGCAGAAGATATACAAAGAAGATTAACCCCCAGATTCTGCAAGCCCTGCACAGCGTGCAGCACTATTGCAGGAACTCCAGCAGGCAATATGTCTGCCGTGCAATCCAGGGATAACCTGTAGAGGCATGCACGAGCGCTCCTGCACTTGTCCTGCATGGACTCAGCCCCTGTATGCAAATTTCCCCATTTGCAGGAAAAATCCATGCAAATGAGGTGAATTTGTGATCCAGGAAGCTTGAAACCGGCCCTGCAGGACTAGTGCAATCTGCAGAAATGTACTCTGTCAGTAACGGAGTACATTTCTGCAAAATCCAAAATGGAGCCATGACAGCTCCAAATAAAGGGTGGATATCATGTAGAAAGCATGCCAATGGCTAACTATAAGGCCATTGGCATGGAAAACACTTGCAAAAATAAAAAAAAATAAACTTGTATTTATTTTTTAGTCATTCTTGGCTGTTTAAGAGTAGATCGAAAAGCAGAAAGTGCTTGCAGAAAACAAATAACTAAAAAAGAAGCACAAAGGATAACACATAACTAAAAAAGAAGCACAAAGTTTAAGAGTAGGGCAACAGCATACAAATGAGATTGGGGTGAAAATAAGAAAAAAAACATAAAATAAGCATTCTAACCAAAATCACTATTTTGCCATTATACTCAATGGCAGGCAGAAGACAACATGGCCGGTGAATAGTGGTTGCTAAGGGGGGAGGCTCAGTGTGGGACATGTAACTATTCATTAGCAGGCAATCCTATGCAAACAAGGGGAATGATACTGAATCCCAGATTTCCCCTGCATGCTAGTCAGCTCCCAACAGTGTAAGAGCAGGAATAGCTTGGTGCAAGCCTAGGAGTTAGCTGACATCATAGGGGTGTGTGGCAGGCATACTGTAAGTGGATTGGAGCCCTGTGGCTTGGGTTTGCTCCTAGCTTAGCAGAGCTAAGCAAAGGGGTGTGTCTGAGGCTTCTTAGCACTCTTTACATTTTCTAAGCATGTATGCGTGACTCACACTGGGTTTTAAAGGAAAAAAAAAAGTAAACCAGTAAATAGCAGCTCTGTGCACATTTGAGCACTGTGTTTGCGTGGCGCACCCTTGGCCTTAGACAGGAAGGCAATGGGAAGGGAAAACTGCAGTAGGAAGGTAATATAGGAGAAATAGCATAGTTGGCAGGTGAAATGTATCAGAATCAGCCAATTACACAGGCAGCAGACCAGCCCAGCCCAGAACACTACTATAAACTATGCAAAAACCTTTCCCTCTGCTTTTCCCATACTCTATGCCACCGGTGTATACAAGTGGGGTAAATTTAACAAACAAAACAACAAAATGATAGGGGCTGCAATAGCTGTCATACAACAACATGAGGAAGAGGCTGAGGGTGGTGAGGATGTGAATGCTGTCGACCAACCCACAGTAACCTACCAGGGGCTACATGAGCTGAAGACAGTGGAGCGCTATAGTGTGGACAGGGACCTCTTACAGCAAATTGTTGAGCTGTGCCAGTGACGCCTGACACACAGAACTAACAGAGTGGAACCCATGCCAGTGGATACCACGGTACATGTAGGCCTCAGAACACTAGCTACAGGGACCTTCCAAAGGCCAACTGGGGATATGATGGGGATCTCACAGGCATCAGCATCTAGGGTACTCACCAGTTTCTGGATGCCATATCAGCACATGCCGGTGAGCACGTATATTTCCCCAACATAAGTGAAGCGTTGGCCAGCAATATGCAACTATTCCACCAAATAGCAGAATACCCTGAGGTAGTGGGTGCAATAGACTGCATGCACATATGCATCAAAGCACCACCCGGTGAGCTGGGTAGGTTCTACATCAACCACAAGGGCTTCCCCTCTATCAACTGCCAGGTCATGTGCGATGCCCAGGTAATAATAATGAATGTGTGTGCTGGCTGCCCTGGAAGCTATCACGATTCCCACATCTGGCAAATGATTCAGCTGTACCAGAGATTTGCCAATAGGGACATCCCTTACGGTCACCTAGTGGGGGATGCTGGATATGCACTGGAGCAGTGGCTGATGACACACTTCAGAAATGCACACACATCTGAACAAGAACTCCATAATGAGGCACACGCACAGACCAGAATTATAATAGAGCGTGTGTTTGGGATGCTCAAGTCATGGTTCTGGTGCCTGGACACATCTGGTGGAGCCTTGCAGTACTCACCAGCTACATGTACCCAAATTGTCATTGTATGTGCCATGCTACACAATATGATTTTGGGGAAATAGCTGCATCAGGAACAGCATGGGGCAGGGACACACAGCCCCCCCCCACCATTGCCAAGGCCTGCACAGGCACAGATTATCTCAGAGGAGGAACAACCTGAGCCTGCCACAATAAGCAGGAGAAGGCATGCCCAGTATGCCCTGGCCTTGGCAAAGAGGCAATGCATAGCACATACACTGACACAGGAGGGACCTAGGGAATGACACCTCTCGGAGAAGGCATGCCCAGTATGCCCTGGCCTTGGCAAAGAGGCAATGCATAGCACATACACTGACACAGGAGGGACCTAGGGAATGACACCTCTCTCTGACTCACACATACAGTAAAAGGGATGCCAAACATGACACTACCTGTGCTCAACCATGTGTAGGGAGTGTACTATGTGCATCCAACATAGGCTGTCCTGCAGCACCACCCTCAATACTGACACACCCACCAGGTAAGTCACTCAACCTACCAACTGCCCAATGGAGTAGTATGTGTTGTTACCTATATCTATGGTATGGATGTGAGCATGCAAAGGAATCGTGTGGCTGAATGATATGCCAGCAGAAAGTAGACACCTACAGTGGCACCCTGAGATCTGTAACAAATACTGGTGTCACCATTGTAGCCAGTACTACACAGGATGACAAAACCCACTGCAAGACATATGCTGGGCCACATGTGTGTCCATATGACTCACACATGCTAGTCAGGGAGGTACACATACCCAACAACAGTCTCAACCAGTAGGACAGGTGTAGACAAACACAAACAAAGGCTGTACTATGGCCTCTGAATGATGCCTATAGGTAACTTCCCCCCAAGGTCTACACAGACAGACTACATCAGGTCAGGCAGTGGGATGTAAGTTCTAAAGGGTAGGAAGTCAGAAACTAATATGTAGGTCAATCTAGCCTAAGACCTGTAGTACACTGATATGCCTCTAGTCAGCATGATAGTTTAGAATACAGAATGAAATGGAGTACCTGAAATACTAGTACAGTCATAACAAATGTATACAAGTGTCAGGTGTGCCCCCCATCCTATGTAGAAGGTGTGACCCCCCCAATCCTATGTAGAAATGTAGAAACTGCCAGGTGTGCCCCTCCAAACCTGTGTATAAATGTAGAAATAGTCAGGTGTGCTCCCCCCACTTCTGTGTATAAATGTAGAAACAGTCAGGTGTGCTCCCCCCAAACCTGTGTAGAAATGTAAAAACAGTCAGGTGGGCCCCAAACCTGTGTAGAAATGTAGAAATAGGTGCCCCCCCCACTTCTGTGTATAAATGTAGAAACAGTCAGGTGGGCCCCTGCTATCCTATGTAGAAATGTAGTAACAGTCAGGTGTGCCCCCCACTCTTATGTAGACATGTAGAAAAAGTCAGGTGTGTCCCTTCCCCTAATCCAGCATAGAAATGTAGTAAAAGTCAGGTGTGCCCCCCCCAACCTCTGTGTAGAAATGTAGAAACAGACAGGCATGCTCCCTCCCCCATTCCTGTGTAGAAATGTAGAAACAGTCAGGTGTGCTCCTCCCAACCATACATAGAAATGTAGTAACAGTCAGGTGTGCCTTCCCAAACCTATTTAAAAATGTAGTAATGGTCTTATGCCCCTCCCAATCCGATGTACACACAATTGTAGCAGTCAGGTGTGCCCCCCACCACCATATGTGGAAATTTACTAACATGTATGTGTAGGTATGATACCAGTGGAGCACAGATGCCCAGTGGTGGCCAACGTAGCAGGATAGATTGTAGCATTTGCACAATATGCAGGTATGTGTGTGTTAGGTTGTGTGTTTCATATTGTGTGAGAGTGGTCAGTATGCATGCATGTTGAGGTAAGACCTGGTGGCCATTGCACACTACTTATGTTGACAGGGCCAAGTTCTCACAACTGCAGTGCCTAAGACAATTCCCACCAGTATAACACATGCTAGCAATAAGCCATTGTAAATGTATGGTGGTAATATGTGTCATTATCTGAAAGATTGACATAGCATGGCTGTTGGGCTAGATATACAAGCAGTGCACAGGGAAAAGTACCTCAGGCATACAGTATATATTGTGTAACTGTGAAATGAACACACCTTTGAAACTGTACAAACAGGTATGCATCACATTATCTGGAACTGTAGTAGGGGATGCCAGTGTTGTCTGCCCAAACACTTGCAGATCACAAAGGAGGTAGGACTGATGTACTGAGAAACAGCTGATGTACCTGCACATGCCAGTATAACTGGAATGCCCCATACATATCTGTGTGTCAGATTTAAGTAGTGTCCATAGCACACATGCACCCAGATCACCCAAACAGCACCCACAGGTACCTCTCTGGTCGTATCCCTGCTGTGGGGAATGGGTACAATATGGCCCCACCTATATATTGCAATAGCAAAAGAATGCAGCATGCAGTGCAGGTGTGTCCCTAACCATAGGTAACACCCTGCCACCATCCAAACCACCTGATTAAGACTGATAGAATGTATTAGCATGAACACATAACACACCTACCCTGTCAACCCAGGGTAATATACTGTATGGTGGTCTGAGACTGTAGGACTGACAAAATGCAAAGACCTGCCACATCTGGCCCGCATCAACACCAGATGGTGCACAGGCCTCTGCAAAATAGCCTGTGTCTCACATGTACTGCCAGTGCATGTTATGTCATGGACACACAAATAACAACATAACACACTCCACATAAGCCATATGCAAAGCCATGTGGACAAACCACAGTAACATGTCCACCATGTCCCACTGCATGAACTGTGGGACAACACCAAAACACAGCTGTGATGGGGTGATAACCTTGGGTAAAGTATCAGAGAATGTATGCATAATGTATGGAAGATGATAGAATAACAGTGGGGGTGGGAGCATGGGCAGCATGGAATGTGCAAGCTCCGACACAAAGCTGTGTGCGCACACTATCCCTGGCTGCAAACACATAAATGGGTGGCTAAATAATTGCCCATACACCACAATAGGGGTAATGTCCTGACTCATGGCCCCTGTCTCTGAGTAACCTGTGTGACTCTGTAGAGTTGAAAGGTATTGCCACAGCAAGATAAGGTCATACTGTCATGTCGATGGATGTACAAGTATGGGATCCTCTGCCAACACTGTACTAAGGTGCTGAACTGGATACACAGACCCAGTAGCAAGTGCCTCCAGAATGGCATAACTTACCATGAATATGTATGCGTCTGCCAACAATACCGGACACAGCTGCAGTCACTCTTGTCCCCCGAGATATCACTGTGAGCAAGAATGTCCATCTGACAGTACATGAGGACAGAAAACATCACAGTTTATAGCAGTACATATGTCTAACTATCTCTTCTAACAGCAGCACCATGTAGCTGAACAGGCACAGACACAATCATCTACAGTACACACTATCCCCTGCAGTTTGTCCCCATATTTGCAAATGATCGACGAATACCCTGCAGAAACAGTTTACTACCTGTAGGTATACAACACAAAGGTCTGCACTGAAGTACAAAACTGCCTGGAACTGATCCACACATTCAATACAGAAGGACATACTGGGGATGCTAGCACACTTAGAGAAATGAAGGCAATGTCAGGAAACATACTGAAAGGTCATACTGGGCATGCTCACACACTTAATCAAATGAAGCCCATGTTTGCAAACAACAGTGGCCATACATATCTGGCAGTTGCAAATATTAGTGCATACACTCATCAGTATGCACAACGCATGCTTTGCACACACAATGGATAGGAATACAGATATATATCCAAGAACAACACAATATAATAAACCAAAAGTAGATGTACATAGATGTGTGGAAGAGAGTGACTGTGACAAGGAGCTATCCATCATGAGGCCTGTCCCACCCAGCACACAGCCAAATGGCTACAACCATATGAGGTGTAAATGTCACTCACTGTAGACAATAGCCACCAGTATCCATCAGCATTACAGACTATGTGGTGCAAGTACTAGCTGTGCAACATGACTGTACGAGGAAGTAGTCATCTAGCAGCTGTATACATGTACCTGCAGAATATACCCCTTTGTGTGCCTGTATGTGGTGTGTCAACCTCTAGATGAATGGGTTATGGCCCATGCACACACACTGCCCTCCCCATAGCCCTACTATGACAAGCCTGCTGAGGTCATCCACTTTGAAATCCATCTTTAGGAAAAGTGTAGCCCAGAAATCTCCATGGCACATCCTATAACTGCGGACTGCTGTAGTGTGATAAAATAGTTGGGTAGGAGTTCTAATCTCAGACATGGTAACTGTGTGTGTGTGTCATCCACTTTGAAATACACCTTTTGGAAAGGTGTAGCCCAGAAATCTCCATGATGCATGCTATAACTGCTGTAGTGTAATAAACTACTTAGGTAGTAGTTCTAATCCCAGACATGGTAACTGTGTGTGTGCATCTCTGTCTGTGTAGACAGCAATGCATTTTAGACTAGCCACACTCACTACAATTCAAATGCCCTACTTTGGCAAGGCTGCTAATGTCACTCACTGTGAAATGCACCTTTGGGAAAGGTGTAAGCCAGTAATCTCTGTGATGTGTACCGTTGTGGTGTGATAACTAGTTAGAGAGGAGTTTTAATCCCAGACATGGCAAATGTGTGTGTGTGTGTTTTTGTGTGTCCTGTCTGCGTAGAAAGCAATGCATTTTAGGCAAGTCACACTCATGACAATTCAAATGCCCTATTTTGGCAAGGCTGCTGATGTCATTCACTGTGAAATACACCTTTGGAAACAGTTTAGCCCAGTGATCTCTGTGGTGCATCCTCGAACTGCATGCTGCTGTAATGTGATAAACTAGCTAGGTAGGAGTTCTAATCCCAGACATGGCAACTGTGTGTCTCTGTCTGTGTATGAAGCACTGCTCTTTAGGCTACTCACACTCATTACAATTCAAATGTCCTACTTTGGCAAGACTGCTGATGTCATTCACTGTGAAATTCATCTTTGGGGGAAAATACTCCAGTAATCCCTGTGGTGGGTCTTATAACAGCATAATGCTGTAGTGTGATATAGAACTCTGGTAGGGGTTCTATTCCCACACATTGTGGGTGTGGATGTTTGTGTGTGTGTTTCTATGTCTGTGTAGGGAACAATGCCTTTTTAGGCTAGTCGCCCTCACTACAATTCAAATGCCCTACTTTGGCAAGCCTGCTGATGTCATTCACTGTGAAATACACCTTTGGGGAAAGAACACTCCAGTAATCCCGTGGCGTGTCCTATGACAGTGTAATGCTGTAGTATGATATAGAACTCTGGTAGAGGGTATATTCCCACACAAGGAAGATGTGGATGTTTGTGTGTGTATTACTATGTCTATGCAGGGAGCAATGCTTTTTAGGCTACTCAGACTCACTACAATTCAAATGCCCTACTTTGGCAAGCCTGCTGATGTCATTCACTGTGAAATATACCTTTGGGGAAGGAGTACTTTAGTAATCTCCATGGCATGTCCTATAACAGCGTAATGCTGTAGTCTGATATAGAACTCTGGTAGGGGTTCTATTTCCACACATGGCAAGTGTGGATGTTTGCGTGTGTTTCTATGTTTGTGTAGGGAGCAATGCTTTTTAGACTAGTCACACTCACTACAATTCAAATGCCCTACTTTGACAAGCCTGCTGATGTCAATCACTGTGAAATACACCTTTGGGGAAGGAGTACTCCAGTCATCTCCGTGGTGCATCCTATAACTGTGTAGTGTAATAAACTAGTTTGGTAGGAGTTCTAATCCCAGAGATGGCAGGTGTGTGTGTGTGTGTCTGTGCTTGTCATTTGTATCCTGTGTGGAGGCGGCTGTGAATGTGGAATAACTGGACTCATGGTGGAGCGGGTTTTGCAAATTTCTTATATGGTGGCCCTAGTATATGTCACAATGTCCACCTTACAGGGATAACAGTTGTGAAATAGCCAAGAGGCTGGGGTGCAAATCCATACCCCTACATGTGACATCAAGGCCTGGTGAACAAAGTTAGCAACCCATGTATTACCCAGAGAACACTCTCAAACCATGTCTCATACACACACACACACACACACACACACACGCTTGCCTAGTCAACAACTGCTATGTTGGTAGTACCCTGCATATTGCCCACTGATAGTAACCATGGTGTGAATGCAGTGGGCTACAGAGGGCATGGCACCCTGTCCATCAGTCCAATAGGCATGTACATGCAGACAGTGCACCTTCCCTATGTTCTCCACTGGACACCTACAACACCTATGGTGCCATCAAATGTGACCCATAAAAGACATACCATGCCTTAAACACATGCCCTGTATGGACGTATGCCACTGACACCAGGGAATACCTGTATCAAGCTATCAATGTAGGTGCAGGGTCAACCTGCTGTCCATTACCAGTTTCCGCCACATGAGGCCAGGACTGGCACATCTGATGATAAAAATATGTGTACACAACATGGGCCAAACAGCCCAGGTACAGTTACACATGTCACTGTAAATGTATATGGGACATGTGCACATCCCAGACGCCATCCATGTCATGGACGAAGGAACACATACATGGCACGCAATGCGCAACAATGGCCACACACAATAGATACCCAGGTGACTGGATGGTGGATACAATACTCATCTGTGTGGGCCAATCCAGACATTACACCCTTGAGCCACACTGCAGACCATTGTCATTTGGCCTGATGCCAAATTATACCCATCACCTAGCACTGCATAGCTGTCTGGCACAGTCGACCACTACGCACCCTTGAAGCAATTCACCCATGCATGTCAGTACTGGCACCCTATGTCTGTGTGTGTGGTGTATGATGCCTATGTTCACATTTGCACTCACCACAACCCCCATTGACATACTGAAGCATGCTGTCTGATGTCAGACACCTCCACATACCCTTTGCCCATATAACCTCCAGATAACCCCTGTGGTGCATGTGATACCTGCACAGTACTGTATTGTTGCAATCTAACTAGTGAGGAGTTGTATTCCTGATCCTGCCAAGTGTGTCAGTGTGTGTGGATCCCTGAGAGAGTGTGGCTGTGTTGACACCGAAACCTTTTCATGAGGACAGGCATGTGTACTAAACCTACCGTATAGCTACCATATCACTGATGTCACTCACCATCACATATACATTTGGAGGGCTCCTCAACATGTAACCTATGTGGTGCATCCAATAACTGCATAGATATGTGATAGCAATATATAGTCAGTCAGGGGGTTGATACCCTGTACTGGTAGGTATGTGACACAAGCATGCTTAAGTTTTACTCTCGCACCCCTCCCTGACCTCTGTCTGCCTCTCTCACTCCCTCTCTGGTGGATGTGGAGACTTACAACTGCTTTGCTTGTGCAGCAGCATGTGTATTATAAGTGATACTCATGATCAGCTGATGGCCTCTGAATGAATTGCAGCCCTCCTCTAGCTGATTGCATGTGAAACAGCTGTGGTAACATTCCCATAGCCAATTGCATGGAAGCACACTCCAATATCTAGGAACATCATGTTGGTGTTGGGCCCTTTCCTTCACTGTGAACAGGACCTAGATCTGTTGTTTGGGAAACAGCATCACAAATGGATTGGGGATTTAGCTCTAACAAC